>NC_139901.1:34277208-34799708 GCF_905171665.1 Trachurus trachurus | reverse complement strand
GGGAATCGAGCTCTGGACAGAAACCACTGCCGCCGCTGCCGCCGCCGCCAAACTCCAAACAAACAAGAGCTGTTGTTGTGTTTCCTAGAGTCCCAGGGATCAGGATTGTGTTGAGTGTTCAGCGTTCCGGGGGAATATCCTGCACCGCATCATCACTGTGTTTGTTTTCTCTCTCCTCCTCCTCCTCCTCTCACATCTCCATGCTTTGCTTTGGGATTTGTGCTTCAAATCCAGTGAATTCCTCCTCTCCTGATCTTCCCGATCTTCTTCCTCCTCCTCTTCTGTGTCTGTGTATCGTTGACGCGTCGTTACAAAGCTTTTCCAGAACTTTACAGCCGAGCGACAAACCGAGACAGACGTTTGTTGCAGGATTTCTTCACTCGGACTTGGACTAAAGAGTTGTTAAATTCTGGAATGAATTTAGCCGAGCCCAGCAGCTTGTCCAGAGGGAATCATCTCCTTCTGCTGCAGCAGCATCCGGGCCGGGTTTCCCTCGGCGGTCCCGGTCCCTGGACCTCCAGAACTCCCAGTCCGGCCTCGGATCAAGACCCAGAGATGGGCTTCGAGCAGAGTCTCTCCGGGGACTGCAGCTCGCCCGACGGCCTCAGCGCCCTGAGGAGAGCCGAGCCCAGGATGTCTCTAACGCCGTCGTCAGGGGGACAGAGCCCAGACCGGACCGCCGCCGGAGGAGGAGGAACGCCGGCGGTGGACGGGAAGACGACGGCGGCTGCAGCAGCGGCGGCGGCTGCAGCAGCGGGGAGCGAGCAGAGGATCAGAAGGCCCATGAACGCCTTCATGGTCTGGGCCAAAGACGAGAGGAAGCGCCTGGCCCTGCAGAACCCAGACCTGCACAACGCCGTGCTCAGCAAGATGCTCGGTAAGACCACGACACAAAACCTAATACACAACCACAACAACCACAACAACACCGACACCGACGGGTTGTTAACGCTCTGGGAATCAAATTAATTCATTAAAGAATCGACCAAAAGATCAGATCATCTCTTTAATGAGCAAAGTTTAAGTCACTGTCACTTCTAATTCTGTCCTTAGACTTCATATCAGTTTTATTATTACATTGCAAAAACTCAAAATATTACCAAGAATATTTGTCTCATTTCTAGTCAAAACAAATCTCATTCTACTTAAAATCAGACTCATCACATTAAAAGCAGCTTGTTTTTAGACACTTTTTACTTCTTTCAAGCAGATTTTCACTTGAAATAAGAAAGAAAAAAAAGTTTTTCTTTCTTATTACAAGCACAAAAAACTTGCTTTCACTGGCAGATTTTTCTACTTATTTCAAGTGAAAATTAGTTTGAAACAAGTGAAAATTATCTAAAAACAAGTTAATTTTTAGGTGATGAGTCTTATTTTAAGTGTAAAGAGATTAGTTTTGACTAGAAATTAGACATTTTGACAAGAAATAAGACAAATATTCTTGGAGAGATTTAGAGTTTTTACAGTGTATATGTGTTATATAACATGGAAATATGAATGAAACTAATTAGTAGATTATTAATCAACTTTTTTTCTAACCGGTGTTGAACATGTTCAGAGGTTTGATGCGACCTGGATCTTCTCTGATCTGGATTCAAGTTAAAAAAGTCTTTGCCTCCTGAGCCCAGTGTAACGGACTTGAACCCAAACGGACGGCGGCCGCTCGTCCTCTGAGGAGACTGCAGTCCGCCTTAAAAATGTGCATGGGGAGACATTTTTTATTTTTACATATAAAGGAATGATTTATGAGGAGGAGTCAGAGATCACAGAACATCTGCTCTGTCAGTGTGTGAGCGGATTAAACACCACCGACTGTAAACACTGTAAAAACTATAGACTCTGTAGATTATATTTAATTCAAAGTAGCTCTTTGAATTCCTTGTTTCTATTGTTTCCATGAACTCACCACAGCCACACAGGGAGGCGTCTTTCAGGCAGAGAGTTCACATGACAACTCATTTTAACTGGCAAAAAACCCCCTGAAGATTATATTTCTGATTTTATAACCCTAATAATAGTCTTGTGTTACTTTAATATACATTATACTTTTATATCTTAATAATAAATAATAAATAAGCAGCATTAATGATGGAGTTTCACTCAGTTAGCCTTTAACTCAAGGATGTGTGACGACACCGAAGTGAATATGACACCAGACACAGTTTTAGAAAATCATGAATCAATTATTTACTAAGACTTAAATCTAAACAAAACCTAAATATTACTAAATAAAATAAATTCATAACAAAAAAAACATCTTATTTCTTTTCTCTTGTTATTCCAAATAAATTAGGTTACAGAAGAATTTGCTTTCTCCTCCGGTCAGTTCGGTTTCTAATGTAATTATTGAACTTATACCAATATTTACCCGTTACGTTTCACTTAATTAACTCTTAACAATAACTAAAATAGTTTAATGTTAGTGATATTCTCTCTCTAACACACTCAAATTACAACTCAGTGGACACACACACACACACACACACACACACACACACACACACACACACACACACACACACACACACACAGCCGACAACAGAAACCCCATGTTGCAGGTTTGATTCTGAATCCACAGTATTTATCTGCTCAGTGTAAAAAAAGTTATTACCTGGAGTCAAGATGAAGTCTGGCAGCGACAGTTTCTGGTTAGGGGGGGGGGGGCAATGGCCATTCCAACATCCCACCAGTCCAACATAGGCCTCTAACTGTCTAAATGGCAACACTTAATTTTCTATCAAACGTCCCGTCACTCTGACACTTCTTGCCTCCTATGGTCGGAATGACAGTATTTTTTTCTTTTTTTAAACATCCTGCCTTTGCAACAATTCCTTTAATAGCGTATTTTTTCCCCAACAGATTTTGCACTGGTTGGGTTTAGGCAATGAAGAAAGGAGTTGGTTAAGTTTAGTAAAAAAAGACCAGCTAGAGGCTAGACAGGCAGGGGATCATCCCTATGTTCCCTGGGTCCTATGTTTTTGAAAAAGGGTCCTATGTTCCCTGTTTTTCCCAAAAAGGGTCCTATGTTCCCCATTTTTCCCAAAAAGGGTCCTATGTTCCCCGCTGTTGTCGGTCGATGGATTCTCTCTACTTATCTGGACTCTATCTGGCCTGTCTAGCCTCTACCTGGTATTTTTTACTAAACTTAACCAACTCCTTTCTTCATGGCCTAAACCTAACCAATGGGACAATTACACTTCTCACTCAAAGTCACAACTCAACTTCTCACTCAGAAATAGGCAAAAATCTGCAAAGTCACAACTCCACTTCCAGGTATGGGAACAAAAATTGTATGTTCCCGGGTCCTTTTGGGGAAAAGTGGGAAAACTGTTCCCCAGTCCGGACACAGTGGGGAACATAGGAACATAGGGATGACCCCGGCGGAATGGTGGGACGTTAGCATGTCGGAATAGCGGTATGTTGGAATGGTGGGATGTCGGAAAGACAGCATGTAAGCGGTTAGAGTCCCTGGTGAAGGTCGGTGCTGTGGCCAGTGTCCGATGTGGCGGCACACAGGGCGTCAAGGCGTTAGCTTTAGCTTGATTAGCTTTACAGCGGATAACAGTCCATTGGCCTTTACTGAGGAATGCTAATATCGACACTCTATGAACCAGAGTCCTGCACGGCTCCAAATTTGGAATTTTTTTTTCAATTTTTACAATGTGTTTGTAGCTCACCCAGAAGCCGAGCAGTCAAGCCATGATGACAGGCTAAAATCCAACGGGAAAGCTGTCAGCGGTCACATGAGCGGCCAAAGATTGTTTATTTACACCAAGATGTTGCTCTGTTGTTGCCGTGTGTGATACTATCAGGAAATCTCCAGAATCATTTTTTAAAAAAGTATTTGCTACGCTGGTTCATGCAGCTGCGTGTGAGTTTTTCTCTGTAGGCCTACACACATTACCCACCCGCGTTCATTTGCCCGTGCCCAACCCGTGAATTTTAACCTTTATGAAAAACATTTTAAACCATTTTCATAACAGTTAGAACCAAAGAGAGTGACATAATTACAATTATACCTTTTATTCTAACATGTATTTATTTGAATGTGAATAGCTCAGATCACTCTGCTGCTGCACTTTGAGTCTCTATGATAAAAAACCATGAAATGTGTGGTGTCGACAACTGAACAAAGACTGTGAATATGACACAGTGATGATGGTGTTTAACACTGTGACTGTGTTAATGCTAAGTTGCCTCATAAAATGAATCATCAACAGAGTTTATCTCATTCCAGCTGTGAAACAAAGCAGAGGATCAGCCTGTGCATATTCTCATTTGTCCATGTCATAGTATCTCAAAGGAGGTTAAATCGAAAGCAACTGGACTTAGTTATTTGTCTGGGAAGACGTTTCACCTCTCATCCAAGAGGCTTCATCATCATCTTCATCTGATGAAGCCTCTTGGATGAGAGGTTATTTGTCTTCCTTAGTTATTTCCCAGACAAATAACTAAGTCCAGTTGCTTTCGATTTAACCTCCTTTGAAAAAGCAGAGGATCAGATCATTGTAACGACCCGTTCCTTCTCCAGTTTTTATTTTTAGGGAACATTATTGATTCTTCTCTCTCTGAGCTTCACGGTTCTCTAACTGTGTGTGTGTGTTGGATGTTGCAGGTCAGGCGTGGAAAGCCCTGAGCGCCGTCGACAAGCGGCCGTTTGTGGAGGAAGCGGAGCGGCTGCGAGTCCAGCACCTGCAGGATCACCCCAACTACAAGTACCGGCCGCGGCGCAAGAAGAGCAGCAAGAAGCTGAAGCGTGTGGAGCCGGGGCTGCTGCTGCACAGCCTGGCCCAGGGGGGGCTGGGGCCCGGGGACGGGGGCTCTGGAGGCTACGGACACCCAGCCCCCCACCACCACCACCACCACCACCTGCTGCCCCCCCTCGGCCACTTCAGCCCCGAGCTGGAGAGCTACGGCCTGCCCACGCCCGAGATGTCTCCGCTGGACGTCCTGGAGGATGGAGCCGGGGAGTCGGTGTTCTTCCCCCAGCACATGCAGGTGCAGATATACGAAACACTGCAAAAACTCTAAATATTACCAAGAATATTTGTCTTATTTCTAGTCAAAATGTCATTTCTAGTCAAAACTAATCTCATTCTACTCAAAACAAGACTCGCCACATTAAAAAGTAGCTTGTTTTCAGACACTTTTTACTTCTTTCAAGCAGATTTTCACTTGAAATAAGTAGAAAAATCTGATAGTGGAGCAAGTTTTTCTTTCTTATTACAAACACAAAACAACTTGCTTTGACTGGCAGATTTTTCTACTTATTTCAATTGAAAATTTTCTAAAAACAAGTAAATTTTTAGGTGATGAGAATTATTTTAAATGAAAAGAGATGAGTTTTGACTAGTAAACTAGAAGTCATTTCCAGCCATTTCATACTCTTCATATATTGTTTCATCTCTTCAAGATTGCTTCAGCAGTTTCTTCACTTAATTCAGCATTGTTTTTCAGCTCATTCAGCTTCCAGCTTTCAGCATTCACCCGTATTTCCTTCAGGAAATGCATTCTCTCATGAGCTCCAGTTTATAAAACAACTGTTTTGTGTTTTGTCTTTATGGTACCATAATGTATGTTTTTATTCATGATTTTTTTTTTTTGTTGGTGTCTCACAACTCTTTTTTCATTTTACATTTTGTCAAGGGGGAGGGGGGGTAATTTGTAATGAATACTGTATTTTTATTTTGCCTATTGTATTTTTTATTGTGTGTTGTGGAGTGACAGCGACATAAAGTTAATCTATCAATCTATATATTTATCTATCTATCTGCAGGAGGAGGCGGCGGGAGGGATGGGAGGCTGGAGCAGTTACCAGGGTTACCACCACCACCACCACCTTCACCCCCACAACCAGCACTACAGCCCCCACTACAGCAACCACAGCCACAACAACGCCATGCACGCCGCTCACAGTCACGGTGCCGGTCTGAGTCCCGGTCTGAGTCCCGGTCGCAGCTCCAGAATGAGTTCCATCGACTCCAACAACATGAGCTCCAACGTCACCTCGGTGTTGGTCAACTCCAGGCTGAATCCTGCTCATCATGGCGGTGGCGGTGGCGGTCATCACATCGCCCTGAGGAGCCCGGTGAAGTGCCCCCCCTCCCCCTCCCCCGCCTCCTTCCCCCAGCCGTCCATCAGCCTCTCCGAGCCGATCAAATGCCACCAGGCGGCCCTGAGCTCGGCTTCGGTCGGCTACTTCGGTCAGATGTACGGCGGCCAGAACAGTGGCCACTTCGCCCCCCCACCCCCCTCCCACCTGGGGCAGCTCTCCCCTCCCCCTGAAGCCCCCCCCTCCTCCTCCTCCTCCTCCATCCCATCATCCTCCTCCTTCCTGCCCCCGGTGCACCTCGACCCGTCCAACTCCGACTCCTCGGCCGAGTTCTGGTCCGAGGTCGACAGACACGAGTTCGACCAGTACGTGAACGTCGTCGGCCGGAGTCGAGGAGGAGACGAGGCCTTCGGACTGGGCTGTGGGGGCGGGGCCAAAGTCCTGGGGGGCCGCGGCAGCAGCAGCAGCAGCAGTATGGGTGGAAGCATTAACAACGGTGTTAACGGCATCATGATGAGCGACGACGGGAGCAGCCCCCTCATCTCGGCGCTGTCCGACGCCAGCAGCGCCGTCTACTACAGCGCCTGCATCACTGGATAAACTCCTCGCTCTCGCTCCGCTTCCTTCTTCATTCTGTCGTAGGAAGGAGGAAACTGCTTCAGTTTTGGCTCATACTTTCATCTTTTTTTCCAATTTCTCCCAAAGATTCCCACTGTCTTTTTTTTTTTTTTTTTTTAAAGGGACAACGAGGAGTTTTGTTAAAGTGAAGTGTTTCCACACTACATTTATGAGCCTCCGCACCGTGAAATTCTTTGACCGGTGCAAGACAGACTCATGTTTTCATTCATCAAGAATTAAAGTCAGAGGTTGGAAGACGATCACATACCGTCGTAGTTCCCACCATAAACGGAGATTCGGCGGCGTTATTCTCATGACTCGCCACGAAACCGAAAGTAAAGAAACGCTGGTCGGCTCGCCCAGCATTTCCACCACCACTAATAATAACAAAATAACCATAGAGACAAAACCATAGATTTATCTAAAATGGACCATTAACAAGTGGTAACGGAGATTCATCCACATTAATATCAGACTTTTTTATTGTCGCAGAATCTCCTCGTTGTCCCTTTAATCTTTTTTTCCAATTTCTCCAAAGATTCCCACTGTCTTTTTTTTTTTTTTTCAAATAAAAAAAAAGTTCTTCCACTTATTTTGTCAGCGAAGCCTCGGTGACGGGAAACGCTACGGGACACCGATCCCAGAGGAAGATGAAGTTAATGGACTTTAATTGCACTTCATCATCTTCATCATAGATCTGAGTTTCATCTCATAGTTGTTATTATTGTTGTAATTTCATCTCAGGAGCGGAAACACACACACACACACACACACACACACACATCATCTCATCTCCACTGAACTTCATTGGAGTTCAGATGAATTTATCTCAGACAAACGGTCACATGAAGCACAAAGCCGAGGAGCGGAGAGAGAACAGACTGGATCGTGGACCCGGACCAGACCGCTGAAGTCTCCCACAAACTATCAGGATGTTTTACACGCTGGGTCGGGGTTTTTTTTTTTCTTTCTCTGACCATGATAATTGCAGTTCGCTCTCCATCCTCTGGGTCCATGACAGGGCCTCACGTCAGCGCCTCGTGCCAAAATCTGGAGGTTTTAAGTTGCTTTGATTCTTGGCAAACACAAAAAATTTTGATGATTAAAAGATCGTTCTGTTTTTAAAAACCTCTGCTACAACAAACATATCACTCCTTTAAACAAGATGTCGTTTTTTTTCATGTTTTAAGTTAAAAAAAAGAAAGAAAGTGCAATTTCGTTCCACAGATATCAGAAGACAAACAGAGTAAATGTTCTGTCTGCGTTGGGCAGAGTGAAGCAGAAGGGACGAGGCAGAAAGTAGCTGGAAACTTTGATGCTGTTTACTGTATGAACTGTGATGCTGAAGGACAAACTGACACTATGAAATGTTCTCTTTGCACTGGGTTTATAAAATGTCTTAGCTGTATAGAAGGAACACTACTTATTAAAATGTCTTTGTACAGATTTGATTTGATGTTTTTAATATTAGATTCTTATTTTTCTCAAGAAATGTGCTGATTCACTTCCTTGTCGACCGAGATGAGAAGGTTGTAGTTACTAATGAACCTTCATTACTAAGAGAAGCTTTTATTCTCACCTCAGTCGAGAGGAGAAAGTGAATGAGCACAAACTGTTCTCTCTGTGTTGTGTGTGTTTGTATTATAAACGTGCCTTTGTAAAGAATAATCTATAATTGATGATAATTGATCTCTTGTGGTCACGTTTTACACTCTGCTCTCCTCTCCGGTGTCGTTCGCCTACGCGGCTTCGTGGATTCAAATGAGAATTTGAGAATTTGCGGTTTTTGTTTGTGCTGAGAAAATGAAAAAAAAGCATCAGTTGCAGCCACTGTAGAGATCTGTGTGTGTGTGTGTGTGTGTGTGTGTGTGTGTGTGTGTGTGTGTGTGTGTTTACGCTGCATCTATCCTGTAATGGTTTTGTATACAGTCGCAGGAAGAAGCAGAAGTTGCTCTTCTGGGGCTCGGTCCTGCATCTGGTCCACATTAAGTCCTACAGACAATACGTTTTTTCTTCTTGCTACATGAAACAGTAGAAGAGAATCGAGGATCTCGTACAGAAAAGCAGTTGGATTCACCGCACCGTTCCTTGTGGCCGCCGCTGGTTGCAAACAGAGCAACAGTAGATTTTTCCAAACATTTTCCTCTGGAGGACCGATCCACAGGGCAGCGGCAGTTCAAGCTCAGAGTATTAAAAAATACTTCTGCATCTGCATTTGACATTCCTCTCTGTTGACACCAAACAGAGTCTTGTTTCCATTTTAATTTACTGTGACACACAAAGAACATCAGAGACACAGGCACTTTTGCAGTCGTGCAATAACTCTGGACTTTTGGTAATAATTATCTGAGGCAAAAAAAAAAAAATGAAACACCCAGGATTTTTTTTTTGGGATTAAAACAAAGGACATTTTTTTTCAGCAGTCATATAACGACAAATTAAAAGCAGGATTTTCCCAGAAGTGTCACACTGATGCTTCTAAATCTGTCTGACAGGGATCGGCTTTAAATCCTCTCAAGTCTCCGAAATGGTGTTGTTTTTGTTTGTATATGTATGTGTGTGTGTCTGTGTGTGTGTGTGTGTGTGTGTGTGTGTGTGTGTGTGTGTGTGTGTGTGTGTGTGTATGTGTGTGTGTGTGTGTGTGTGTGTGTGTGTGTGTGTGTGTTGGCTGTAAATGGATTTTTTTTCTTCTGTTTTATAAAATAATGTCACAAAATAAACACTTCTGAGGTCACACTCTGGTTTTTGAGTCTGTGGAGCAACAACTGTTTTTCACCTTTAATCCCATTTAGAAACAAACTGTAGTTGATGTTAATGCGTTAAAACGATGTTAACTACTGAGGCAGACGAAGCTGCTCTTCGTCACCAGTTATCTACACTTCCTCAAGTCGAGATCAGACGACACCAGCTCGATTATCGGAAACGAAGAACAGAGGTGTAGGGTCACATGACAGATCATTTTGTGTGTAAGAAATTATTGAATTTCTTCTGAATCTCCTACGACGTGAACCACGACGAAGCGACCAATAGGACGAGAGAGCTCTGAATCGTTTACATATCGACTAATAGCTCTGACAGTGCTTTCACACCGGGTGCAAGTAAAATATTCGCTCTACTCGCTCTAGTTTGCCCGCTGAAATATTTGTTTTTACTTTACTCGCGGCATTCATGCGAATATTTCACTTGAGTTCAATATTTTGAACTTGCGCGAACAGGTGAATTTTGCGGGTTCACGTCATTCGCGCCGCCGGCAAAAATTTGCGTCCATTCACGTCTTTACATTGACTTTGTATGTAAACTTATCGCGCAAAAAATTCGCCTCGCACCCGATGTGAACGCAACATGGCTCGTTGATTACACATCGACCAATAGGACGACAGAGCTCTGACTAGTTTACACGTCGACCAATAGGACGACAGAGCTCTGACTCGTTTACACGTCGACCAATAGGACGACGGAGCTCTGACTCGTTTACACGTCGACCAATTGATAGCTTTCAGTGACGTCACTTCCCAGGGCCCTGGCGGTCAAAAACAACATTCCAAAATGGCCCCGCAACGGACTTTCTATGGACAAACAACCGAGTAATGACTTAAATCATCTGTCAGCGGCCGAGAAAGAAAGATATAAAAACAGCTTTGAAGTTTTGGGCACTTGTGACCCATATTCAACACCAGCTGCTGTATACCAGCTGTTTAAAATGACCAGTTCCCTGCCGAAGCTCGAGTTGGGCGATGTTTACATTTACCTGGTGGAGAATCCATCATCCTCCACCGCTTGCAACCAATATTTCCGGTGTTATGGCTCAACTGGTGTCTGATTAAAAGCCCCATTTTGTAGTTTTTTGATCTTAAAATAATATTTCTGAACTCGTTGAAGTGGTAGAAATGTACCTGTAACTTTCCTGTGAGGGAACACCGTCCTGGTACCGGTTACACCCCGCCTTTCCGAAGCCCCGCCTTTCCGACAATAGACTTCCATTCATCGTAATAGCGGGGTTTTCTATTTTTTCTAAAGACCCCGCTACTCCGAAAAGGCTATTGGGGGAAACCCCCAGTGCGCAGTGCGCATTGATCCTTTTTTCCTTTTTGGGGTCAAACGGATCATGTGCATAATTAACTGCAAAACAAGCAAATACTTCATATTAATGACATATAATGTTCATTATGCTTCTAGCCTGTCTAGCCTCTACCTGGTCTTTTTACTAAACTTAACCAACTCCTTTCTTCATTGCCTAAGCCCAACCAAAGCATCTCCCTCAGTCAGCTGTCAGCACGAGCGGCGGCTGCAGCAGCCTCGCGCCCGTGTGAGCTCAAGCCGGCTTCAGCCGCGCTCGAGCGGAGCAGGGGGGGAGAAAAAAAGTGTATTTCTTTTACTCTGTGGAGATCTCCAACAACGGAGTCGGGGAGAAAGCAAGTGGGACAGATCTGTCCCTGAGCAGCGCACGTTTCACAGACAAGCCACAAAGCAGAATGTAAACAACGTCACGCGGTTCAGCACCTTGGACAGCTGCGCGGGGGAGGGTGTCGGAGTAGCGGTGTTTCGAAGTGGGGGTATTTCGGAACAGCGGGGTGTCGAAGTGGAGGTGTGTCGGAATGGAGAGCTGTCCCCCCTGGTACCGCAGCTCCGCTGAGCTCCACAGTCTGAGCTCCAGCCCACTGAGCCCAGGCTCCCTGCTGCTCTCCCCCACAAACCAGAACCCTTAGCTGGGCTGCACGGTGACCAGCTGCCCCCCTTTACCCCCCGGAGCTTTGCTACGCACCGCTACTGACGGCAACGATGACGGCGGTCCGACAGCAGCGGGACCGGCGGCGGCGGCGATGGTAACCCGGCGGGACCGCCCGCCACCGGACACGGCAACAGCACCGCCCGCGGCGGCAGCGACACGGACGGTAACGGGGGTCGGGACCGACCGCGGCGCGGCGAGGACAATGACCGGTATTGTTTAGCGTATTTTCAGAGTTTTTCCCATTAGTTCGTAACTTTAACATGACTTTGTCATAGTGTGCAGTGTTGTGCAGAGTGAGAGTAGTGTGGCGCTGACTGACCGTATGGAGGAATAAGCCAGGCTCACTCACAGACGCATATTGGCTGCAGTAACATGTGAACTGCGGCTTGATTTGTGAATTTGTGACAAATCTGCGGACGGAAGTGCAGCACAGCTGTTGTTCGGTACGGTAACCAGTTAAATCAGACACCAGTTGGGCCATGACACCGGTATTTTTGAAGCAGCAGGGAGCAGTGTGTGTTTTTCTGCCTTGTCCTAAGCCGCGGACAGCGGGGAAGTGGATTGTTTTGACCGCCAGGGGGGCGTTCCATATGGGCCGTGACGTCACATGAAAGCTATCAATAGGACGACAGAGCTCTGACTCGTTTACACATCGACCAATAGGACGACAGAGCTCTGACTCGTTTACCCGTCGACCAATAGGACGACAGAGCTCTTACTCGTTTTTACACATCGACCAATAGGACGACAGAGCTCTGACTCGTTTACACGTCGACCAATAGGACGACAGAGCTCTGACTCGTTTACACGTCGACCAATAGGACGACAGAGCTCTGACTCGTTTTTACACATCGACCAATAGGACGACAGAGCTCTGACTCGTTTACACGTCGACCAATAGGACGACAGAGCTCTGACTCGTTTACACGTCGACCAATAGGACGACAGAGCTCTGACTCGTTTTTACACATCGACCAATAGGACGACAGAGCTCTGACTCGTTTACACATCGACCAATAGGACGACAGAGCTCTGACTCGTTTTTACACATCGACCAATAGGACGACAGAGCTCTGACTCATTTACACATCGACCAATAGGACGACAGAGCTCTGACTCGTTTTTACACATCGACCAATAGGACGACAGAGCTCTGACTCATTTACACATCGACCAATAGGACGACAGAGCTCTGACTCGTTTTTACACATCGACCAATAGGACGACAGAGCTCTGACTCGTTTACACGTCGACCAATAGGACGACAGAGCTCTTACTCGTTTTTACACATCGACCAATAGGACGACAGAGCTCTGACTCGTTTTTACACATCGACCAATAGGACGACAGAGCTCTGACTCGTTTACACATCGACCAATAGGACGACAGAGCTCTGACTCGTTTACACATCGACCAATAGGACGACAGAGCTCTGACTCGTTTACACATCGACCAATAGGACGACAGAGCTCTGACTCGTTTTTACACATCGACCAATAGGACGACAGAGCTCTGACTCGTTTTTACACATCGACCAATAGGACAACAGAGCTCTGACTCGTTTACACATCGACCAATAGGACGACAGAGCTCTGACTCGTTTTTACACATCGACCAATAGGACGACAGAGCTCTGACTCGTTTACACGTCGACCAATAGGACGACAGAGCTCTGACTCGTTTTTACACATCGACCAATAGGACGACAGAGCTCTGACTCGTTTACACGTCGACCAATAGGACGACAGAGCTCTGACTCGTTTACACGTCGACCAATAGGACGACAGAGCTCTGACTCGTTTTTACACATCGACCAATAGGACGACAGAGCTCTGACTCGTTTACACATCGACCAATAGGACGACAGAGCTCTGACTCGTTTTTACACATCGACCAATAGGACGACAGAGCTCTGACTCATTTACACATCGACCAATAGGACGACAGAGCTCTGACTCGTTTTTACACATCGACCAATAGGACGACAGAGCTCTGACTCGTTTACACGTCGACCAATAGGACGACAGAGCTCTTACTCGTTTTTACACATCGACCAATAGGACGACAGAGCTCTGACTCGTTTTTACACATCGACCAATAGGACGACAGAGCTCTGACTCGTTTACACATCGACCAATAGGACGACAGAGCTCTGACTCGTTTACACATCGACCAATAGGACGACAGAGCTCTGACTCGTTTACACATCGACCAATAGGACGACAGAGCTCTGACTCGTTTTTACACATCGACCAATAGGACGACAGAGCTCTGACTCGTTTTTACACATCGACCAATAGGACGACAGAGCTCTGACTCGTTTACACATCGACCAATAGGACGACAGAGCTCTGACTCGTTTTTACACATCGACCAATAGGACGACAGAGCTCTGACTCGTTTACACGTCGACCAATAGGACGACAGAGCTCTGACTCGTTTACACATCGACCAATAGGACGACAGAGCTCTGACTCGTCGTTTTTACACATCGACCAATAGGACGACAGAGCTCTGACTCGTCGTTTTTACACATCGACCAATAGGATGACAGAGCTCTGACTCGTTTACACGTCGACCAATAGGACGACAGAGCTCTGACTAGTTTACACGTCGACCAATAGGACGACAGAGCTCTGACTCATTTACACATCGACCAATAGGACGACAGAGCTCTGACTCGTCGTTTTTACACATCGACCAATAGGACGACAGAGCTCTGACTCGTCGTTTTTACACATCGACCAATAGGACGACAGAGCTCTGACTCGTTTACACATCGACCAATAGGACGACAGAGCTCTGACTCGTTTACACATCGACCAATAGGACGACAGAGCTCTGACTCGTTTACACATCGACCAATAGGACGACAGAGCTCTCGACCAATAGGACGAATCTCCTTGTTGTTTACAACTACTTCCTGGTAGAAAACCAGCATGAGAACAACGGACGAGAGTTTTGCTCTAATTTTTCACTATATCACCGTTTAGACTAATCTGATGTTTGTAAAGTTTATAAAACCAATGATTGGACAAACATTACTATTTACGTGTGCACATTTTTGTAATTAGTCATGGTTATCATAGATTAGCCGGGCTAACGGTTAGCTACCTGTTTAACTTTAATAACTCAGTGACTCAATAAACGCTCCATGAACAAATATTTTCTCCAGCGGATATCTGAGTTCCAACATGACTGAGCTAACTGGAGTAGTTTCATGTCGTGTCCCACAACGGGAGGGTTTTAACAGCTGACGTCCTGCTGTTAGCTTAGCTACCGCTGTTAGCTTAGCTACCGCCATTAGCTTAGCTACCGTTAGCTGTCCCTGTCAGCTGAGCCACTGATGCTTTCTAGACACTGTGATTCCCCCAAACTGAATAAATACAACACATAGCAACACAAAACACACACACAGAAATAGTGATGTTTCTTCAATCATTTCAGATTTGTCTAAACGGTGATAGGGCGTGAAAAATATGATATATAGCTAAACTCTCGTTCGTTACTATTGATCTCATTCAAATTACAGCTGGTTTTCTACCAGGAAGTAGAATGTAAACAACAAGGAGATTTGGTCTATAGGACGACAGAGCTCTGACTCGTCAGTTCCTAACCTTCGTCCTCCTCCTCCTCTTCTTCTTCCTCCTCCTCTTCCTCCTCTTCCTCCTCCTCCTCCTCTTGTCTCCGGCCTGTTGGATGGAAACGAGGGAGAAGAGGAAAAGAAGGAGTGGTGGGAAAAAGAGGAGAAGAGACAGTGATGTGATTCTCCAGGTTCAGACTTTGGCTCGACAGAAGTTTCCTCTGAACGAACGAGTGAACGAATGAACGAATGAACCGCTGAGAGAAGGAGAGAAGAGAAAACATTTGGAACAAGGAGGAACTGTTCTCTCTCTCTCTGTCTGTTTTCTCCTCCTCCTCTTTTATTCCCTCTCAGGCCCCCACTCGCTGTAATTTTCTCTTCTTCTTTTTCTTCTGTTTTTCTTCTTTCCCACGACTTCCATTCCTCCCTCTTGTTTTGTTCTTTGTAATTTTCTAAAACTTCATCTCATTCTGTCATCTTTCTATTTTCAACCAAAACTCATTTTTCATCATGTCTTTTCTTTTCCTTTCCCCCTCTCCTCCTTTCATCCATTCCTCCTCTTTCATTTCATCCCACCCTTTTCCCCTGCAGTTTCCTCTTCTTTGCCTCATTTACACTTTATCATCTTCATCTATCATCTTTCTCTCTCTGTCTCTCCTTCCTTCAGTTTTCATCCTCTCTTCCTCAGACTTCTGTCCCACTTTTCCTCTTTTTCTCTTCTCCAGCTGTTTGTCCCACTTTCTGCAAAAACTTTCTTCTTTTTCCCCAATTACATCTCTTCATCCCCCCTTCCCTTCCCTCCCTCCTCCTCCTCCTCCCTTTGTCTGACTTGCAACTTTTTTTTTATGAACGTTTCCATGAGATTCAATTATCTCTCGGTTTCACAACAGAAAGTTTTACACGATTTAACTGAGCTGTAAAAACCAAGCTGGGGACTGTGTGTGGTACAGAGAGTGTGTGTGTGTGTGTGTGTGTTTTCCTACACAGGGTCATGTTCTAAGTGTGTGTGTGTGTGTGTGTGTGTGCGTGTGCGTGTGCGTGTGCGTGTGCGTGTGTGTGTGTGTGTGTGTGTGTGTTAGTGAAAGGGGTTTTAACAGTGTGTGTGTGTGAGTTGCTGAGGTAACTGACTGGAATGTGAACAACGAGGAGGAAACTCCTGTGGAAGTTTGGGATGTTCGGAAAGGGTGTGTGGGCCTCTGTGTGTGTGTGTGTGTGTGTGTGTGTGTGTGTGTGTGTGTGTGTGTGTGTGTGTGTGTGTGTGTGTGTGTGTGTGTGTGTGTGTGTGTTAGAGAGAGGAAGAGGTGTATATTTTTGTGGGAACACCTCACCCTCTGCTTGTTACTCTGACTGGAAAAGATAACACGAGCCTGGATTCCCCTTTTCCCAGCTGGAAGTGAACACACGTGAGCTCGCTGTGTGTGTGTGTGTGTGTGTAATTGTGTGTGTGTGTGTGTGTTTGAGAGCTGTAACCAGGTGTCCAATCACTGTTGCCATGGTGATGAAATATCAGCTTCTGTACACAAGTGACATCGCACCTGTAGATACATGAGGAGAAGTTGGATTCAGTTTTTCAGCAAACAGTCAGGATTAATACGTCATAATCCCTAGTAACCAATCCCGTTGAACTTGTTTTGCATCTCATTTGTTGTTCGCTGTGATGTGATCTAGATGTTCTATCATGTTGTCATGTCTCTGTAGAACCATAAACACCTCACTGCCCTTTGTATCAGTCGCTGTAGCTGTTGCTTTCAGCATTCAATTCAATTAAGAACTTGTTCTTAATTGATTTCGCCTGGTTAAATAAAGGTTAAATAAAAAAATTCACACGCATTTTCCTCATGGAAATGCTCTTTCTAGGAATTCTCACATCTTCCGGCATTTTTTGCAGTCCAACTAGTCCTGTATACTTCCTGCTATTTCAACAATTAAAACATCAAATTGTGCAGCTTCTTCTGGACATTCATTTTTTTAATAATCTTTATATACTTTTTTTTTCAAATATTAAACTTTTTCCGATTTTTTTGTCCCATAGGAAATGCATTGAACGGTTCTCAAAATGTCAGGACAGAACACACCTGTTCAATGCACCTGAGACCAAGAGAAACACCTCACCGCTCTTTGTATCAGTCGCTGTAGCAACCAGAACCGGGTCAGCAGGTGGCAGCTCTATCACCACCACTAACCTGTGTGAACTGAAGTCTCCCTCTCTGCCCATATTTGGACTGGCTGGGTTTAGGGGGCGGGGCCTCGTGCTGCCAGCTGTTGTGATGTCATCACGGCCACGAGGCTCAGAGCAGGTGAGACAGCTGCTGACAAACTGACCCGGAGTCAGTTACACCTGTGTTAACATGCGTCTCAGTGTCCACGTTGAGATCCAATCACATGTTTGCACTGGTAAATCAAAATAGAAACAAGAAAATAAATAGTAGAAGAAGAGAAAACTGTAGCGTCATCCTCACTCCATCCACGAGTCTCCACAACGTCTCCATGACAACGTCTCCACAGCTTCTGACGCTGACCCTCATTCCTACATTTCCTCTCTTTGTCCATTTCTTCTGCTAGTTCAGCATGGCTTCAGCTCTGGCTTTCAGCATTCACACACATTTTCCTTATAATGCTCTTTCTAGTAATTCTCACATCTTCCGGCAGTTTTTGCAGTCCGACTAGTCCTGTATACTTTCTGCTACTTCAACAATTAAAACATCAAGTTGTGCAGCTTCGTCTGGACATTCATTTTTAAAAAACGTTTTATACTTTTTTTCAAATATTAAACTTTTTCAGATTTTTTTGTCCCATAGGAAATGCATTGGAACGGTCCTCAAAATGTCAGAACAGGACACACCTGTTGAATGCACCTTAGCAACGCGGTGGCGGTGGGTGGTCCCGAGTCATGACTCATTTGCCTCCTCATGAATATTCATAGAATCTAGATTTTTCGATGAGGAAGAAATAGTAGACGTGTTTTTAGCCTATTTGGGAGCTTTTTTAAAGAACTTTTTTTTGTGGGGAAGGAATTTTAATCAAAAAATAGTCATAACAGAGTATTTTTTACTAATTTTAAAATGCCTCTTTAGGGGGATTTTAACTTTTGGTAAATTTAGGAGAAATCTACTGACGAAAGAGACAAAATGAAGTAAAATAAAAACCTTGATGTGGATTTTCTACCATTTCTTTCGACTTTTCTGAAAGAATACATAGGCCTGTAACAATACACCAAAGTCACGATTTGATTCAATTCGAATTTTTTAAGATTAAAAAACAGATTTTGGTAGCAAAATAGTCGACCAAGCACTGGTTGACCAAAATCTCATTGGTCCGTTGGTCGAGTTTTGTCAAAAGCGACTTTTTCAGATGTTGTTACTCCGATGTTGACTCCGACGTGGAAGCACGTATCACCGCTGTTTTCAATGATTGGAATGGGTGTGTCGCGGTTCTGCCTTTTCGTTTTAAATTTTCTTTTGTACCCACCTCCATCAAACTTTTGAATTGCTCTGTAGATTGTGTACGCTGAGGCCTGGGAGGTGTGCAATAACTCAATGCTCGTTTGTTTGTTTACTTTTTAATCTTTTGAACCCGTAACTGGGTGTGTCATGAGTGTGTGTGTACATGTCAACTGTCATTTATGTATTTTATGTATATTAAGGCAGCTTTTTTTACCATGCACTGAGTCCACAACAAATTTCCCCTGTGGGACATTAAAGTTTATTCTATTCTATTCTATTCATTGGCGACACTGGTTCGTGTCTTAGAGTGTCGCGGTTTCGGTTTCGACACGTGTATCGTTTCAGGTCTAAGAATACATGTTCAGGAAGAAAAATAGCACAAAATTTCAAAATTGATCAGTGCATGAAACAACAATGTTGTGTCTCAGACAGCAGACACAAACTCAGACAACATCATAATCATTTAAATGGAGCCAGTATTCAAACTGAGTGGGGGATTGATCAGTGATTGATCTGTGATTGATCTGAGATTGATCTGAGATTGATCTGAGATTGATCTGTGATTGATCCAGTGAGCGTGTCTGTCAGTGATGAGAGTGAGGAACAGACGGAGCAGATGAACATGGAGACGAAGACGGAGGAGAAAAACTCCAGAGAGAAAGAAAGAAAGAGAGGAATTTATTCCTCCATGTGTTTCAGAGGGAGAAGGAGAGAGAGAGGGATTTTCCCGTCTCTTTCTGTCTCAGTGTGTTTTATTGGCCACATGTGGTTGAGATGTCAGATCAGCCACCACAACTACACACTGACTCTCTCTGTGTGTGTGTGTGTGTGTGTGTGTGTGTGTGTGTGTGTGTGTGTGTGTGTGTGTGTGTGTGTGTGTGTGTGTGTGTGTGTGTGTGTGTGTGTGTGTGTGTGTGTGAGTGTAGCTGCGGTCGTCCATGTGTGTGTGATTTCACAGACTCTGATCTGAGTTGACAGCTGGTTTACACTGTAAATGTGTTTGTTTGTGAGTTTGTGCAACTCACAACTTCTCTTGTGTGTAACACACTGTAAATTGTGTATATGTTGTGTGTGTGTGTGTGTGTGTGTCCTGTATATATATGTATGTTTTCTTTCACTCTCTCTCCTCATGACTGTGACTTGTCATCATGATGAATGTGTTTTAATTAAGGTTCCTGTGTGAAGATCATGGAGACACACACACACACACACACACACACACACACACACACACACACACACACACACACACGCACACGTAATAATATCAGAAGATAAGATCATAAAATAAGATAAAACTTAACACAGACTGATGTGTTGATAGTAAAACATGTATTTCTTGATGTAAATGTGGTGGTTTGTGTCCGTAGGCTCCAGAGCCCCGAGGCAGCGCTGCTCTTCTGTCCAATACACACAGGAAGCTTCACTTTACATTCACACTAACTAATGCTACTGATACAGCTGTTAGATTTCATCACTGAGACCAACATTTATCTCCTAGAAATACTTTAACCAGCCGGTGGTAAACCTCTAAAAACCTGCGGGTAAGTTAATTAGCGATGGTTTTCTCCCCCGGGATGATGACGGAGGTTGGCCGGCCGAGCAGCTCTGCAGACCGGCTGCTGTCTCTGTGATGTCCCGGTCGCTGCAGAGCTTCACTTCTCTGAAAAACATCGGAGCAAACTTCTAAACAGCCGTCGTTTGGATCAACTGGCCGTAGATTTGTGATCTAAACTGTTACTTTCTCACATGAAAACATATTAAAACTTAATAAAGTGACGTAATAACAGCGCTAGAGCAGGAAATAAAACAGCTTTTCGTTTTACAGCTACCGCTGCCGGTTGCTGCAAGATGCATTCTGGGAAACTTGTCATACCCCTCTGTTTGAAGTGTCCCTCTGAAAAATCTTGGTTTGAATGGCCAGATAAGCCCACCACTTCCCCCTACCCTACACGCCAAACAGAAGGATAGGGGTAAGTGGTAGGGCTATCTGGTGAGCTGGGAAGACGGTGTTAGCGGCGGATGCTAACCGCTACCGCTAGCCGAAGTTAGCATCGAGCTAGCTCACTACAATGGCCCTAATACTTGTTACCAGTGTCGGTGACGGTGGGGAATCGGTCCGCGGCTCCAGCACTCAGACTGTTTTTATTTTTCTTTGTTGTCATGACAACTGCTGCTGCTGAGAGAGAGAGAGAGACGTGCTAGCACTCGTTAGCATCAGAGACAGCTAGTGCAGCTAGCAGCCCTGAGCTACTACTCTGCTGCACGTAGCTTCACCTGAGCTCCGTTATTGGCTGGAGAGAAAACACAGACTCTCTCTCCATAGATATACAAAACAGAGCAAAAGACCAGAATACAGGCAGACACAGCCCCCACCACACAGGACTAGAAGCCCAGAGGTGATGATTAAGACGGATTTCATTTGTACAAGTCTAGTGTTTGAACACAAAACTCCAGACCCAACCTTTAATAAACATGGTTTAAACAGACTTCAGAGGTCTCCACCATCGTCTGAACTCTCCCTGCTCCTGCTCTGGATGGACCAGATGATGTCATGGAGGGAGTGGGGGGGTGGAGGGTCTTTCTCTCCTTCTCCTCTCTGCTGCAGGAAGTCAGCCTCTCTCTCTCCATGCCTCCACTGCTTCCTGTTTCCTGTCTCTACAGGAAGTCGCTGTGCGCTCACTTCCTGTCCGAGTTGCTGCTGCTGCTGCTGACAGAGAGCAGAGGTTCACTGGACCGGACTGGACCGCCGTTACTGAGACTCAGCGAGGTCACGGGAAAGAAAAACCCCACCGAGACCTCCTCAGAGAAACAGTAGAAACCAGTAGACAACAGTTACAACCAACAGCAGAAAGGTTTAAAACAGAGTGAGAGACAGAAGAGAGTCGTTGTGAGTCCTGTTGGGAGGAAGCTGAGTTGAGTCTCTTTCCACTACTGACAGCAAGTAGGTGTTGACCTCTGACCTCTGACCCTGAGCAGCGCTGTCTTTACTTTTAATAGACACCAGGACCTGACACACACTGACACATTACTGACCACAGAGTCTTTCTCTCTCTCCCTCCCCCTCGTTTCCTCTGCTTCTTTCACTCTTTGTCTTTTCTCTCTTCTGTTGCTCATCGTTTCTTTCTTCAGTTACACGGTTTCATCATAACAGGAACATGACACAAACATTATGTCAGTGTCATAACGTTGATTCGGTTTTTGTAGGGTTAGGATTAGGGGTAACCAAAAGTTTATCTAAGAAAGTTGTCTTTTATCTAATTGATCTTAAAGGTATAGTTCAACATTTAGTCAAACTGGCCCATCACCATAATCCCTATAGTCATAGCAGTAGGTTCGTTACCTTTAATTGTCGGTGCAAGCTGTTTTTAGAACGGCGGAGCAGAGCCGTGAGCTGCTCAGAGCTACACTACGGAGGCTCATTATGGGATTTCTTGGTTTCCCTCATCAAACTCATCAAATACACAATCCAACAACTCCACAACACAACGCTCTGGTGGACAAGTTGTGAGCTGCACATTCACCACGCTATGAGATAATAACACAACGTTACCACACAGAGTTGTTTTAGAGGGAAATACAGAGACTGTTGATGAAAAACTGTCCCTGAAGGCAACGTGCATCAGTGGTTTTACATGAATTTACCTCTAAAACAACTCTGTGTGGTAACGTTGTGTTGTTATCTCATAGCGTGGTGAATGTGCAGCTCACGGCTCTGCTCCACCGTTCTAAAAACAGCTTGCACCGACAAAGGTAACGAACCTACTGCTACGACTATAGGGATTATGGTGATGGACCAAATTTACAAAATGTTTAACTATTCTTTTAAATACAAAGAACTCTGACTCTCTCTGACTCCCCCTTACCCTCCCCTCTCTCTCGCTCTCATGTCCCACTCTCCGTTTTTCCCTTTTCTTTTCTTTCCTTTGCTCCGTCCTTCCCTCTCTTCCCTCAGCTCCCTCAGCTCCTCCCTCCTCACTGGGAGCCAAGGTGTGGGTGTTAAACCTCTGCGGCTGCTGGTTTGGTGGCCTTGGCTTTGAAGGGCTTGTGGGTTGTGGGTTCAGATCCCGGGCAGGCCTGACCACTAACCTTGACTGGTGGAGCCCATCTATCACCGTGGAAACAGTCAAAGCAGCCAATCAGGGAGCCACAATCTGAGTCAGCAGGAATCCAGAGAAGAGACGATTTAGAAGAGAAGAGAAGATTTATTCTATTTCTAGTCATTTGTCTCAAAGTGTTTGAGCCTGAGACAAATGTTTCAGACAGAAGAAGGGGGAAGGTGTGGCAGAACGTGACGGAGAGTAAAAGAGGAAAAAATCAAACCCAGACGTATTTGTTAGAAAAGAGAAAGTCATGACAACACAGGAAAACATGTCTGAATGAGAACAACCAGAGAAAAGTATAGAAAAGGAAAAAAAGACTAAGAAATGGGAAAAAGTGAAACAATGGGAGATTAAAGATACTAAAGGTCAGAGAATATCTGACATGTTGGCTCAGGTCTGGGTTTACAACAGGGTTTAAACATTTTGTTTAAGGTTGGGTTGAGGTTTTGGTCAGTGTGTAATTTGTTTTACTAAAACACACCCTGATTCACACGCTCCAAAATGTTTCATGTTGAAATAAAGTCAGAACAGAAAACAAAGAAGTTTCAGACGCTCAGATTTCTCCGAATATTCACCCAACACCAGGTTGAAGCTCCACCACTGTGTCCTGTTTCCTCTCTCAGGTAGAAAACTGATCCTGCAGCTGTTTATTGGATGGACGGTCCAGGTGGGCGGGGCTTTGAGCTAGTTACTGTTATTTTGTGACATCACAAAGTTCAGGAAGTCCTGACAGCTCTTTTTAAGGCTGATTTTCTGTGTCTTCTGTGGACGGAGGCTTTGACACTTCAAGAGTATTAATGTAGACCCTAAAGCTGATCTATAGACCGAATCTCCTTGTTGTTTACATTCTACTTCCTGGTAGAAAACCAGCACGTAATTTGAATGAGAACAGTAGTAACGAACGAGAGTTTAGCTATAGCCTATCCTATATCATATTTTTCACGCCCTGTCACCGTTTAGAAAAATCTGAAATGATTGAAGAAACATTACTATTTCTGTGTGTGTGTTTTGTGTTGCCACAGTGTCTAGAAAGCAACAGTGGCTCAGCTGACAGGGACAGCTAACACAGTAGCTAGGCTAACGGCAGCAAAGCTAAAGTTAAACAGGTAGCTAACCTTTAGCCCAGCTAATCTATGATAACCATGACTAATTACAAAAACATGCACACAGAAATAGTAATGTTTGTCCAATCATTGGTTTTATAAACTTTACAAACATCAGATTAGTCTAAACGGTGATATAGTGACATGAAAAATGAGATAAATATAGTGAAACTCTCGTCCGTCACTATTGTTCTCATGCTGGTTTTCTACCAGGAAGTAGTAAACAACAAGGAGATTCGTTCTATAGGATAATCAATAAAGACTTCAACTGTGCCTCAATTCCAATACTTCCATACTTACACTAGTATATAGTGTGTCAAAACTCAGTGTAGGCTACTGTAAGAACCTGGATGGGTCAATCTGTGTCTGGACTACATAGCAGAATATAATATATATTTAATATGTAAATGAATGTACCAGTAGGACAATGTTTTCCACCAGTAAGAGGAGCCAGGTGGCCACACAAGCAAAAACAGAACAGTAAGTTGTTCATTATCACTGATTGAAATATCAAACAGAACAAGTCTGTAGACGTGTTGAAGGGCGACAGTAGCGTCCAAATAAGAAGACGTTGGCGACCGTTGTGATGGTTAGTTCCAGTCAGTTGAGTGAACTGATGGAAGGATTCGAATGGAGATTTGGAGCTTTAGAAATCTCCCTCAGTCCTCGACGAGTCCTTTAATCCTGTTGTGTCCTGTTCTTATGTTTCACAGACGACTGAGAAATGGTTTAAAACGTCTAGAAAACCGTGGGAAAAGCAGCAAATAAGAGAGAAATCAGACCCAAAATGAGAGACGGTGGCCTGCGAGGACACATGAGGACATTTTTAGGGACTGCCGGCTCCCCATGGTCTCCAGCGTCTATTTTTAACCCGGTGACAAAAGTAGCGAAGCTATTTGGGGCCCAACGGCTCCAAAAACTGTCCTGTTATAATTGAGGCCATTTATCTGGTTTTCCTAAACCTACATGCATGTCTAAACACCGGGTTCATGAGCGCAGCGCTGATGTGGAAATCTCCTAAAATTAAACAGAATTTCAGCCCTTTTTTATATATTTGTCTGTTGTTGGTTTTGTCCGCAGCGTTGTCACTATAACAGGCACTGACGCCGCGTGGGAGTGTGTGTGTGTGTGTGTGTGTGGCGTGGTGACCCAGCATGATGTTGCTGTAGAGCGATCTGGGCACATGGCTGCCAGCAGACGAGGAGAAGAAACCGAGGGAAAAACGACAAAGACTGAGAAAGTGATGGAAGAGACAGGAAGAAAGAGGAGAGAAATTAATGGTGAGAGAAAAAATGAAAAAGGAGAAACATGAAAAGAAAGAGAGGGAGGGAGTTTCAGAGAACGAGGGTTAACAAGAAGGAATAAAAAAATATAACTATCTGTGAGTTCTTTCTCTCATTTTATCAGTTTAAATTATTTTATTGTAAAATTCAGTTTCACACTTTCCCTCTGTTTTATTTGGTACAAACATATTTTTGTGATTATAAAACAAAAAAACCCCATCTCAGAGTAGTTTTCCATCTCCTCTCTCTTTCCCTCAGCTTCTCTCTGGAGCTCTGGTAGCAACAGGTCGGTGTCGGCCAATCAGGAGAGAGGAGGAGGCTCTGAGCCTCTCCTCTGATTGGCTGACTGCTTTCTAAGGTGATCCAATAAAAACAGAGCAGATTTGAGAATAAAACACTCAGAGAAACCAAATCCTGCAAGTTTTTGTTATTGTTGGATGGTGGGTCCAGGTGGTGGTGAGGGGGCGGGGCTTAGTTGTGACATCACAAAGTGACAGGAAGTCCTGACGGCTGGTTTTAAGGCTCAGTTTCTGAATACAGGCTGTGTGACTTTCTCTGATACTTTCACAGTATTAATATAGAACCTAGAGCTGCTTTATAATCACACTACACATGGACATCGACCTTTATACTGTATGGAGCTTTAAAGGGATACGCCAACATTTTTTTTTCGTGTCTTGCCTCACTCCCGAGTCCATGACCAGCAGATAGACACCATCCTTTCAACTGTGCGTGCAGTAACAAGGGAGATAGAGCTGATCGCTGTAATTAGCTTAGCTCAAACACTGGAAGTGTATGGGTAGTGTTAGCCTGCCTCCTACCTAAAGTCGCTTTTTTAGCTTAGCTCAAACGCTGGAAGTGTATAGGTAGTGTTAGCCTGCCTCCACCTAAAGTCGCTAATTAGCTTAGCTCAGACACTGGAAGTGTATGGGTAGTGTTAGCCTGCCTCCACCTAAAGTCGCTAATTAGCTTAGCTCAAACGCTGGAAGTGTATGGGTAGTGTTAGCCTGCCTCTTACCCGGGTCAGAAGCTGATTTCATTTCAGCTCTAAACTGTCAAACACAGAGATGGAGAACAGAGGAGGACGGAGACAGAGCGAGCGTCTCTTCTGCTCCTTCTTGTTATTGTTTTTCTGCTGCGTTCAGTTTTCCCCTTCTCAGGTTTCCCCCCTCACTACATTTCCCAACATATCATTGGCCTTGTGTGTGTGTGTGTGTGTGTCTGGAGCCATGGGATGAAGTGTGTGGTTACCCACTGGTGTGACCAGGGACACAGGGGCACCTCTCTCTCTCTCTCTCTCTCTCTCTCTCTCTCTGTCTCTCTCTCTGTCATGTCTCACATCAGAGAACAGAAAAGCTTCATATTTAACCAGTTCTCTCCTGGTGAACTCATATAGAGCTGTTTCTGAAAGAGGGAGGAGACTGTCCACAGGGGGCGGAGCTCTGAGCTCACCTGGTTGTTTTCACTGCTTCGTTTCTTTCATTTCTCTTTTGGACTCAAAATCAGAATTCAAACAGATTTAAACTACATGAGCTGTGTAAAACTTTACTACAGCAACATCAGGGAGAAAACATTCAGAGGTGAAACAACAGAAGACAGGAGGAGCTGATCTGATTAAAGGTAGGGTCTGGAGTTTTTCCCGTTGCAGTTTGTAAACCAAACATTGAAACTTGGCGACTCTCCTCTGGGGCTAAGCTACGTAGCCTCCTGCTCCAGACAGCAGCCGTTGTCATGACAACAAAGGAGAGGAAATCCAGTCTGAGTGAAGCTCTGGAGCCGTGGACCGACAGCCGACCGTCACCAACACCGGGAGCCTCCAGTGTTATGTTGTTAGGTCGTTGTGGTGAGCTGGGAAGACGGTGTTAGCGGCGGATGCTAACCGCTACCGCTAGCCGAAGTTAGTGTGGCAAGGTGAAGAGGGCCCGGGCGGGGATTGAACCCACACCTCCCGGGTAAGAGTCATGCGTGCTTGCCAGTCACCCAAAGGGACATCCCCTTGGCCAAGTAGCCAGGGCACATGATCAATTGGAGGCATAGTGACAGGAACCTCAACTGTCACATTAGCATCGAGCTAGCTCACCACAACGGCCCTAATACTTGTTACCAGTGTCAGTGACGGTGGGGAATCGGTCCGTGGCTCCAGAGCCTCACTCAGACTGGATTTATTTTTCTTTGTTGTCATGACAACTGCTGCTGCTGAGAGAGAGAGACGTGCTAGCTGCTAGCACTCGTTAGCATCAGAGACAGCTAGCGCAGCTAGCAGCCCTGAGCTACTACTCTGCTGCACGTAGCTTCACCTGAGCTCCGTCATTGGCTGGAGAGAAAACACCGACTCTCTAGCTCCACTCAGAAACGTCCACATGCAACAAAACCTGAACAAAACAGAGCAAAAGTTTCCTGTTCACCGTCTCTCCCTGAGGAACCTTCACTGCTACAGACCTTCACCTTAAAGTTCAACTCATCCACCCTCTTCTTCACATCTCCTCCATGACGCCGTCGACAATGAGCCTTTCTCAGTAGCCGCTGAAGAAAAGTCACAGGTGAAATAAATAAAAGAGAAGAGAGTCGACCACAGTCTGGGTCAAACCCAATGTGCAGACTTAACTCGCAGGCGGCCATCTTGGGTCGGTCCACTCGCTCTGAGGTGTGGGGGTCCAGTCATCTGCACTAAAAAACTTGAACAAATAGAGCTATTACTTTAACTATTTGCCTAATGTTACCTTGACATGCCATGCTGTGGGACACAAGCCTCAATTTCAAATAATAGGCTATCCATGTTATGACGTTCTCTTGAAATTATTTTACGCACAGGCAAATGCCCACATCACCACAGGCGGTGCTTTACAGTCAGGAATTTTCTCAACAGGTCTAACTTGTAAAAAAAAAAAAAAAGAGCTTATAAAAAATCACACAAATCTTCCTATTATTCAAAGACTGGCACGGCGACCTATTAATAGACAGTATGCTCAGCTCAGCTGTGCAGCAAACCTCAATTTTCCATAAGAAGCCAGGGGTAATAAGTCTGCTTCACCTTGAACTGAGCTGCTGTCCAAACACTTGTGCATCCCATCCCTGACCTGTCGCTGGACGTCCCACACTACTCTCCGCTCGCTCCCTGCGCTCTCCTCTTCTTCTGAACCTCCCTGCTGTCAGCGGGCTGATGCCAGGGTCCAGCCTGTTGCTCCGGCCAGTGTTGCCCACAGTTTCAAATAAATTACGTCCGCCACGAATACATTTTTCGGCAATATCGTTCCGTTCATTCATCTCCGCATAACGCTCTTTCGCCGTTATTGGCACGCACGCACGCGCGCGCGCACACACACACACACGTGCGCGCGCGCGCACAGAAACAGACAGAGAGGGGGGAGAGAGGAAAGGACGAGCGCGGTAAAAGCGAAACTATACAAGGCCCGGTCAGTGCGTCAACTGCAACAGATCTCCGACTCTTTCAAATGACTTTAAATCTTAATAAACAACATAGATTTATGGGGATTTGTTCTGTAAATTAATATATACATATTATATTTTTTTTTTAACATTTTTTTTTATGAGAGGTACCGGATCTGCCCAAATAAGTACCGGAACACAGGGAGGTCAAAATTAAGAGGTGCCGGATCTTGTTCCGGCAGGATCCGGCTCAAATTAACCACTGTCCATAACTGCATTTCTGACGTTCATAACAAACCAAACTGTTTGAAAATCAATCAAACACTGAACAAGTTCTGGTTATTTCAGTAGAACATGCACCAGGCTTAATGCAGAGCTGCAGACTGACTCTAACTTACAGTTCTGGCAACACAAGCAGAACATTTGGTGGCGCAGACTGTAAATCAACCTGCAAACCAAATATTCACATGTTTCATTCATGATCCTCACACACATTGACCCGACACCTGTAAAGACAGTTACAGATTATTTGACTTGTCCCTTCCACTTTTCATCAGTGTTAAAAAAACAAACAAAAAAACTGCAAATGTAGCTACTGGTTGCACATGTGAACCAACAGAACAGACTTAATCTGAAAACTTCCCTCTGAGTTCGGCTGCTTCAAGTTCACTTTTCAAGTTCACTTTTATTTCTATAGCACAGTTAAAAGACCTGTGACAGTCGTCCAAAGAGCTTCACAGAGCAGAGACAAAAACAACAACAATGCATGTGCAAGAAACAAGATGACATGCTGCATACCATCACACATTCTCACACACAGATGTATGTACATATACATATACGGACATATGCGCATACATATACATACGCAAATGCAAACGTGCACAGCCACAGTAGTCATAGACAACAGTGCACATAGATATTTAAACAAAACTAGCCAGGATTAGAAGTCCTTATGGATCCGAAGGCCAAGGAGAAAAGGTGCGTTTTTAAACCTCTCCATGCTTCAGTTTCAGCCTCATTGTACAAATGTACAAAAGTAGAAATCTACAACAGTACAGCAGTACGAATGCTGATGGAAATCATGACTTCCTCCTTTTCAAATGCTCCGAGCTCAGAATCGAGCGTTTAGTTTCCTGTTCCTTCACAAATTGAATGCAACAATGCGAGTGAAGCTTCTGCAGACGTCTCTCTTCTGTTCCTGTTGAGTCACCGGCTGCAGCTGCAACTCAGCTTTCTTTCCCCACACGGTGTTCAAGGATTCAAACCAGCAACCCTCCACGCACCGAGCCGTCCAACCCTCAAACCACCAGGACTGCAGCTGTTAATGAGCAGGTCTGAGACCAGCAGAGCCGCCGGCCATGGACCGAAGCCTCAGCCGCTCCACAGCTCCACAGCTTCCAGGTTTCTGACACTGACGAGTTCATCAGGTTGGTTTCTGCTGCAGCAGCAAACGGGTCAGGGGTTTAAGGGTTAATATGTCAGAAACTGTAATTAAGAGCTCTTTATTCTAATTCTTATGGACATTTAATATCCAACCAGATGATGAACAAACACACTGCAAAAACTCAACATCTTACCAAGAATATTTGTCTTATTTCTAGTCAAAACAAATCTAATTCTACGTAAAATAAGACACATCACATTTAAAAAGCAGCTTGTTTTTAGAAACTTTTTACTTCTTTCAAGCAGATTTTCACTTGAAATAAGTAGAAAAATCTGATAGTGGAGCAAGTTTTTCTTCCTTATTAGGTACAAACACAAAAAACTTGCTTTCACTGGCAGATTTTTCTACTTATTTCAAGTGAAAATTAGTTTGAAACAAGTGAAAATGATCTAAAAACAAGTTAATTTGTAGGTGATGAGTCTTATTTTAAGTGGAAAGAGATTAGTTTTGACTAGAAATGAGACATTTTGATAAGAAATAAGACAAATATTCTTGGAAAGATTTAGAGTTTTTGCAGTAAGAACCTGCTCAGACTGGAACTGGAGTCTGATAAACATCTGGATTCATAACTAAAGAGCATCATTCTGCAGAAGCTTCAAATATAAAATAAAAATAAATAATATGAAATCTGTAATTTCCCAGCTTGGGATCAATAAAGTATAGTATCTATCTATCTATCTAAAACTGGTTTTAATTGGATTAAAATGAGTTTCATTAACAAAGATTCGTCACTGTACATTTCTTCATTTTCTACAGCAGCTCTGATGATGATCCTTTGTGTACGAATCATTTCCTGTTTTTCGCCGAGCTGTGATGTCCTCGCACACACACACACACACACACACACACACACACACACACACACACACACACACACACACACACACACACACACACACACACACACACACACACAGTAGTAAACAGCAGTGACGTCAGGTTGGTGTGTGAAGAAGAGGAGTCATGGTTGAGGTCAAGGTATCTCTGTCTGACACACACACACACACACACACACACACACACACACACACAGAGGAAGGAAGAGGGAGGAAATTATTCATTCATCTATTTTCTCTCTGTGTTTCTCACTTTGTCAGATTTTCTTTCTCTATTTAAAGACTGAAAATGTTTCACAGACTTTTGGGTTTTATTTATTTTACTTCTGATTGAACGTCTTTGTTTCTTGGACCCTGTGTTGTGTGTTGTGTTGTGTGTTGTGTTGTTGTGTTGTGTTGTTGTGTCTCTCGGGTCGAGTCGTGGTTGTGATTGTGTGGTCAGCTGCTGCTTCTTCTGGCTTCACATGAACAACAATAAAAACTTTGGCTCTGGTGTGTGAAGCAGAGACCAGAACCAAACAGCAGCTGCACACAGAGATCCATCAACTGTGTGTGTGTGTGTGTGTGTGTGTGTGTGTGTGTGTGTGTGTGTGTGTGTGTGTAGCTCATCACACCTGATTTCATTTATGTGCAGAGGAGAAGTGAAGAAGCCTCCAGATGTTGTGACCTCGCTCCGATCCAGCAGCCTGATGGGAAACTCAGCTCATCGTCGACTTATTTAAAAGGGATAGTTCAACATTTTGTCAAATTGTCCCATCACCATAATCCCTATAGTCATAGCAGTAGGTTCGTTACCTTTAATTGTCGGTGCAAGCTGTTTTTAGAACGGCGGAGCAGAGCCGTGAGCTGCTCATTATGGGATTTCTTGGTTTCCCTCATCAAACTCATCAAATACACAATCCAACAACTCCACAACGCTCTGGTGGACAAGTTGTGACCTGCACATTCACCACGCTATGAGATAATAACACAACGTTACCACACAGAGTTGTTTTAGAGGGAAATTCATGCAAAACCGCTGATGCACGTTGCCTTCAGGGACAGTTTTTCATCATCAGTCTCTGTATTTCCCTCTAAAACAACTCTGTGTGGTAACGTTGTGTTATTATCTCATAGTGTGGTGAATGTGCAGCTCACAACTTGTCCACCAGAGCGTTGTGGAGTTGTTGGATTGTGTATTTGATGAGTTTGATGAGGGAAACCAAGAAATCCCAAGATGAGCCTCCGTAGCGTAGCTCTGAGCAGCTCACGGCTCTGCTCCGCCGTTCTAAAAACAGCTTGCACCGACAATTAAAGGTAACGAACCTACTGCTATGACTATAGGGATTATGGTGATGGGACAATTTGACTAAATGTTGAACAATCCCTTTAAGTCACTGGTTCATCAGCTTCCTGCCTGTCGCTGAACTGGGTCAGAACCTGAGTCCAGATTCAGATCCCATCAGACAGATAAGTCTCAACCCCGACTCTGTTGTAACTATGGGATGGAGGGATGGAGGAGCGGTGTGGAGTTGAGCTCACACTGCAAAAACTCAACATCTTACCAAGAATATTTGTCTTATTTCTAGTCAAAATAAATCTCATTCTACTTAAAATAAGACTCATCACATTAAAAGCAGCTTGTTTTTAGACACTTTTTACTTCTTTCAAGCAGATTTTCACTTGAAATAAGTAGAAAAATCTGATAGTGGAGCAAGTTTTTCTTTCTTATTACAAGCACAAAAAACTTACTTTCACTGGGAGATTTTTCTACTTATTTCAAGTGAAAATGAGTTTGAAACAAGTGAAAATGATCTAAAAACAAGTTCATTTTTAGGTGATGAGTCTTATTTTAAGTGGAAAGAGTTTAGTTTTGACTAGAAATGAGACATTTTGACAAGAAAAAGGACAAATGTTCTTGGAGAGATGTAAGATAAGATAAGATAAGATAAGATAAGATGTGTATGTAGAGTTTTTGCAGTGCAGGACGACGTGTCGACATCGAGGCTGCATGAGGAAGCACCTGCTGTCAGTGAGTCACCAGCTGAGACGTCTGAGGAACCAGAAGCTGCAGCTCCACCGCTGATCTGGAAACTGTCGGGTCCAAAACACGTTCAGGAGGAAAACTACTACATGACAGATTCTACTTCTGGCCTTTCAACAGGCAGGAGTGGAAAACAAAGAGTGAAAAACAGTTTAATGTCACTGCTTGTCTGTCTGTTGTGGACATAAGTATCTCAATAATTGTGTGTGGATTTTGTTTTTAGGAGGTTTCTGTCCACATCGGCATAACAGCAACTTTCTTTTGTCAAAAATGGGAGTGCATTGCTTTCTGTGGGGGGAAACCGCATTTCCAACATCCCACCAGTCTGACATACAGTAGGCCTCTAATTGTCTAAATGGAAAAACTTAATTTTCTATCAAACCTATGGTCCTATGGTCGGAATTACGGTATTTTTTTCATTTTTTAAACATCCTGCCGTTCCGACAAATCCTTTAATAGTGTACTTTTTCCCCAAAAGGTTTCCCACTGGTTGGGTTTAGGCAATGAAGAAAGGAGCTGGTTAAGTTTAGTAAAAAGCTAGAGGTAAACAGGCCAGATAGATAGATAGATAGATAGATAGATAGATAGATAGATAGATAGATAGATAGATAGATAGATAGATAGATAGATAGATAGATAGATAGATAGATAGATAGATAGATAGATAGATAGATAGATAGATAGATAGATAGATAGATAGATAGATAGATAGATAGATAGATAGATAGATAGATCATCAATGCAACACAGTATTATAGTCAGTATAACTGTTGTAATGTACATAACTTTGCATGATAATATATGTTTTTGATATTCATATTTACATTCCCATTTGATATTTGATGCAACACTTTGAGCAAATTTCAACCTCTTTTTTTTAACCCCTAATCAGACAACGTATCCTCCTTGCTACATAAACAAACATGGTTAAAAACAGTTCTTCATCAAAATATTTTTGTTTTATGAATTAATATTCATGTTTTATTGAGTTTTTATTGTTTCATTGAAAGTAAATACGATGACTAGTAATAACTTTAGCCTAGCTGTGACCTACAGGATGATAAAGAGGATTAAAAACCAAACCAGCCTCACATTCAGTAAAGTAAGAAACCTGTTAGGTTCCCAGCTGCTCCGGTCTCAGCGCAGCCACACAGTCTGGACTCGCTCCAGATGTTTTCAGGCTCATTTCACTCCTCCAGACGTTAAATGACATAAACACTGTTTGGTTTGGACTTAAACGTCTTTAAGCTTCAATCAACTGGTATTTTATTTTACTCAGGTTTTGGTGGAAGCCAGAAGAGCAGAGACAGAGATCCAGGTTTTTATTGCTGCTTTACTTTCCAGAAGCCAAAGATCCAGCAGAGACCGAGACCGAGAGACCGAGACCGAGACCGAGTCCTACTGTACACAGGCTGCAGTGGAGTAGGCTATTATAAATACAACAACACAGTTTGTCAGAGATACAGAGAGAAAGTCCACCAGCAGGAAGAGAAAGTCCAGTAATGGGACTGTAATGGTAAAAACAGTAATGGGGCGTTCACACTGAACGCGACAGATGCAAATACAATCGCTTGTATCTCGCTGCTTGATCATTTTGGACTATTCGTGTCATTCGCACCGTCGCACTTGTTGCGCTTGACGCTCCGCCCGTTCATGTTTGAACCAGTATTTCTTACGAAGAGGAATAGAAAGTGGAAGAGAAAGAGGAGGAGGTGGAAGAATAGAAAGATAGAGATAGATAGAGATAGAGAATACTTTATTCATCCCTAGCAGGGAAATTCACGTTAGTCCAGTAGCTCATACAACAATGACAAAAAAGATGAACACAAAAATACATTTTAACAAGTGTTATATAAAACGATTGCAGCAGGAACAAATGATCTCTTAAATCTTTCAGTTCTGCAGGTCAGGGAGATGAGCCTTTTGCTTCGGCTGCTCCTCTGACCTGAGAGGGTTTTGTGTAGAGGGTGTTGGGGGTCACCCAGGATGGTCTTCAACTTACACCCCATCCTCCACTTAACCACAGCCTCTACCAGCTCCGCTCCCTCCCCCATCACAGAGCTACATTTTTTGATGAGCCTGTCTAATCTGTTCCTGTCCCTGACCTTGATGTTGTTACCCCAGCAGACAATAGCAAAGAATGTAACACTTGCAATGACAGACTGATAAAACATACGCAGCATTACATTACATACATCAAAAGACCTGAGTCTTCTTAAAAAGAAGAGCCTGCTTTGTGTCCTTTTGTACACATAATTTGTGTGTACGGACCAGTCCAGCCTGTCATCAAGGTGTACTCCAAGGTACTTGTATGACTGAACCCTCTCAATGTCCACCCCATCCACAGTCACAGGCCGTAAGGATCTGTTGGACCTGCCAAAGTCAATAATCATTTCTTTCGTCTTTGATGTATTAAGCAACAAGTTGTTGTTGTTGCACCAGACTGTGAACGCCCCCACCAGGTCCCTGTATTCATCTTCCTGTCCCTTCTTCACACATGCCACTATGGCCGTGTCGTCAGAGTACTTCTGAACATGGCAAGATTCAGATGTGGATGTGAAATCTGCAGTGAAAAGTGTGAAGAGGTAAGGTGAGAGCACAGTACCTTGTGGTACTCCTACACTGCTCACCACTGTGTCTGACATGCAATTCCCCAGCCTCACATACTGTGGCCGCTCTGTAAGATAGTTATAGACCCACAAGATGATGGTTGGATCTACACCCACCTTCTCCAGCTTTCCTCTCAGAATACTAGGTTGAATTGTGTCAAAGGCACTGGAAAAGTCTAGAAACAGCAGTCTCACATATCGCCCAGGTTCATCCAGGTAAGAGTAAATCCGATGCAACATGTAGATGATTGCATCGTCCACCCCAATGTTCTCCCGGTATGCAAACTGCAAGGGGTCCACAGAATGCTGCACTTGAGGTCGAAGGTGGCGAAGTAGTAGTCTCTCCAGAGTCTTCATAATATGAGAAGTCAGGGCTACTGGTCTGTAGTCACTGATTCCTGCTGGCCTCGCCACTTTGGGAACCGGCACCAGGCACGAGGTCTTCCAGAGAAGAGGGATCCTACATGACTGCAGGCTCAGGTTGAAGATGGTACGGAGAGGCACAGCCAGCTGGGCAGCACAGTCCTTAAGGAGTCTAGCTGAAACACCATCAGGGCCAGCCGACTTGCCAGGACGCAGTCTCCTCAGTTCTGCCGACACTTCCTCCAGGGAGAGTAGAGTGTCACCGCCATATGGAGCAGGACCGCCAGGTGGAGCAGGACCACCGGAAACAGGACCGCCGGATGGAGCAGGACCGACAGGAGGAGCAGGACCGCCGGAAGCAGGACCGCCGGAAGCAGGACTGCCAGGTGGAACAGGACCGCCGGCTGGAGCAGGACCACCGGATGGAGCAGGACCGCTGGAAGCAGGACCGCCAGGTAGAGCAGGACCGCCGGCTGGAGAAGGACCACCGGATGGAGCAGGACCGCTGGAAGCAGGACCACCAGATGGAGCAGGACCGCCGGAAACAGGACCGCCAGGAGGAGCAGGACCGCCGGCTGGAGCAGGACCACCGGATGGAGCAGGACCGCTGGAAGCAGGACCGCCAGGTAGAGCAGGACCGCCGGATGGAGAAGGACCACCGGATGGAGCAGGACCGCTGGAAGCAGGACCACCAGATGGAGCAGGACCGCCGGAAACAGGACCGCCAGGAGGAGCAGGACCGCCGGCTGGAGCAGGACCACCGGATGGAGCAGGACCGCCAGGAGGAGCAGGACCGCCGGATGGAGCAGGGCTGCCAGGTAGAGCAGGACTGCCAGGAGGAGCAGGACCGCCGGAAGCAGGACCGCCAGGAGGAGCAGGACCGCCAGGAGGAGTAGGACCGCCAGGAGGAGCAGGACCGCCAGGTGGAGCAGGACCGCCAGGAGGAGCAGGACCGCCAGGTAGAGCAGGACCGCCAGGAGGAGCAGGACCGCCAGGAGGAGCAGAACCACCAGGTAGAGCAGGACCGCCAGGAGGGCCAGGAGGAGCAGGACCGCTGGAAGCAGGACCGCTGGAAGCAGGACCGCCTGATGGAGCAGGACCGCTGGAAGCAGGACCGCCGGATGGAGCAGGACCTCCAGGTAGAGCAGGACCGCCGGAAACAGGACCGCCAGATGGAGCAGGACCGCCAAGTGGTGATGGTGAGGGAGAAGAGGCTATGTTAAACCTGTTGTAAAACTGGTTAAACTCATTTGCCAGGTCAACATCTCCCTCAGGCTGCCTATTTCTCTCCTTGTATCCAGTGATGGTCCTCATTCCTCTCCAGACCTCCCTGATGTTATTATTTTGTAGTTTGCTCTCCAGCTTTTTCTTGTAGTCTCTCTTTGCTTGCCTTAGTCTCACTTTCAGTTCCTGCTGTGCTGTCTTAATCAAGACTGAGTCACCAATCTTAAAAGCCTCCTTCTTATTATTTAGGAAGCTTTTGATGTCACTTGTGATCCACGGTTTATTGTTAGTGAAGCAACGAACTGTTCTGACCGGCAACACCACATCCCTGCAGAAGTTTATATAGTCAGTGACACACTCTGCCATCTCATCAATGTCAGTGGATGTGTTGTTAGGTGTCTGCGAGTGTAGCAGAACATTCCAGTCTGTAGACTCAAAGCAGTCCCTCAGAGCCTCAGTAGCCTCAGGTGTCCACTTCCTTACTGTGAGTGTAGTTGCAGGTTCCCTCTGCACACAGGGTTTGTAACAGGTCTGCAGACAAACCAGGTTGTGATCTGACCTTCCCAGTGGTGGCAAGGCAGTGGCTCTGTAAGCTTCTTTTACATTGGCATACAGCAAGTCAAGGGTTTTGTTTTTTCTGGTAGCACATTTAACAAACTGTGTGAATCCAGTCAGGTGGGAGGAGAGGATAACATGGTTGAAGTCACCTGATATTATAATAAGTGCCTCAGGATGTTTTGTCTGTATCCTAGCAACCATTTCATGCAGTATTTCACATGGAACATCAGCTGTTGCCTTGGGAGGGATGTACACAAGTATTGTTATGATATGACTGAATTCTCTTGGTACATAATATGGCCGCATTCCAACAGCCAATAATTCAATATCTGGACAACACATCTTCTCTTTGACAGTAATATGTGCAGGATTACACCATCTCTGGTTCACAAATAAGGCCAGACCTCCTCCTTTTTTCTTGCCACTTGCCTTAGCATCTCTGTCTGACCGTATGAGAGTGAAGCCAGGTACATCCACAATGGAGTCAGTGATGTTTTGATTCAACCAGGTCTCAGTAAAACACATCAGGCTGCACTCACGGTAAACTTTCTGAGTCTTCACCAATATCTCCAGCTCATCACTCTTGTTGGTCAGAGAGTTGACATTCCCCATGATGACAGACGGCAGAATGGGCTTGTATTTCCACTTCCTTGCCTTTAAACCTGCACCAGCACGGCAACCACGAAAACGCCTCTTCAACTCAGCCGGAATAGTGTGATACACCCCAGATTTTCTCCACTTCAACGAAAAAAGCTCTTCACTTGAGAAAACTCTTCTCTTCACAGAAGAAATATCCATCAGTAATTGAAAAAATATGATAAAATACAACAAAAACAGAGTAAGAAACTCAGAGCTACCAGACTTTGCTGCTCCCAGTTGAAGCGCATTCTAGAAAGAGGACATGGATTAGTCCGTTTTATACTGGTTTATACTGGTCTATACCGGTTTTTATCGGTTTACACTGATTTATTCTGGTTTATACCGGTTTACACTAGTTTATTCCAGTTTACACTGGTTTATACTGGTTTATTCCGGTTTACATTGGTTTATACTGGTTTATTCCGGTTTACATTGGTTTATACTGGTTTATTCCGGTTTACACTGGTTTATTCCGATTTACACTGGTTTATTCCGGTTTATTCCGATTTACACTGGTTTATTCCGGTTTATACTGGTTTATTCCGATTTACACTGGTTTATTCCGGTTTACACTGGTTTATACTGGTTTATTCCGGTTTACATTGGTTTATACTGGTTTTTTTCGGTTTACACTGGTTTATTCCGGTTTACACTGGTTTATACTGGTTTATTCCGGTTTACACCGGTTTATTCCGGTTTACACTGGTTTATACTGGTGTATTCCGATTTACACTGGTTTATTCCGGTTTATTCCGATTTACACTGGTTTATTCCGGTTTACACTGGTTTATACTGGTTTATTCCGATTTACACTGATTTATTCCGGTTTACACTGTTTATTCCGATTTACACTGGTTTATACCGGTTTACACCAGTTTATTCCATTTTACACTGGTTTATACTGGTTTATTCCGGTTTACATTGGTTTATACTGGTTTATTCCGGTTTACACCGGGTTATTCCGGTTTACACTTGTTTATACTGGGTTATTCCGGTTTACACCGGTTTATTCCGGTTTACACTGGTTTATACTGGTGTATTCCGATTTGCACTGGTTTAGTCCGGTTTATTCCGATTTACACTGGTTTATTCCGGTTTACACTGGTTTATACTGGTTTATTCCGATTTACACTGATTTATTCCGGTTTACACTGTTTTATTCCGATTTACACTGGTTTATACCGGTTTACACCAGTTTATTCCATTTTACACTGGTTTATACTGGTTTATTCCGGTTTACATTGGTTTATACTGGTTTATTCCGGTTTACACCGGTTTATTCCTGTTTACACTTGTTTATACTGGTTTATTCCGGTTTACATTGGTTTATACTGGTTTATTCCGGTTTACACTGGTTTATACTGGTGTATTCCGATTTACACTGGTTTATTCCGGTTTATTCCGATTTACACTGGTTTATTCCGGTTTACACTGGTTTATACTGGTTTATTCCGATTTACACTGATTTATTCCGGTTTACACAGTTTTATTCCGATTTACACTGGTTTATACCGGTTTACACCAGTTTATTCCATTTTACACTGGTTTATACTGGTTTATTCCGGTTTACATTGGTTTATACTGGTTATTCCGGTTTACACCGGTTTATTCCGGTTTACACTTGTTTATACTGGTTTATTCCGGTTTACATTGGTTTATACTGGTTTATTCCGGTTTACACTGGTTTATACTGGTTTATTCCGGTTTACATTGGTTTATACTGGTTTATTCCGATTTACACTGGTTTATTCCGGTTTACACTTGTTTATACTGGTTTATTCCGGTTTATTCCGATTGACACTGGTTTATTCCGGTTTACACTGGTTTATACTGGTTTATTCCGATTTACACTGGTTTATTCCGGTTTACACTGGTTTATACTGGTTTATTCCGGTTTACACTGGTTTATACTGGTTTATTCCAGTTTACACTGGTTTATTCCGGTTTACACTGGTTCCTACTGGTATACTAAAACAAGGACCAACGTTACCTTTCCCACTATTGCACATATGTCTGGTGTTTTGTTTTACTGCTCCTACTTGTATTCTGTGTCTTTCAAACTGTTTGTGAAGCACTTAGTGAGTGTTACATGAATGATCTACCATGGTTTGTGTTGTGTCTTATTGTGAGTTTCCCTGTGTCTTCTTGTCTTATGTCACGTCCTCCATGTGTCCCCTGATTATTTCAGTTGTTTCCTGTTTTATTTTGAAGTCTGTGTCCTACTCCTGTCTTCCTGTCAAGTTTCCCGCCTGTTTTATTTCCTAATGTGTCTCACCTGTGTCGATGTCTCCACCTGAACCTTGTTTCTCCTTGGGCATTTAACCCCGGTGTGTGTTCCCATCGTCTGTGTTGTGTTCCCTGTTGTGCATATATTTACAATGTCAGTCAGAGCAAACTCACTGACACTACATGGTGCACATAAAACAATAGGAGACCAAGAAGAACACACTAATAAATCTGGTCCACAGTGTAAGTCGGCTACACAGAATAAATAGATAAACACATTATTGAATAGCACACAATCAATTGTAATTGTATTATCATTATTATAATTCCTCCCACTGACACATTTGTCAGATCGAGATGCTACAGGTTCAGATTTCCAGTGTTGAGCAGATGACAGAGTTGATATAACAGATAGAGAGTTACATATCCAGTTTCACCTCAGCAGTTTTTCTGCAGCTGGAAAACTGTTTTTTGTTTTTCCAAACTGCTGAACAGCTGTTTTTTCTGAGTGTTGGAGGTTGATTTGAACGTTCAGTATCGTGCAGCTGAAGCATCAGAGGAAACTCAGGGCCATGACATCATCAGTCAAATTAAAATTGAAACGTAAAGAAGTGTTGAGCCGTGTAGTTGAGTGTGACGGGACGGTGTCGTCAGAGTTCATCCAAACCAAACACAGATTCACACATCAAACCTCGGTGACATTCCCAGTCCACCGCTCCGTGTTGGGATCGTTGGGTCAGAGGTGGGATGTTGTTGCCATGGGAGGACGGGACAGAGAGGGGGGGTAAGAGAAGGAAGTGGAGAACAGGACAGATAGAGGAGGAGGAGAAGAGAGGAGGATGGGGGGGGGAACCTCCTGTTCTCAGACCCAAACATCCTGCAGGAGGGAAACCCCCGAGTAACAGGTGCTACACACACACACACACACACACACACACACACACACACACACACACACACACACACACACACACACACACACACGTTGAAGTCCGACGTCTCTTCCCGACGCAGTGAGAGCAGATTAAACTAATTAAACTAATCTTTTTTATTGTTTGGTTTACAACACTTTACAATAAGGGTCCCTTTAGTACATTATTAAGCATTAATATATAAACTATGTGTTAATTAATGCTGAGTAATGCATACATAATGATAACTAATTATTTAATCATTTATTAACTAACTTTGAGTCGTAAACATTAATTAACTGCTTAGTAATAGGCTACATTAATTAATGTGTTAACTAATCCTAAGTAATACATGAAAATGATTGTTAATATATCTGTAAGCAGATAATTAATGCTTAATAATGTACTAACTAACGTTAATTAAGGGACCCTCATTGTAAAGTGTTAACATTTATTCATTGTTGTCATTTTAACTAGTGTTGTTTTTATTATTAGCTGCTTTTTAATGTTGCCGGAGGAATCATCATCACAGAGTCAGAATTTCATTGTGACGCTGTCTTCAGTGCATATGACAATAAAGATTTGAATTTGAATTGAATTTGATTTGGTCTGAAAATAGAAAGGTTGAAAAGTTGAAACGATGTAAAACAGATGCAGTTTGTATGTGACATCAAACCTGTCTCAACTCCTCCATACATGACATGACCCATTTAGGGAAAAGCTGAAATTTACCTACTGGACCCTGAACTACTCACAGAGCATCAGTGGAGCTTCAGCTGGTCTGTTGGCTGCTGTTGCCACGGATACAAGGATCCAAGCTTTGAAGCTGAAAGTCGACTTTGACTTTCCAGAGGAACGACCTCCTCGCTGAGCCGACACTTCAACATCTGGTAGAGAAACCTGTCACAGGATGATGATGTCAGAGAGGACATGATGACATCATCACTGTTGAATTTGAATTAGAATTTTTATTTTTGGACAAAGTTAAAAGAATAAAACATAAAACATGGTAGGTAACAATAGGACAGTGCAGGGAGAGGCAGAAAGCCACAAGCCTCCACCTTATATTACAGTTTAATGTGAAAAAACACAAAATAACATGAAAAAATTAATTTAAAAAATAAAATAATAATGACTGACAACAATAATAAATATAAAAACAACAACTGTTGTTGTGTTTTAACACGGAGCTTCTGATTGGTCCGTCCGTCTCCTCCTGCTGGTCCTGTGTTGTAGTTCTGGGCTGTGGCCAGCAGGGGGCAGCAGAGCAGCGTCTGGTCCTGTGTTGTAGTTCAGGGCTGTGGCCAGCAGGGGGCAGCAGAGCAGCATCTCTCAGCTCAGACATCTGTCCTCTTCCTCTACCCATAATCCTCTCTGCCTCACTCACCTGTTTCAATTCAATTCAATTCAATTCAATTCAATTCAAAAAACTTTATTTATCCCTGAGGGTAATTAAAAAGCACGCTGAGCAGTTTGAGTTCCCACGTTGCTTTCAGCTGCACTGGTGTCACCTGAGTTCAGATGACATCACTTAGTTAACTGTCCTCTAGGATGATGTCATGGCTGAACGCTGCACCGCTCCAACCACATGCAGGGCGATGGAGACAGAGACAGAGGAGAGGAGAGGAGAGGAGAAACTGAAACAGAGATGCACTTCCTGCTCCACTGTGAGAAATACTCTTTAAGACGCTCACTTTAAAGAAATAATAGATAAATAAATAATAAATAATAAAATAAGTAAGAGAATCACAAGATTCCACCTGCTACTAACACCAGAGGAGAAGATGTCCGTCCTGCTAGGAGAAGGGACAGCAGCTCCTCTGACAGCTAAATATGTGTCTGCTGCCACAACCTGAGGGACACTTTAGACTCTTTAACATCTTAACCTGCACCATTATTTATACCTGATTGTATTAAAGTCTATTGTGGTGTAGTTGTATGGAATATTGTTTATTTGTTATTGAATATTGAGATGTGTATGTAGCCTACTGTGTATATATTTGTTATATTGAAATGTCTTTGTGAGTGTGAGTTTGTGCAGTGCTTTGGCAACAACGGGTTTCTGTTCATGCCAATAAAGCTAATTGAATTGAATTGAATTGAATTGAATTGAATTGACAGAGACAGAGCAGGTGGAGGTGTCTCAGGTTCTTTTTGGATGAATTTGTCCAAACGAAAGAGAGAAAATCTCCAAGTGAAGAAACAGAAACCGGTTTATTCCAGTTTTTATTCCAGGTTTTATTGACAGGTTTATTCTCTGAGTCTCAGCTTTAGTCCATTAGATCTTTATTAAAGGGACAACCAGGAGTTTTGTAAAAGTGAAGTGTTTCCACACTACATTTATGAGCCTCCGCACCGTGAAATTCTTTGACCGGTGCAAGACAGACTCATGTTTTCATTCATCAAGAATTAAAGTCAGAGGTTGGAAGACGATCACATACCGTCGTAGTTCCCACCATAAACGGAGATTCGGCGGCGTTATTCTCATGACTCGCCACGAAACCGAAAGTAAAGAAATGCTGGTCGGCTCGCCCAGCATTTCCACCACCACTAATAATAACAAAATAACCATAGAGACAAAACCATAGATTTATCTAAAATGGACCATTAACAAGTGGTAACGGAGATTCATCCACATTAATATCAGACTTTTTATAACCAAATAGAAACTCCTGGTTGTCCCTTTAATTATCTCTGTTCAGTTATTTTACATAGAATCACTCGTCTTCATCAACATTCGACTCTTTGTCAGAGTTTTGTCTCTCTCCTCTCTTCCTCCTCTTCTTCCTCTTCTTCCTCTTCTTCCTCTTCCTCTGGACTGAGTTGTGTGTGTGCAGCTCTGTGTCACAGACGTTACCTCAGCGACCAGCTGTGATGTCATCGCCTCTCTCTCCCTCCCCGACGCCGTTTCTCTGCTCCCTCTTCACCTCCGCTGCTCCTCCTCTTCTCTCTCGTCTCTCCTCTTCTCTCTCTCTCTCTTCTCTTCTCTTCTCCTCTTCTCTCCTCCTCTCTTCTCTTCTCTTCTGTCTCTTCTCTTCTCTGTCTCTCTTCTCTCCTCCTCTCTTCTCTTCTCTTCTGTCTCTTCTCTTCTCTGTCTCTCTTCTCTCCTCTTCTCTTCTCTTCTCTTCTCTCCTCCTCTCTTCTCTTCTCTTCTGTCTCTTCTCTTCTCTGTCTCTCTTCTCTTCTGTCTCTCTTCTCTCCTCTTCTCTTCTCTTCTCTCTCTGTCTCTCTCTCTGTCTCTCTCTCTTTCCTCTGCAGCATCATCATCATTTTAAAACATCATTTACAGTTTTTCTCGATTGCTAAGACACATTTCTCTAAAGCTTCTCTCCTTTTCTCTAAACTGTGAACACAAACCCCAATTCAAGCTACATTCACAAAACCTCAGACTCTTCTTGCAAAACCAAACTTTCACCTCAAAACAGTTCAATCTGTTCTCAAAACTGAACTCTGTTGTCAAATCGTGCTCCGAGTCAATCAAAATTAAAAACACTACTGAGCAGTCACTAAACACTACATAGACAAATAGAAAACACAAAGCTCAGCACATGAAGCTGTAGAAATAAATGTTTATCCTTCACTGTAGCTAAATGCATGTTGCAAAACAAAAAACCTGTGCATTTAGTACTTGTACATAGTAAAAAAAAGAGTACAAAAACCAGAAATCCTGTACATTTTACATGTAGCACTTGTACAGTACAAAAATCTAGAAATGAGAAGTGCAACTCATCCACAGCATCGTTTCTCTGTACTGGATCAGGCCACAGGACTTCATCCTGAACTAGCTACAGTATATGTGCCCTCACATCATTGGACACAAGTGTGATCAATTTTGAGTTGTTGTGTTCAACCGGTGAAACTTGTGCTTTAGTTGTGTTTGACTTTTGCCACCTGTGCTCAGCATTATGCAACACAGGTGCATCACAATGAAAATGTGTTGGTGAGTTGTTAAAGTCTAAACAGGTGAAAAGTGCTGATGGTTTTGCCAAAAGAGACTGATTCAATCAGTGGGTTCAGGCAACTGAGCATTTGGTTCAGACAGCAGGGTTTAGTGTTTTAGCAATTGAGAAAAACTGTAAACCATCCGTGGATATGGGAGCAGACTGCAGTTCCTCTCCTGTCCACCGGGGGCAGACTCCAGCTGTGAGTCTCCACATGTTCAACAGGAAGTGGACAGGAGGACGGAGCTGCTACATAACTACAACTGTTGATCTGTTATCATCAATAATCCCACATTTATGCAAAATATTTACTGTAGAAACACCAAAACCGTTCAGGAAGTCCTTGTGATGAGTTTTCTTCTGATAGGAGCTACCGTTTTGTCAGAGTAAGCCAGACTTTACAATGTTTTCACGTGCAGTGCGGGAAATATGATCTGCGTGTATTTTATTTTGAAAATTAACCAGGTATTTTGTTTTGTATTTTGCACACGATTTCCTGTCGTGCACGAGCTGCTCTGTGCTGAATGTATGAGCTACAGCTGTTCCGCATCCAGTGGAATTTGCCCTTTAATCTCCCTCTTTGGTCTTTTAGTTTCCTCAAACAAAACTTTTAATTTCTTCGGTTTTCTTGCTGCTTCTGCCATGACAGCGGTAATCCTCCCACAGAGGTGTTCTTCGTCTTTTTAATGAGTGGGGAAAGAGGGAAATGACGCGATACAGACCATAATGACACAGACCTCCTCAGGCCATCACAGAGGTGTGATGTCATTCAACCTGTTGTAAGTCGTAGTAGCCTACTATCACTAAAGTTCTGGAAATACTAAATGAAGGTTGAAAAGTGACTTAGTGTTGGTTTAAGGCGTAAAGATAAACACCTGACTGGGGGCGTGGCCTCTTTGAGTGACAGGTGGTGAGTCACCAGTCAGGTCATCGTCGTCCCGGCTCATTGGTTGGTTTGTCCGGAGGTGGGCGGAGTCAAGAGTAAAAACTCAGATCAGTTCCATGAGACGGTTTGAAGAGCAGGTGAAGCAGCTCAGTGTTTTATTACTGGTTCTGCTCCAACGCTGCTCGTCGTCTAGAACTTAATACTGATGTGTTGTTGGTTTTAGAAACATCTTCATGTTGCTGAACGTCTGTTAAACTGTGTTACAGTTGTCGTGGAAATATCGGTCCTGCCGGTGGCGAGTCAAAGAACAAGACAGGAGAGGTAGCATGCACCCAAGTTTATTCTCCATTCTCCACAGAGAAGGGGAGAAGGGAACAGAACACAGAACTACATGGCAGGTAGCAGTTCAGAGTAGTGCCCCAAGAACAGAGAAGTCCCTTCTTATACCCCACTTTATGACTCTGGTTACTTCATTACTACAAGCACTTCTAGCCTTCCCAGACAATAAAACAATCCAACAGATGTGTTACTCAACAAATGTCTGCCCCCGTTGTTGGTTTCCCTGTAGGAATTTACAACCTAGATTAGTTAGTAAACAAGGTTGTCCATGGGTCATCCTAGTGTCCTTGCTCTGCCCCCAGGTTTATTATGGTCAATACACAAATGTCTCCACTAATGGAGTTAACAGGATTGCTACATGGTCTTACTACAACTACTTCAAAGACTATGTTACCACTTATTACAAGGACAATACCCATCATAGCAATTTTCCACCACACAGTGACACAACGGCCGCGCTGCACTGGGATCAGATTCATACACAACGACACCAACACCACCTCAGTGTCCATCGTTCATATGAACCCAGTAAAACGCACCACAGCCTCAAACAGGGATTAATCCGCTGCTGAAAGTAGTTCCACAGGATGAAACTACAGACCAGTGGAACAAATTAATATACTCTATATGATCTGTGTCTCAGGTTGTCTTGTATCATCTGAATCTAAAGCTCCAGAATCCTCCATGATAATAGTAATAATAATAATAATGATAATAATAATAAAGGGGGCGTGGCCACACACATCACAGTAAAGATGGAGCTGCTGTTTCTCAGGGTTCTGGGATGTAGAGAGGGCCGAGTCGACTCCAGCTCTTCTCCTGTGTATGGATGGTGGACTCTGCTGCTCTCCTCCCTCAATCGCCCAGTTCACTCCGCTCCGCTCTGGCTTTATTGGCTTTAAGGCCGCGGCTCCGAGGCTCCGAGGGGAGAAGTGTTCAGCAGATCATTGCTGCCGTCTGATTGGTCGGAGGAGCTCAGCCGTCTGATGGTTGTGGAGGCCACGACCCCGGTACGAGCTACAGCACAAAGCACCGGGCAGGGACCGACTCAGAGTGATGTCATCGTCATGAATCAGTGCTGGTCTGTAGAATCTGAGATGTTTAGGTGAAGAACAGAAACTCTGTTGATCCTTCTTCACTTTACTTCTTTATTTTTCTTTTCTTTTTTTTCACAAACATTAAACAATATAAATAATCAGACATAGCAAGAGGCAGTGGAGGCTGTACATACTTATACATCTCTGACCAGGACAGAGCAACAACTATCACTTAACCAGAGGAAGAACACGTTTCAGAAAAGCACCTAGTTTATAAATAACTTTTCTTTTATCAGACTGTAATAACAAAAGTAGTTTAAACATAGATGGGCGACGAACATGGTATTTAGGGAGGTATTTTTCTCTTAGATATACAATACATGTGTTCTTGCATTGAAACAGAACATGGAACTCATCACCGATCTGGCTCTTTACATAGGTCACATAACCTCTATCCAGTCCTTTAGACCAGACAGTAACTTCTGGTATTCTTGTGTTGTTTACTCTGAAGTGGCAGATGGCCTGTCTGTACTGTTGGTTTGAACACAATAAATACTTTTCTAGTTTAAACTCAATATAGATGTCACATGATGTCATACTGCCAAGCTCACTTCTCCATGTCTGCAGGAACTGATCTTTCAGTCTCTGTTGGACAGTTACAGCTTCAACCAGTCAGAGTTAATACACAACCCACAATCATCCAGTATCTGCTTAACCTGCAGGATCCATGGTGACACAAATACACCTGAGTTAAACAGACCAAATAGACAGTTTTACATTATTTAGTTCAGTTTACTTTCTTTACCTTCTATTCCTGAACATCGACTGTTCAGCTTCAACTCCACTAAACTCCTCCTTCACATGAACGTTTAGTTTTTACATCTCAACTCAGTGTTCACAGAGTCTAAAGACACAGAGGGTCATGACAGCTGCTGTTCCCTTCAGAGGGAAACCAGCTGTCCCACAGTGAGAAACATCCCATAACCACATGACATCTAGAGGATGAAGAGGAAGCCCCGCCCCCTTTCAGCTCTGAGGAGTCTCGTCTATTTGGGTTTTGTCTCTCGCTGCTTCTTCTTGTTTATTATCTGTCACCGTCCAACAAAGGCAACAACAACAACAACACTGTTTAGTAACCATGACAACAAATGGCATCTAATGTTGCAAGGAACGATGGTAACCATGGTGACGGAGGCTGTAGGCTGTAGTTAGTGGACTATTTCAGGAGACTAGAGGACACACCTGGATCACTGCAAAAACTCAAATATCTCACCAAGCATATTTGTCTAATTTCTAGTCAAAACTAATCTAATAATTGCTTTTAACTCTGTTTTCAGTGTTTTGTTTGTTTTTATTCTGTCTTATGCTTCTTTTTTTTAATGTTTTGTCTTTATGTAAAGCACATTGAGTTGCCTTGGTATGAAATGCGCTGCTATATAAATAAAGATGCCTTGCCTTACCTAATAATACTTTAAATAAGACTCATCACTAGGGGTGTGACGATACACTCAGCTCACCAGAACGAGACGAGACGAGACGAGATTTTAAGAAAACTACAATGACAAAATATCTGACTGGACCAACAGACTTTTATTTAACAGAGCTGCACATGCATTTTGAAATGTTTTATTATAACTCTTTACATGCATGATGTAAGCATGAGCTTTTAATAAACTTCTTTTTCCACAAATTGAAACTAAAATATATAAAAGTTCAAATAAAATAAAGAAAATTAAATATGTCTTTCTTTTTTTCAAGTGCAAACCTTATGTGCAGTGTTTCCTCTAGAAGTAGTGGCAGCCATTTCACTACTGTGATACTCGGACATTGTTTTAACATTAAAAAAAAAAAAAATCCAGCGAGACAGATTTTTAACGTGACAAGAAATATCGTCAAGTTTAATCTCGCGAGATCTCGTGGGACGAGATCTCGTCACACCCTTAAACTCATCACATTAAAAAGCAGCTTGTTTTTAGACACGTTTTACTTTTTTCAAGCAGATTTTCACTTAAAATAAGTAGTTGCAAAAACTTTCTTTCACTGGCAGATTTTTCTACTTATTTCAATTGAAAATGAGTTTGAAACAAGTGAAAATGATCTAAAAACAAGTTCATTTTCAGGTGATGAGTCTTATTTTAAGTGGAAAGAGATTAGTTTTGACTAGAAATGAGACATTTTGACAATAAATAAGACAAATATTCTTGGAGAGATGTTGAGTTTTTGCAGTGTGCTGAGATCTGATTCATCACACTGCAACAAAACCTCCTCTCTTCTCCTCTCACTCTTCTTTAACCCAAATCCAGTTGTCTCTCCCTCCTCCTCCTCCTCCTCCTCCTCCTCCTCCTCCTCCTCCTCCTCCTCTGTCTCCATCCCTCCATCAGCGACTCCACCGGACCTGAGGTCCTGCAGTAATTAAGCTAAGAACTCAGACGGGGGCCGAGGTCGTAAATAAAGGAGCAGTTAGTGATATTAACCGACAGGAAACTCCTCGTCAGGAGTTTCTCTAAATGAACGGAGCAGCTGAGTCGTCTCAAACACACACACACACACACACACACACACACACACACACACACACACACACACACACACACACACACACATACACACACACTCAGGAGTCTGAATCCCTCAACAAGCTCTTTATTATTAGGAAACAGCAGGTTATTAACACTAAGTAGGTCTTTACCTCAGTGTTTCCTCTAAGACTCCACTCCATCTATCCATCTATCTATCTATCTATCTATCTATCTATCTATCTATCTATCTATCTATCTATCTATCTATCTATCTATCTATCTATCTATCTATCTATCATTTAAAATGGGCAAAATGATTACGTTATTGGCTTCATTAGGTTTTGTGTTGCTACAGGACACGACTGGATCACTGTGATTTATTTATTTATTGAAGGAGGACAATGCACATTACGTAATGAACATAATAAAATGTAAAGGTGCCAGTGTGTTAGCCAACGGCTAGTTTCCGACTGTAGTCTTCCTGGCAAGGTGTTACTGTAAAAACTGTATAGTTTGTAGAAACAGAAACAGTAGTAACTTGTTATAACACTGTTCTCTACAACAGGTCGGGTCACTATGTCTAAAAAACAAAGAAAAACACGCACTCTCCAACAAAACTCTCAGGAACAAACTAAAGAGGGGGAGATAGGGAAAGAGTTTTACTGCAACAAGAAGCATTTTGGATACACATGTTACAGACTGAGTACCCTAAAGGGATGAATGAGGAGTTATTGTTGGGATGCTTTCTATAATGTGTGTCGGTAAAGTTTTCTATTGTGCGCATATTGTCAGTATAGTTTTCTATTATGTGCATGATGGGGAGTCTCATGGAGTATATTCTGGATTCTGGATTTTTTAGTCTGGTAGTTCATTCATTGTGATACTGGATGTTCATTTTCATTTTTGATACTGGATGATTATGTTATATATAGAGGGAGCTACAGCTTTTCCAGCGCTTTATGTTTTCACTGTGCTGTTGTGCTCTGTCTCCTTTTATTGTAATGGCTGACCGAATTTTTTTAATGGGTCTATTTACCTGTGGATTTGCCTGTGATATTTGATATGTCTGGGTTGTTGAATATTTGTTATTTTTCTATATATTGTTACATTTTTCTACATATTTCTATTTTTCTAATGTCTGCAATTTGTTATTTGTCTCGAATGTTAATACTGATCAATCAAGTGATTAACCACACCTGTGAGTATTTAAGTGCATCACTTCCTGCTGTATTTTGCACACTGAGGAAGACGTTGTCGAAACCGGTCTGTGCATGTTAAGCGCCGACGCAGTATGTAATAAAGGACAATGAGAAGGACACGAGTGCTGCTGGCCTTTCTTCTGTTTCTTCGGGTCACTATGTCTCCCATCGTCAGATTTGACCTCCCTGGTGTGTTTATTATGGTCTGTCAGGAGAGTCGGAGGAGAAGAGCTGCTTCTTCAAACTGGACCTTCACTCCAAACCTTCTGATTATCCTGGACCCATCTGATTAAAACCGTTCCACAGTGAAAGAACAGGAGAAAAAGAGAAAACTGACTGTTAATGTGACGATACTTCAGAAAATATAAATGTAGCTGCTGATGAGAAAATGTTCAAGAAAGAGAGAGAAACGCTGTGTTGCCAGAAATAGAAAAGTATAGCGATGTATAATATGTGGCAGTAAAAATAGCAGCTCCTCGTCCTCCCAGTCCTCCATCATCCAACTCTGGGCCCATTAACATCCTAATGAGATTGTTTCCGTTTTTGGAGGCTGAGGGTGGAGGAGTAATTCATCCTCATCGCTGAAGCTGAATAATTGAAAAGAGCTGGTGGTTGAACACCGACTTTACAAACCAAACCAGTCCCTTCTCTTTGTTCACACCCAGAAGAGCAGTGGACGACAGAGAAGTAAAAATATGGAGAGAAAAGATGGAAACATGTGAGATTATTATGGTCTGTAGGTGCAAAATCTTTTGTTTTGGCCTTATCAGCACTCTTTAGTTTATTTGAGTTCTTTCGTTTACTTTGACCGTTTTTGCTTTTCTGTACTTTTGATTTGTTTTCATGGTCCAGGTTTATTGAGTTTGCTTAAAGGGATAGTTCAACATTTAGTCAAATTGGCCCATTGCCATAACCCCTATAGTCATAGCAGTAGGTTCGTTACCTTTAATTGTCGGTGCAAGCTGTTTTTAGAACGGCGGAGCAGAGCCGTGAGCTGCTCAGAGCTACGCTACGGAGGCTCATTATGGGATTTCTTGGTTTCCCTCATCATCAAACTCATCAAATACACAATCCAACAACTCCACAACGCTCTGGTGGACAAGTTGTGAGCTGCACATTCACCACGCTATGAGATAATAACACAACGTTACCACACAGAGTTGTTGTAGAGGGAAATTCATGTAAAACTGCTGATGCACGTTGCCTTCAGGGACAGTTTTTCATCAACAGTCTCTGTATTTCCCTCTAAAACAACTCTGTGTGGTAACGTTGTGTTATTATCTCATAGCGTGGTGAATGTGCTATGACTATAGGGATTATGGCAATGGGCCAATTTGCCAAAATGTTGAACTGTCCCTTTAATTAATTATCTTTTTGTTTGATTCTTTGCTTTGAGTTACATATTGAGATATGGATTGTTGATGTTGTTAACTTTCTTTGCTTTTTGTTTCCTTTTGTTCCTTTCTTTGGTCTTACACCTACTGTAGTCGTCTGCCTCACTGAGTTCAGTCTGTTACAGTCATTAGAGTGTTAGTGTTTGTCATAGCCGCCCATCTTAGATTATTTCTGTTACTGTAATAAAATTGTTTTTGTCATACTTACCTTGTGTTCTCTTTTTCTCTCAGCAGCTTCAGTTTTCTTCATTATTGCAATAAAACATTTACTTTACCTACAGTCTCTGCCTCAGTCAACGACTCTGTGTCTTTACATCTTTACATCTTCTACATCACTAGTTTATTTTTCTCCCTTCCATATTCTGTTGTGGCTGTTGTTACTGTTGTTGGACGTTTGAACCTTCTGCTCTGTGGTTTCACCTGGAAAGAACTCTTCAGTTTGAGCTTTGAGTTTGGACTTTAAACTGTGAGGTGTTTGTCTCCTCTGCTGTGACTGAAGGGTCACAACAAGTAGCTGAGCTGTGTGAGTCCTTGTAGAGGATTAACCTGCAACCTCTCTGACTCAGTCCAGACCTTTAGATATAATCTATCCACCACTTTCTGGAGAATGACGCTGGGTGTTGCCATGACACTCCATTCCACTTGTCTTGATAGACATCGGCCGTGATGACTTTATTTATAATCGTCACGTAATTTTAATGAGAACAATACGGACGAGGTTTTAGCTTTATGTCACATTTTCACGTCACTATATCACCGTTGTGACTACTCTGATGTTTATAAAACTAATTATTGAACAAACATTACTATTTAGATTAGCAGGGCTAACTGTTAGCTGTTAGCCGTTAGCAGTGTCTTAAATAACTCAATAAACGGCCCATGAAAAAAATATTTTCTCCAGCGGATATCTGAGTTCCAACATGACTGAGCTAACTGGAGTAGTTTCATGTCGTGTCCCACAACGGGAGGGTTTTAACAGCTGACGTCCTGATGTTAGCTTAGCTGCTGCTGTTAGCTGTCAGCAGCAGCAAAGCTAACAACTACGATAACCATGACTAATTACAAAAACATGCACACAGAAATAGTAATGTTTGTTCAATAATTAGTTTTCTAGACTTAAAGGGATAGTTCACCCAAAATTCAAATTTCACTCATTATCTACTCACCCTCATGTCAACTAAGAGCTGTGAGAATTTTCAGAGTCCTCCGTTCCTTCTCTGAGTTACGGGGGGGTCTGCGCAGCAGTATTTGTCCATATAATGGTTGTGAATGGACACCAGAGCTCTTCGTCCAAAAAGACACACCAAAAAACATCCAAATACCTCCATGCTGCTCGTATGTAATGTCCCTCTTGTATTGAAGCCCCGACATGAGAAATTGTTCCGCCGGTCAGTGCAAATCACGTGAGATTTGCACTTACACAGGCAGAGCAGTGAACTGAGACACTGGGAGCTTCCGCTACAAACAAGCTTAAAATATAGACTTATTTAATTTTTTCGGAACAATTTCTCATGTCGGGGCTTCAATACAAGAGGGACATTACAGACGAGCAGTATGGAGGTATTTGGATGTTTTTTGGTGTGTCTTTTTGGACGAAGAGCTCTGGTGTCCATTCACAACCATTATATGGACAAATACTGCTGCGCAGACCCCCCCGTAACTCAGAGAAGGAACGGAGGACTCTGAAAATTCTCACAGCTCTTAGTTGACATGAGGGTGAGTAGATAATGAGTGAAATTTGAATTTTGGGTGAACTATCCCTTTAACAAACATCAGATTTAGACAACACGGTTTTGGCAGCTCAGAGCCCCCACATTTGGTACCTACACCGGTGGCTAACGCTACCAGTTAGCCGCTAACGCTACCAGTTAGCCGCTCGCTTGAACTGGTGGCTAATGCTACCAGTTAGCCACTCGCTAGAACTGGTGGCTAACGCTACCAGTTAGCCGCTAACGCTACCAGTTAGCCGCTCGCTAGAACTGGTGGCTAACGCTACCAGTTAGCCGCTCGCTAGAACTGGTGGCTAACGCTACCAGTTAGCCGCTCGCTAGAATGCTACTAAAACCCACTTCTGTTGTGGTGTGACGCAATGGATCATGGGAAAATAAAGTGGTGGATATAGGAGCGAGCAGTGGAGCTAGTTCTGCTATCTTTCAGTATGTTGGCAAGGCAAGGCAAGGCAATTTTATTTGTATAGCCCGTTTTTACCACCTGTTTGTCTCAAAGGGCTTTACATCCCATCATAACAACATCCTCTGTCCTTAGACCCTCACATCCACTCAGGAAAAACTCCATGGAAAACCCTTTTAACAGGGAAAAATCGGAGAAAGCTCAGGGTGAGCAACAGAGGAGGGATCATCACCCAGGACGGACAGACGGGACAGAGATGTTGTTACAGACAAGACAACAGTTTACAGTTTGTCACAGAATGTGTGAAATATGGAAATGTTAGCAGGAGTTGATGAAGGCAGTCTCTGTTAGGGGGGGGGGGGGGGGGGGGTCAGCTCGATGGGAGGACTGGGTGGTAGACTGGTCCATGGGAAGGGAGGGGAGGCCGGTCTAAGGGAGGGATCCCTCACCCAGGACGGACAGACAGGACAGAGATGTTGTTACAGACAAGAAAACAGTTTACAGTTGTTGGAGCTGCTGCTGCTCTGATGGTTAAACCACATGAACACGTTGTTTAACTCATCAGACTCAGTGTGTGTTCAGATCTCTGTGACACGTCTCGTCTCGTCGTTTCCCATCTTCACTTGCAGCTCATTTTATTCTAAGAGGAACATGAAGTGCTGGTGATGAAAGGAGCATGACTTTAAATTATTTATGGCTGTGAACAACAAGTGCAGAGTGTTTAATATGGGATGTAAGCAGCAGCAGGGAGCCGGAGGCATCAATCAGGCCTCAGACACTGACTGACACGTTTACTCAGACGAGCCGGACGGACGGACGGCGGTGATGGAGCGCCCTGACAAAAGTCTCACAGATGAATGGACTCAAATAGTTCACTATTAAATATGAACTTCTATGGCTTCAGCTGCACAGGGAGAGTTAGACTGTTTTCATCTCTTACAATACAAATACAAATCATTCAGAACACAGGTATATCTGGACCTACTACCTGTACTACCTGTATCTGTACTCACACAGGCAGGTTCTACATGGGAGAGGTGCAGGAGTCAGAGATTTGATCATCACTAATAATAATAATAACAATAACTTTATTTATAAATGTATTAAAATAAATTATTTTCCAACAAAGTAAAGATAGATGGGCATTAGATATCTGGGGTAAACCAAAGCTGCGTACTTACTGTGAAATAAAACAGGTATTTGGCCCAGAAAACTATGTTTTGTATAATTTGTCTAAAAAGAAAAGATCCCTGTGTGCTTCATATTGAGAGCTGTGTTCTTGGTCTTCATATGGAGACAGGAAGATACGTCGGCACAGCAGAAGACGATAGAGTTTGTAATTTATGTGACATCCAAGAGGTGGAGAATGAAGTTCATTTTGTGTTCTACTGTCCTTTCTATGACTCTATAAGCCTCATTTGGATAAACCGACCGCACATTGGGGATCTGAACAGTTAATAAAGTGACGTAATAACAACAGAGCTACAGCGGGAAATAAAACAGCTTTCTGCCTGTTATATGCTGCTGCATTCTGGGAAACTTGTATAGCTACTATACTGCGGTGTGAACGCCGTCGGTCATCGTTCATTCGCTAAACCTGTTTCCATAGCAAAAAGTCACATTTCCTTCTATCGATACGCTGACGACTCCACCTCCTCCAAGAGTAAAAACTTGTTTTTGCAAATTTTCTGCCTTTTTCTGTATTTCTGGTGTCTCCATCTATCCAAGTTTTTTTCCGCAAATTTTGATAATGCAAATAAGAACAGGTGGATGGAAACGCCACTACTGACTCCAAGCATAACAAACCAGTATGGCTGCCATCTCCACGGTTACCATCAACAAACCATCTTCTTCTTGGTTTGGTTTAACGGTTTAATGGTTATTTTTTGATGAATCTCTAGTGGTCGTTGGACAAATCTTGATGTATGCGGTGCTGTGTTGGGAATATCGGAGCACACGACCACACACAATACCATCAAAACGGATCAATCAGTGATTTTATATCTTCATGTCACAGATAAAACATCTATTTCACGGCTGTGGCTGTGAAACTAAACGCTGCTGTGTGTGTTGCTGTCACAATGACACTTCAACAGTGGCAGAGAGGGATTATCCAGCCGCGGTGCCTCACAGGTAACGTACCTTCCAGCCGACACTCGGGGAATTCAAACCTCTGAGGCAGAAAGGGCCTGAGGCACAGACAGGATGCAGATATAAAAGGCTTTTATTTGATTTTATTATTTATTTGCTGCAAACAAAACCAGAGCACAAACGAGGCTTCGTTGACACGGAGCAGTTCCTCTGAAGCTCTGTCGCCTCAGAAAACTTTAACTAGATTCACTGCTTCTTTCTGTTTGGACACATTTTTCTTTTTTTTACCTCTTTAATTATTCATTCTTATTTATTCTTTGTACAGCCCATTGGGTTTTTATTACCTTTATTATGGGCTGTAAAGGAACATCTTCTTCAACAAAAAATACAAATTACTCCCGTGTAAATCATAAATAATTTTCGTCATGCTAAATATGACTGTTAGTAGTGTAAATAGCCTAATTAAAGCAGAAGTAAGTGATATATTTGTGTTAATATAAGTCTTAAATAGTTGTATCTTCCGACAGCAATCACTTCTATAGAGTGTTTGGTCTGAAACACGGGTCTGTCAGTCACTCTGCTCTGCTCTGAGCCCAGGAGAAAACTTTCCTTGTATCCTACAACCTTTATCCAATGAGGAGAGAGAACGGCATAAAGGGGCAGTCCTCTCTGTGTGTGCAGCCAAGGGATGCGCCTGAATGTGGTGACGTAGGGACGAGGACCAATAGATCCATGACGAGGGCGGGGGCTGCTAACTCCATCTGCTGACAGGAAGTTAGACTAAACCACTGGATCACTGACTGAAGCTTTAATGTTATCATAAGAAAATATAAATATCTCACTTTCATCTAGCTACAAATTCTTACAGACGAGGTGTGTGACGATTGGCCACGCCCACTTTAGGAGACAGGAAGTGTCACCGTTTCTATCATTGCAGCCTCTCATGGGGTCTCTGGGTAAATAGAGGATCTGTGGTTGAATCCTGACAGATCTGCATGAGACCATAGAGTTGTATTGTCTCTCTCTCTCTCCGGAGGCGTGTTTTGATCTGATTTCACCAGTTTGGAAGATTTCCCACAGAGCCTCCAGGCACTTGAACACACCACACTGACAGACAGAAGGAAGCTGGTCTCAGATCAGTGCTGGATGCTCAGCAGGCTCCATGTAATTCTGCCTTTTAATAAAACACTTTAAAGAAGCAGTTTTTTTATGGCCGTGCTTTTTTCCCTTAATGACTCTGAGGGAGTTTCTGTTTCCTCTTAATCCTCTGACTGATGTTGAAAGCGAGCGCTCGGGGCTCTTCAGTCTGCTTATCGCTGCACACAAACTCAGCTGTTGTCAAATCAGCGTGAGCTAAATTAATACGTGCAAAGTCCAGTTTTCTCTCCGTTTTGTTTCTTTGTGGTGTTTCTCTCTCTCCGTCTGTCCTGCTTATATAACCTCCTTTCAAGCTTCCTGTTTATTTCCATTGTGCTGCTTTCTTTAAAATTTTATTTCAGGCTTTATTTGCGCCCAGATTTAATTCTGTTAAGCTGTCCTCTGTCAATCTTTTAACACTTGTTTTAAGCTTGTTGTTTTGTTTTTGTGTTCAGAGCCTCAGATCTTTTGACTTTCTTTCAAGCTTTTCTTTTGAGATTACTTTTCACGGCCTTATATCCCTCTTTATTTCTCTAAAGCGCCCGAGCTTTCTGCCAGACTTTCACTCTTTCCCATTCACTTCCTTTATGAGTTTTCAATGTTTCTGTTTCTTAACTTGCAACGGTCTGAATTTCTTTTTTCTTTGAAGTTTTGGGTTTGTTGCAGTATTTCCATCTCTCAAGCGTCTGTGTTTTCTTCTCCTGACCTTCTGTCTATGCTTCTACCATCGGAGACGCTTCACACCAGAACAGAAGCTGTTGTGTTGTTATTAAAACCTCTGAAGTTTGTAAGTTGTTTGAACAAGAGCACGAGTCAAGTAAATGTAATTACTATGTTAAAACAACAGCATTAACATTAACTGTGCTTTTATTTTGTTAAAGGACACAAACTGAGCCTTAAAATGTCTGTAACTTTGTGATGTCACAAAGCTAATCCGCCCCTAAGCTAGCCTTAACCCTCCTGTTGTCCTCCTGGGTCTAAGACGAAAGGACGAAGGGAAAGAAGGAAGGAAGGAAGGACGAAGGGAAAGAAGGAAGAAAGGAAGGCAGGAAGCGTGAAGGAAGGCAGGAAGTGCGAAGGAAGGAAGGAAGGAAGGAAGGAAGGAAGGAAGGAAGGAAGGAAGGAAGGAAGGAAGGAAGGGAAAAGGATTGTGGAAAGAAGGAAGGGAAAAGGAAGGAAGGAAAGAAAGATGGAGGGAGGGAGGCAACATATTGGGCCTATTAGATCAAAAGAGGAAGGAAGAAGAATTAAGGACGAAGGGAACAAAGGGAAGGAAGGACAGAAGGAAGGGGAAAAGGAAGGAGAGAAACATGGAGGGAAGGAACAGATAGGAAGGTCAAGGAAGGAAGCAGAAGGATGGGTGGAGGGAAAGATGGGAGGAAGGAAGGAAGGAATGGAAAAATGATTGTGGAAAGAAAGAACGATGGAGGAAGGGAACAGATTGGACGACAGGAGGGTTAAGCTCCGCCCACCAGGACCCTCCAGAGAGAAACCTGTTAAAACTAAAACACTGTCTGAGTCTTCAGTTAAAGACGATCGATGCTTCAAGCAGCTTTTCTCTTTCTCTTGTAGTAGATTATACTCCTTAACTTTCTTACTTTAATATCTTAAAGTATTGTATGCTCTTCTTTGTATGTATGTATGTAAGCCTTTTCTGAACAGATGCTCTATACTTCATGTGTTCCATTTAGTTAGCTAAGTTTATTTCAGACATGTTACAGTAAAAGAAATAAAACATAATACAGAAATGGACAGACATAACATATAAAAACTTTGCAAAAACAACAAATGAACAAAAAAAAATATATATATATATATATATATATATATATATATATATATATATATATATATATATATATATATATATATATATATATATATATATATATATATATATTTTATTTTATATATTTTATTTTATATAATAAAAAAATAAAAGAAAATAATTGAAAATAAAGGTAATTAGATTTTTTTTGTTTGTTTGTTTATTTGTTTGTTTAATATCCGAAAAGGAGTGGGAAGAAGTAAAACTTATTTACTCCAACCCCTTATTCATAAATTATCTATCAAGTTATCTAGTCATTATTACTTGAATTTATCTATCAAGTTATCTAGTCATTATAATATATAGGCTACAGTAAGTTAATTTATGAGTTATTTAACTGGATTTATTCTATTGTATTTATATACATATAGATTTATTCTAACATATGATTACTGATCTTTATCTCTCTATATAGTCATATACATATAAAAACATATACAAACACATTCATACATACAAAGACAAACTGAAAGTAACATGAACCGAGCAACAAATGAACTAAGTCGGTAAATAAAACCCAAATAAATAACAATAAGCACCTTGTGGTTGTCAGACCATAATTTGCTTAGAAGTCATCTGACCTAAGGGGATATGCATGGTTCAGTATGACTGAATGATCCTGTTGTCTTCTCTAATGGGTAAGAGACACTAGTTACAGTGACATTGGGTTCGTTCTAGCCTAAAAGTTAAAAGGTCAAGTCAGAGGTCATTGGCCACCTGGACAGGAGGTTTCTCTCTGTCGGGAGAAGGTGGAGTGTTGGAGATAAGCCAACATATAAAAAGGATTAAAAAGGGTTTTTGAGTTGAGAGAAGGAGAGAGAGATCTCACATTGGCACTAGAGATGCTCCAGGATTCGACATTTTTTGTACACTGATCTTCTTCTTGTTAATAAACTTGAATAAACTTTGAATACAAGCGAAGACGTGTCAGCGGTGATCCCTTCTTTTCATCAACACATCAACATACCACACCCTTTAAACCACATTTATTTGAGAACACGAGCTGTTTTTTTCTTCCCTGTGTCCTGAGAGAAGAAGAAGCACAAACTTCATCATCCACCCTCCTCCGTCTCTCCACTGCAGATTAACGAGCATTTAAAAGACATGAAAACGATAATTTAAGAGAAACACTGGTGGACTGGTGCAGATGTTTCTAACGGTCCCAGTGAAGCTGAAGTCTGAGTGCCTTCACCAGAGTGTGTCGTCGCCGCGGCAACAGCGGCGGCGGCGGCGCTGATCTGAGACCTGTAATTAGCTCCCAGCGCTCTCAGACTCACAACGACCCAACGAGCAGCGTGTGAGCGACACGGGGAAGCAGAGGGAGAAGAACGGAGAAGAACGGAGACGCTCAGGGGAAGCAGAGGGAGAAGAACGGAGAAGAACGGAGACACTCAGGAGAAGCAGAGGGAGAAGAACGGAGAAGAACGGAGACGCTCAGGGGAAGCAGAGAGAGAAGAACGGAGACACTCAGGGGAAGCAGAGGGAGAAGAACGGAGAAGAACGGAGACGCTCAGGGGAAGCAGAGAGAGAAGAACGGAGAAGAACGGAGACACTCAGGGGAAGCAGAGGGAGAAGAACGGAGAAGAACTGAGACACTCAGGGGAAGCAGAGAGAGAAGAACGGAGACGCTCAGGGGAAGCAGAGAGAGAAGAACGGAGAAGAACGGAGACACTCAGGGGAAGCAGAGGGGGAAGAACGGAGAAGAACGGAGACGCTCAGGGGAAGCAGAGAGAGAAGAACGGAGAAGAACGGAGACACTCAGGGGAAGCAGAGAGAGAAGAACGGAGACGCTCAGGGGAAGCAGAGGGAGAAGAACGGAGAAGAACGGAGACGCTCAGGGGAAGCAGAGAGAGAAGAACGGAGACACTCAGGAGAAGCAGAGAGAGAAGAACGGAGAAGAACGGAGACACTCAGGGGAAGCAGAGAGAGAAGAACGGAGAAGAACGGAGACACTCAGGGGAAGCAGAGAGAGAAGAACGGAGACGCTCAGGGGAAGCAGAGGGAGAAGAACGGAGAAGAACGGAGACGCTCAGGGGAAGCAGAGAGAGAAGAACGGAGAAGAACGGAGACACTCAGGGGAAGCAGAGAGAGAAGAACGGAGACGCTCAGGGGAAGCAGAGGGAGAAGAACGGAGAAGAACGGAGACGCTCAGGGGAAGCAGAGAGAGAAGAACGGAGACACTCAGGAGAAGCAGAGAGAGAAGAACGGAGACGCTCAGGAGAAGCAGAGGGAGAAGAATGGAGAAGAACGGAGACGCTTAGGGGAAGCAGAGAGAGAAGAACGGAGAAGAACGGAGACACTCAGGGGAAGCAGAGGGAGAAGAACGGAGAAGAACGGAGACACTCAGGGGAAGCAGAGAGAGAAGAACGGAGAAGAACGGAGACACTCAGGGGAAGCAGAGGGAGAAGAACGGAGACGCTCAGGAGAAGCAGAGGGAGAAGAATGGAGAAGAACGGAGACGCTTAGGGGAAGCAGAGAGAGAAGAACGGAGACGCTCAGGGGAAGCAGAGAGAGAAGAACGGAGACGCTCAGGGGAAGCAGAGAGAGAAGAACGGAGAAGAACGGAGACACTCAGGGGAAGCAGAGGGAGAAGAACGGAGAAGAACGGAGACGCTCAGGGGAAGCAGAGAGAGAAGAACGGAGACACTCAGGGGAAGCAGAGGGAGAAGAACGGAGAAGAACGGAGACGCTCAGGGGAAGCAGAGAGAGAAGAACGGAGACACTCAGGGGAAGCAGAGGGAGAAGAACGGAGACGCTCAGGGGAAGCAGAGAGAGAAGAACGGAGAAGAACGGAGACGCTCAGGGGAAGCAGAGAGAGAAGAACGGAGAAGAACGGAGACGCTCAGGGGAAGCAGAGAGAGAAGAACGGAGAAGAACGGAGACACTCAGGGGAAGCAGAGGGAGAAGAACGGAGACGCTCAGGGGAAGAAGAGAGAGAAGAACGGAGACACTCAGGGGAAGCAGAGAGAGAAGAACGGAGAAGAACGGAGACGCTCAGGGGAAGAAGAGAGAGAAGAACGGAGACACTCAGGGGAAGCAGAGGGAGAAGAACGGAGAAGAACGGAGACGCTCAGGGGAAGCAGAGAGAGAAGAACGGAGAAGAACGGAGACGCTCAGGGGAAGCAGAGAGAGAAGAACGGAGACGCTCAGGGGAAGCAGAGAGAGAAGAACGGAGAAGAACGGAGACGCTCAGGGGAAGAAGAGAGAGAAGAACGGAGACACTCAGGGGAAGCAGAGGGAGAAGAACGGAGAAGAACGGAGACGCTCAGGGGAAGCAGAGAGAGAAGAACGGAGAAGAACGGAGACGCTCAGGGGAAGCAGAGAGAGAAGAACGGAGACGCTCAGGGGAAAACGGAGCCAGTTACACCTGTCGGCCTGCGGGTGGCGCTGGTCTAAAGGGTTAATTATTCAGAGGGGGAATTAAAGGGACAACGAGGAGTTTTGTAAAAGTGAAGTGTTTCCACACTACATTTATGAGCCTCCGCACCGTGAAATTCTTTGACCGGTGCAAGACAGACTCATGTTTTCATTCATCAAGAATTAAAGTCAGAGGTTGGAAGACGATCACATACCGTCGTAGTTCCCACCATAAACGGAGATTCGGCGGCGTTATTCTCATGACTCGCCACGAAACCGAAAGTAAAGAAACGCTGGTCGGCTCGCCCAGCATTTCCACCACCACTAATAATAACAAAATAACCATAGAGACAAAACCATAGATTTATCTAAAATGGACCATTAACAAGTGGTAACGGAGATTCATCCACATTAATATCAGACTTTTTTATAACCAAATAGAAACTCCTGGTTGTCCCTTTAAAAAACACAACAGGTGAAGCTGATGTTTGAAATCATCCTCCATAAACCTTCTCCTCCTCATCGTTTCTCTCATTCACCACGTTTTTGGCTTTTTTTTAAATAAAAAGTTCTGGCTGGAATATGAAAAAGCCTCAAACATTTGTGATGAAAAATAAAACACACGTTTCAATTTTAGATGAGAACAGCGTTAAAAGATGCAGCGTTTCTTACTGTCGAACAACGACGTGGCTCCTGGAGCCTGGCAGCCGCCGGTTCTCTTTAACCTGTTGTTGAACCAGTTTCTTGTTCATGATGAATATACAGTATGTTATATTCCATATTATATATCCACCTTTTTCCGAACGTCAACAACGTATGCCGGTTTTGCTCTTCCGGTGGAATTTTATGTTTACGTTTCCATGGTTTCGGTAGTCGCGGTAAATGCATGGATTTTTATTTTTTTCAATGAAAATCTGTAAAACGCATGGATCATCACAGCAGTTTTTAACAATGGATATCACACAAACTGACATCCGTATTAAAAGCCAGCATTTTTATTCCACATTTAGACGAGCGTTTTTTAGGTGAAAACTGCATTCATGCGGTGACGCAAAGGTTTGTGGAATTCGATGTTGTATGAACACCAAGTGTCTAGATGGCAGTGTGAAACTTTAACGTTTTTACCCTTTAGATGGGAACGTGACGGTGGAGCGTTTTTTAAAGGGATAGTTCAACATTTAGTCAAATTGGCCCATCACCATAATCCCTATAGTCATAGCAGTAGGTTCGTTACCTTTAATTGTCGGTGCAAGCTATTTTTAGAACGGCGGAGCAGAGCCGTGAGCTGCTCAGAGCTACGCTACAGAGGCTCATTATGGGATTTCTTGGTTTCCCTCATCAAACTCATCAAATACACAATCCAACAACTCCACAATGCTCTGGTGGACAAGTTGTGAGCTGCACATTCACCACGCTATGAGATAATAACACAACGTTACCACACAGAGTTGTTTTAGAGGGAAATTCATGTAAAACCGCTGATGCACGTTGCCTTCAGGGACAGTTTTTCATCATTAGTCTCTGTATTTCCCTCTAAAACAACCATGAGGTTCAGCGCTCAGAGCGTTTTTGTACTTTACATCGGTGGTGATATTGTTTGTTGTAGAACTTCACTGAGATAAAACTGTAAAGATGTTGATCCTGGATCAGCTGGGACCTGCACCATGACCCCCGTCCGTCGGTGATGAAGAAGAAGACGTTCCTCTGTGTTTAGACTTTATTCTTTCATGGCTGTTGCAGCTTAATGAGAAACTCTGCAATAAAAACTTCCTGCTTCACCGCTGAACCTCGACTCTGCTTCTCTCAACTGAGCTGAGATCTCTAATTAGCTCCCCTTAGTCTGCAGCTCGTAATGGGCCTCGTTTATCAACATATATAATATCTGTTGAGAAACCAACAGCAGAAACACTGCAGCTTTGACTCTTACAGCAGCGAGCCGTTGAAACCGTCTGGGAGTGAGAGAGACGCTGGTCGTGGTCTCTGAACGATGTGGGTGAGTGGGTGTTTTATCTGAAGTTTTCGTCACTATACAAAACCACCAAACTTTATTTAAATGAGCAGCTTGGTTCAGTGTAACGCCTATACAACCACAGATGGAGGAGGACAGTGAATGCATCACACAAACTAATACAGGTAGCTACAACTAAAGCTGGGATACTGGAGTCAGATAACTCAAATAGTTGTAGACCTACTAAAGTATCTGCTGCTTGTGTAACCATGTGAACAACTTGGTGTCACCATGACAACAGTGTGCTGTGTTCTTCTGTTCAATACAAACTTTGTTTGTTCTTCTGTTCAATACAAACTTTGTTTAGGCTACATTAAATATGGTTTAGATTTCACATCCAATCATCTTTTCTCTGTAGCTGAGGAGGAATAATGTAGATATCAAGACACATGGTTGTTATGACGACTGGGACTTGGACTTGACACTGTTTGTAATTGGAATTTATGTCTTACATGCCGGTGCTATGGCCTCACCTCTACAACCCCAAATATCAATACTATTGCCTATTCCTATAATGATTAATAACAGATTATTTTGACAACATTACCTAGGCTGCTCCAGTTACAGTTAATGATAACAAAATACAATATTGTTTTGGCAAAATAAAGTTTGCATTTATTGCCATATGAACAATTATGTCAAAAAATAACTAACATCAAGTTGATGTCACCAACTCTTGGCACTGAAGCATTCTTGATATGAACAGTAATAATAACTCTCAAGTAAAAACTTAAATCGTAGTTGCACTACAGACCACGGTTATTCGGTTAAGGTCATAAATTTCACAGTTCGAAGCCACATTAGGGAGAAATTAACAGTAAACTAGTCGGGGATCTTTGAGTTTGCAACTTTTTTTGTCTTCTGGGCAAAGAGGTGGAGCAGTAAAACACCTGAGAGGGAACAGTGATTGTAACTACTGAGCCAGATGTGTGTTGGAGGTGGAGGCTGCTTGACCACTGGTTAATGCAGCAGCTGATGATGCACCTGTTGTCTGTCTGCTGCTGTACTGAAGGTCAGACAAACAAAACTCCATCAGAGCTCATTCAGACTTCAACAGCGTCGGTGACGAGGCAGCGAGAGCCAGAGCTTCTCCTCACCAGGAACATGACAAACAGTCAGCAGCAGCTCAGAGCTGGGTTGTAGTAGTAGTAATGATAACTAGAAAATTTCCTATGGGGAAATTTTGAAAGGCCCACGGGGCTACTGCCGGTTTTACCATCTCTGTCAACATGGGAATCAAACCCACGATCTTAAGGTCAAGACAGAGCTGATCAGACAGACACATGATCATCTTTCTATAAGCACTGATATGGAGGAGCTGTAATCACATTAGGTTACCTGTGTGTGTGTGTGTGTGTGTGTGTGACTATGAGCTGCATCCTGTGTCAGTCTGATTTAGCTGTGTCTGTGTTTATAAACATTTAAACGAGCTCCAGGTGGATTGTTTATGAAGTTAACGAGCTCTGGCCTGAGGATCAAAGAGGTTACCACGGCGATAGGGGCCCCCGCAGGCTGAGACAGACAGAAACGTGGAGAAAAAGAGTGATTTTCTGCCTCTGCACTGGTCTCACAAAAGGCTTAGCATGACAAAACGGTAACTCCTATCAGAACAAAACATAGATCAACGTTGCTCTAAGGACTTACTGAAAAATGTGGTACGATTTGGTGTTTCTACAGTAAATATTTCGGAGACGCTGGCAGTTTTAAAACATCAGGCCGTTCTGCTTCTCTCAGAAAATATTTGTATTGGAGTCAATGAGGAGCAGAGACAGACGTGGCCGCACTCAGAGGCTAATAATTCAAATTCTGTAAGTCTCTCTGATATTTTGAACACATGATGAGAAACAGAACAAGTTTGTCTACAATTTTCTGAAAAAATCATGTGTGTAGAGTCGGGGCGAGAGTTTTTCTGGGCTTTCTCCCACTCTAACCGATGATGTCACACACTCTGACACAAACATTCCGTGCAATACACACCCTGCAGCTATTTCATAGCTGTTGGGACCAGTGCCCGGTGCGATGGCCCGTGGCCCTAATGATAATATTGAGTAAAGACAGAGGGAGAAAGTGAAAGGACAGAGATCAGGACCGGTCTGGCTTGGTCTCTGTTTCGGGGCCGATAGGGACTCGTCATGCGCTTCCACCCAGCAGCCAAATCATGTTAGTCTCCAGAAGAGAGCCGCTGCAGATGTGATTGCAGCTGAGGTGGTTTGTTCTCGCTGCGATAGCTTCAGATTAACAAACCGGCCTTTATATCTTGTTCCACAGACGTTTTGGATTGACCCCGGCTCAGATAAGCCTGGCTCGGCCCCCGATGTGGAAACACGGCGGCTGATTAGTTTATTGAGGGCAGTGAAGCACGCAGCCGTAACTCACCAAAGAGTTTTACTGCTGATTCTGCTCAGAGTTTATGGGATGTCTTCAATTAGCACGGTGACGGCTGCAAACAGCAAGAGGCTTAGAGCTGCTGGTCCCAGACCAGTTCAGCACCACGACAAAACTCTCAGGAATAAAACCTGATGATGATGAACTCTTAAAGGGATAAGCCAACTTTTTTTTTTCGTGTCTTGCCTCACTCCCGAGTCCATGACCAGCAGATAGACACCATCCTTTCGACTGTGCGTGCAGTAACCATGGAGATAGAGCCGTATCGCCGTAATTAGCTTAGCTCAAACGCTGGAAGTGTATGGGTAGCGTTACCCTGCCTCCACCTAAAGTAGCTAATTAACTTAGCTCAAACACTGGAAGTGTATGGGTAGTGTTAGCCTGCCTCCCACCTAAAGTAGCTAATTAGCTTAGCTCAAACACTGGAAGTGTATGGGTAGTGTTAGCCTGCCTCCCACCTAAAGTCGCTAATTAGCTTAGCTCAAACACTGGAAGTGTATAGGTAGTGTTAGCCTGCCTCCCACCTAAATTTGCTAATTAGCTTAGCTCAAACGCTGGAAGTGTATAGGTAGTGTTAGCCTGCCTCCTACCTAAAATCGCTAATTAGCTTAGCTCAAACGCTGGAAGTGTATAGGTAGTGTTAGCCTGCCTCCACCTAAAGTCGCTAATTAGCTTAGCTCAAACACTGGAAGTATATAGGTAGTGTTAGCCTGCCTCCACCTAAAGTCGCTAATTAGCTTAGCTCAAACACTGGAAGTGTATGGGTAGTGTTAGCCTGCCTCCCACCTAAATTCGCTAATTAGCTTAGCTCAAACGCTGGAAGTGTATAGGTAGTGTTAGCCTGCCTCCACCTAAAGTCGCTAATTAGCTTACCATACACTACCCATACACGTTTGATACACCCATACACGTTTGAGCTAAGCTAATTAGCGACTTTAGGTGGAGGCAGGCTAACACTACCTATACACTTACAGTGTTTGAGCTAAGCTTATTAGCGACTTTAGGTAGGAGGCAGGCTAACACTACCTATACACTTCCAGCGTTTGAGCTAAGCTAATTAGCGACTTTAGGTAGGAAGCAGGCTAACACTACCTATACACTTCCAGTGTTTGAGCTAAGCTAATTAGCGACTTTAGGTAGGAGGCAGGCTAACACTAGATACACTTCCAGTGTTTGAGCTAAGCTAATTAGCGACTTCAGGTGGAGGCAGGCTAACACTACCCATACACTTCCAGTGTTTGAGCTAAGCTAATTAGCGACTTTAGGTAGGAGGCAGGCTAACACTAGATACACTTCCAGTGTTTGAGCTAAGCTAATTAGCGACTTTAGGTAGGAGGCAGGCTAACACTAGATACACTTCAAGTGTTTGAGCTAAGCTAATTAGCGACTTTAGGTGGGAGGCAGGCTAACACTACCTATACACTTCCAGTGTTTGAGCTAAGATAATGAGTGACTTCAGGTAGGAGGCAGGCTAACACTACCCATACACTTCCAGTGTTTGAGCTAAGCTAATTAGCGACTTTAGGTAGGAGGCAGGCTAACACGAGATACACTTCCAGTGTTTGAGCTAAGCTAATTAGCGACTTTAGGTAGGAGGCAGGCTAACACTAGATACACTTCAAGTGTTTGAGCTAAGCTAATTAGCGACTTTAGGTGGGAGGCAGGCTAACACTACCTATGCACTTCCAGCGTTTGAGCTAAGCTAATTAGTGACTTTAGGTAGGAAGCAGGCTAACACTACCTATACACTTCCAGTGTTTGAGCTAAGATAATTAGCGACTTTAGGTGGAGGCAGGCTAACACTACACTTCCAGTGTTTGAGCTAAGCTAATTAGCGACTTTAGGTAGGAGGCAGGTTAACACTAGATACACTTCCAGTGTTTGAGCTAAGCTAATTAGCGACTTCAGGTGGAGGCAGGCTAACACTACCTATACACTTCCAGCGTTTGAGCTAAGCTAATTAGCGACTTTAGGTGGAGGCAGGCTAACACTACCTATACACTTCCAGTGTTTGAGCTAAGCTAATTAGCGACTTTAGGTGGAGGCAGGCTAACACTACCTATACAATTCCAGCGTTTGAGCTAAGCTAATTAGCGACTTTAGGTGGGAGGCAGGCTAACACTACCTATACACTTCCAGTGTTTGAGCTAAGCTAATTAGCGACTTTAGGTGGAGGCAGGCTAACACTACCTATACAATTCCAGCGTTTGAGCTAAGCTAATTAGCGACTTTAGGTGGGAGGCAGGCTAACACTACCTATACACTTCCAGCGTTTGAGCTAAGCTAATTACGGCGATACGGCTCTATCTACCTTGTTGCTGCACGCACAGTCAAAAGGATGTGTCTATCTGCTGGTCATGTACTTGGGAGTGAGGCAAAAAAAAAAGTTGAACTATCCCTTTAAATATTAGATTAGATTTTAGATCAAATCGTCTTCTCTTTGTAGCTGAGGAGGAAAAATAATGTAAATATCAAGACACATGAGGACTTGGTCTCAGGGTTCGGAGGTAGAAGCACCTGTTTGGTGTTGTGTAGCCTAGATGTTGTGTAGTTGTGTAGCCACGTCTGATTGGACCGGAGAGAGGAGATAAAACCCACTGCATGGGGAGAGAGAGAGAGAGAGAGAGCAGCGGCCGGATGATCGCAGGTTCGATGCCGCCGGAGCCCTGAGGTGGTGTCACCGTGTTAAACGCGCTGAAGCCTCACGATTAATTGGCTGATGATGAGGCGAGTTATGATGTAATCTCTCTGCTCTCAGCCCCCTCCTTCTCTTTCCCTCCTCCCTCTCCGTCTCCCCACCTTTCCCTCCTCTCTCTCTCTCTCTCTCTCTCTCTCTCTCCTCCTCTCCTTCCTCTTCCCCTCTCTCTCTCCGTCTCTCTCATCTCCCCACCTCTCCCTCTGTCTTTCTCTCCTCCCTCACATCTCTCCCTCTCTCTCCATCTCCCCACCTTTCTCTCCTCTCCCTCCGTCTCTCTCTCTCTCCGTCTCTCTCCTCTCCCTCCGTCTCTCTCTCTCTCCGTCTCTCTCCTCTCCCTCCGTCTTTCTCTCCTCCCTCCGTCTCTCTCTCTCCTCCCTTTCCCTCTCTCATATCCCCACCTCCTCCTCTGTCTTTCTCTCTCCTCCCTCTCCGTCTCTCTCTCTCTCCTCCCTTTCCCTCTCTCATCTCCCCACCTCCTCCTCTGTCTTTCTCTCTCCTCCCTCTCCGTCTCCCCACCTTTCTCTCCTCTCCCTCCGTCTCTCTCTCTCTCCTCTCCCTCTCTCTCTCCCTCTCTCTCTCTCTCATCTCCCCACCTCTCCCTCTCCTCCTCCTCTGTCTTTCTCTCCATCCTGTCTCTATCCAACATGGCCGCTAAGTCGGACGGAGCAGCAGCAGCGGTGTGTCTGGAGGAGGAAGAAGGCGACCCTAACCACCCTAACCACCGGTGTGATGCGGATCATCCTGGTCTGGGGGGTCTGGTGGGGGGTGTAGGGGGTGTAGGGGATGCTGCTGCCTGCCCCCCCACCCCCTGCCCCCACCCCCCCAGCAGAGGGAAGCAGCAGCAGCCCCAGCAGCCCTACTCCCTGCTGGACTGCTGCTGGGTGCTGCTGGCGCTGCTGGTGCTGCTGTGTGACGGCGGCAGCGACCTGTGGCTGGCCGCGGACTACTACAGCCGCGGGGACGTGTGGTGGTTCGGTCTCACGCTGCTGTTCGCCGCGGTGCCCTCCGCCGTGGTGCAGGTGCTCAGCTTCAGATGGGTCGTCTACGACTACTCAGACCTGGGGGGGGCTGGAGGGGGAGCTGGAGGGGCCAAGGCGTTCAGCACCAAGGACAGCGGCCAAGGGGGTGGGGGTGGTGGGGGGGTCTACACCTCCTCCTCCTCAGCCCCCCCCACCACCGCCCCCCCCACCCGGAGCTGCTGCACCGTCTGCATGTGGGTGTTTCAGACCGTGCTGCACGTCCTGCAGCTGGGGCAAGTCTGGAGGTAAGAAGGGGGGTTGGGGAGGGGGCTGGGGGGGCTACGTGTGTGCATAGAGGCTGTATACGTGCTGGTGTGTGTGTGTGTGTGTGTGTGTGTGTGTGTGTGTGTGTGTGTGTGTGTGTGTGTGTGTGTGTGTGTGTGTGTGTGTGTGTGTGTGTGTGTTTGCATACTGCCTGTATGCACGGTGCACACGTGAGCAAATTGCATTCCCAGCGCCGTTCATGTGTGTGTGAGTGGTGACAGAAATGTGCAGAAATCCACCGGAGAAAGAGAGAGAACACAAACACACACACACACACACACACACACACACACACACACACACACACACACACACACACACACACACACACACACACACACACACACACACACATGTTTGTAATGCTATCTTTGTGAGGACACTCATTGACGTAATGTATTCCCATTAAGTTAACACCTTTACACCTTAAACCCCCAGTGTGTAACTTATTTGTCTTTTTATGATCAAAAATCAAATATGTCTTTCATAAATACGTGTTTCACTGAAGTAGAATCACACCCGCATTCAAATACAGAGGTGGGAGAAAGTCCCTATGTTGCAAGTCCAAGTAGAGTCTCAAGTCCCAAGTCAAGTCCAAGTCCAAAGGTTTTTGTTTCGAGTCTCAAACAAATCGATTATAATTAAAGCAGAAGTAAGGTGAATGTTTGTGTTAATATAAGTCTTAAATAGTTGTATCTTCCGACAGCAATCACTTCTCTAGAGTGTTTGGTCTGAAACACGGGTCTGTCAGTCACTCTGCTCTGCTCTGAGCCCAGGAGAAAACTTTCCTTGTATCCTACAACCTTTATCCAATGAGGAGAGAGAACGGCATAAAGGGGCAGTCCTCTCTGTGTGTGCAGCCAAGGGATGCGCGTGAATGTGGTGACGTAGGGACGAGGGCGGGGACTGCTAACTCCATCTGCTGACAGGAAGTTAGACAAAACCACCGGATCACTTACTGAAGCTTTAAAGTCCCAGTCTGTAACTTATTTGTCTTTTTATGATCAAAAATCAAACATGTCTTTCATAAATGCGTATTTCACTGAAGGTGAATCACAGCTGCTACAAATGAAAGCTTTCTGGTTCCTTAGAATGAGTTGTTACAAGTCGTTACAAATACATAAGTGGGCGACGCACCGAACCGAGGCGGCCATGTTGCATCGTGACCGTAGGTAACCACGGAAACCGAACCGAGGCGGCCATGTTGCATCGTGACCGTAGGTAACCACGGAAACGGCCTGTTAAAACTGTCACCACTGTGTAGTGTGAGGAAGGACGGAGGCACCGGTGTTGCATTCAGGTGCAGTCAGGCAGACGGCCGTCGGCAAACCAACCGGATGTCATTTTACTAAAACAATACCACATCACCATGACAACATGTTGTCAGACCACTTGTTTATCCTGTTACATGCAGCGTCTGTTGTCTGTCTGATGTCTGCCCCATTTCACGTGAATGCAACATCAAGAATACGTTCAGATATGCAACCGCACCGCTGGATGGGGGAATTCCTACGTACTATACCTTTAAACTTCACGTCTGAGTTGTTTAAATGACAGAAATCTGTTTTGATGAATGTAAATAAGCCTTAACTTTGGACTGACTTAATCTATTATAATTAAACAAGATTTTATAGCCGATACATTAAAAAAACAAACAAAAAAAACAAGTTTGTTTTCACTTTAAAGTTTAAAATTGTCTACAAAACAAATGAGACGGATAAAGCTGCAAAACTATAAAATAATCACTGCATTCATAACAAAAACCCATAGACACTTGTTTATCCTGTTACATGCAGCGTCTGTTGTCTGTCTGACGTCTGCCCGATTTCACGTGAATGCAACATCAAGAATACGTTCAGATATGCAACCGCACCGCTAGATGGGGGGAATTCATATGTACTATACCTTTAAACTTCACGTCTGAGTTGTTTAAATGACAGAAATCTGTTTGGATGAATGTAAATCAGCCTTAACTTTGGACTGACTTAATCTATTATAATTAAACACAATTTTGTAGCCGATACAAAAAAAAAAGTTTGTTTTCACTTTAAAGTTTAAAATTGTATACAAAACAAATGAGACAGATAAAGCTGCAAAACTATAAAATAATCACTGCATTCATAAAAAAACCCATAGAGTTTAGCATAGTTTATCCTGTTACATGCAGCGTCTGTTGTCTGTCTGACGTCTGCCCCATTTCATGTGAATGCAACATCAAGAATACGTTCAGATATGCAACCGCACCGCTAGATGGGGGAATTCCTACGTACTATACCTTTAACCATTACTCTGAACCTAAATACGTAGGAATTCCCCCCATCTAGCGGTGCGGTTGCATATCTGAACGTATTCTTGATGTTGCATTCACATGAAATGGGGCAGACGTCAGACAGACAACAGACGCAATATTAGATTTTTTGCAAATAAAGTTACAAACTGGGACTTTAACTCTGATTATAACCTAGTTATTATAAAGTCTTAACCCTCAATCGGTCAAAACGTCCTCACTCTGATGGTTTAAAACTCACACTGGTCCTCACAGGTATAGCTACACACACACACACACACACACACACACACACACACACACACACAGTGGTTGTAACAGTAATAGTAAAAATGTGTTTTTTATTTTTTTTTATTCATCGTCCTGCTGTGACACGCGCTGCCGTGCACGCGCTCCGTCTCCATGACGACGTCACCGTCCTGATGTCTGACAGGAATATTATCACACACACACACACACACACACACACACACACACACACACACACACACACGGAGCAGGTGGAGTGTGGAATCAGAGGGGATTGTGGGTAAAGTCCTGATTCCAGTTCCTCTAGAACCTCGATGTGAGATGACGTCATGATGTGAATATTATGGTCTGGAAGCAGCAGCTGCAGCAGCTGGAGCCTCTGAGGTCTGAGGCTACGTTACCGTGGCGACACGTTGGAGTATTATTGTATTGTTGTAATTGTAGTGCTGTTGTGGTATGGTAGTACTAGCGTAGTGCTGTTGAAGTTGTTGCAGTACAGTTCTAATACAGTTACAGTTGTAGTATGGTAGTATTACAGTTGTATTACAGTTGTAGTAGGCTACAGTTGTGGTATTGTTGTGGTGTGGTAGTACTATTGTAGTAAAGTTGTGGTCTGAGCAGTGACACACAAAGACTTTGAGTTGTTTCATTATCTGTCTGTTGGACATCAGAGACACAAATTGTTCTTTTTCCTCCTCATTATTAACCCTTTCATCACCACTTTGACTCTTCATAGATAGATAGATAGATTTACTTTCTATCTATCTATGAAGAGTCAAACTTCAGTTGAACTTCCTGCTTCTTTTCCAAACTCTGAGTTAATGCAGATGTTTCCTGCTGCAGATCAAACCTCTCACTCAGCTTCAGCCTCGTTCCTCATGTTAAACCTGACCTGACCCACCCTAAACCCTAAACATAAAAGTTTAGAAAGTTTTGGTCTTAGGGCCTAAACACTCTCAGCTCAAAATGCAGAAACCAAAATCAAATCTCTGAGCTGATAACAAATATAACAAATCTGTTTTTAACAAGTAGAGTCGACCAGACCACGACCTCGCTGAGGCTGAAGCTGCAGCAGAAAGACGTTGAACAAAAAGTCCAGACAGTTCCTACCAATTCAATGTTACGTCAGGTAAATGGAACAGTATCTCTGTGCATTTACCTTCACTTTGCCGACACGGTTCAGACATCATCTTTTTTTGGAAAGTGATTGTATTTAGAAAACTTTACGATCAATTAATTGTGGCGTTTAATACCGCGATTAATTGTGAAAACAAGTAATTGTGACATCCACAGACACAGAGTCGGGCAGACCGGACTCTGCAGACGTCCGTGTGTTCTTGAAACTTTAGTTTTTTTACTTGATTTTATTTTGTGCATCTTTGAATTTTATTTCACCATTAATTTTCTATTTTACGCAGCGACTGGGAACTGTTTGAACTGTTTGAACTGTTTTAATCAGCGATAAAGGGGCAGAACGTGTCCGTGTTATGTATGTTTTCATTTTATTTTCCAGATCAGCGGATTAAAGGGTAAAAATCCCTCTTTCTGCTGACGTTCATCTCTGTGTGTCTCAGCTGCTGTTCCTCTGCCGGTCATTAAAGGATAAGTCCGTGTAAATGAGTGTAGCTGCTGATGGAGGCGAGGACGAGCAGCAGATTACCGTCGGTTTTACACGTCGGATCTTCAGCACCGTCACAAACTGAGGATTTTATTGTTATTATTATTATTAATATTAAGCCAAAAGCATCAGGTTCAGGTCAATCCCTCATCTCTCCAAGATGTTTTGTTGTGTGTAACAAAGTCCCAGAATGCATTGCAGCGTGAGAACAGGTGAAGGTTGACTCACCTTTCCTCTGCTCTCCATCCACCGCTGCAGAAGAAGCCAGGTCACATGTCTCTGTCCTGAGCTGCTGAAAGGCATTCTGGGTAATGTAGGCCAGATGAAGGGTTGTGTTATTGTGACGTGACCTTTATTAACCTGTGAGAGTGAAGCAGTGTTTGGCCTCGTTACTTCCTCCCAAAGTAACTGAGTTAGTAACTGGATTACTTCCTTTTAAAAGTAACTAATTACCAGGAAAAGTTACTATTGCCTAACGAACTAACTGACTTCATTAGTTCCAGATAAACAACTTTTTTCCGATTCGTTGATGGAGTGTAAAACCATTTGCAGCCTGTACAACGCACACTTAACGTGTGTGTTGTTATTTAGTGATGGGACGTCTTGAGTAAAGTAACGGAGCATCTTATTGTCAGTAACGGTAACGACGTTGTAACTGAGGAAACAGTAAAGTTACTCGTCCTTTTAACCGGCACCAGCTTCTCGCTGCCGTCCTGAGTTCAGTTTTATTTCTGTCTGGTCTGAGGTGTCCACATGATTGATGATAGAAAAATAAAACAAAAAAGGTAGAGTTCGACAAATAATCGATAAATTGTACAATAACAGAATATTAAATTAGTTGTCAACTATTCTGATAATCTAATAATCAGTTTGAGTCGTTTTTTAAAGAAAAAAAGCTCCAGATTCTCTGATTCCAGCTTCTTCAATGTGAATATTTCTGGTTTCTTTGTTCCTTTATGACAATAAACTGAGTCTCTCTTTGGTTTGTGGACAAAACAAGACATTTGAGGACGATGTCGTCTGGTGGTTTGAGAAACACTGACTGATGTTTTTAACATTTTTTTAACATTTTATTGACCAAACAACTACTCGATTAACTAAATCGACAGATTAACATCATTAATCGATGATGAAAAGAATCGTTAGTTGCAGCTCTAAAAGAAAGAGAGCGGTCTGAAAGCCGTGTGTCTCTGCCCCGTCTCAGCTGAGACACCTCCTGTTGTATGTCTTTGTTTCTTGGGCGGTGGCTCATCAACAACTGTTAATATGTAAACAGTCAAATGCAACATAAACTTCATCCTAACGGTTATTCTCTAATTCAGAAATATTAAAGGGATAGTTCACCCAAAATTCAAATTTCATTTTTCCTCATTATCTCCCCCCCTCATGTGGACTAAGGGCTGGGAGAAGTTTCAGAGTCCTCCGTGGCTTCTCTGAGTTACAGGGGGTCTCGGCGTAGCAGTGCATGTCCATATGACGGTTGTGAATGGATACCAACTGTCTTCATAACAAAAAGACACACCAAAAAACATCCAAATACCTCCATGCTGCTCGTATGTAATGTCCCTCTGGTATTGAAGCCCTGACATGAGAAATTGTTCCACCGGTCACACAGGAAGAGCAGTGAACTGAGACACTGGGAGCTTCCGCTACAAACAAGCTTGAAATATAGACTTATTTAATTTTTTTCAGAACAATTTCTCATGTTGGGGCTTCAATACAAGAGGGACATTACATACGAGCAGCATGGAGGTATCTGGATGTTTTTTGGTGTGTCTTTTTGTTAAGAAGACAGTTGGTATCCATTTGCAACCGTCATATGGACATGCACTGCTACGCCGAGACCCCCTGTAACTCAGAGAAGCCACGGAGGACTCTGAAACTTCTCCCAGCCCTTAGTCCACATGAGGGGGAGGAGATGATGATTTTTTTCAATTTTGGGTGAACTATCCCTTTAATGAAAATAATAAATAAAATGTGCAAAAATGGCTGAAAAAAGTAGCGCCGTTATTTAACAACACCGTTATTCCCGTCACTGGTGAGACGTTGCTCTGATTGGAAGTTTGAAAAAGAAGTGAATTCACTTTCTTTTTCTTCCTCTTTTTAAAAGCTCTGACGACACACACACACACACACACACACACACACACACACACACACACACACACACACACACACACACACACACACACACACACACACACACACACACACACACACAGTTTCAGGACAGTCCGATGCCAGACCGGATCAATCAGTCCCTCAGAGAAGTGATTGAACCGGTTCCAGACGGTCACTCAGCTCAGGTGGTCTGACCGTCCGGACGCAGCCCATAATAATCAGATAATCAGGCCGAGTGGCGAGCTGGCAGCTGAACGGAGCTCAGTCCGCTGAATCACTCACCGCTGAGTGTGTGTGTGTGTGTGTGTGTGTGTGTGTGTGTGTGTGTGTTCGTTCAGTCACAAATGAAGTGACTCTCAGTGAATATCGCTCTTACTTTTCATTTTAATTACCAGGCCTGTCACTCACAGCCGGTTTAAATGGTGGTTGCCGCGGGTGACGGGCGACTGGTCGAGGGAAGAGAGAAGGAGAAAAGAGAAAACGTGTTCGTGTCAGAGGTTTGACTCTTCTTCATCGTCCTCATCGTCGCCACACGGCCTCATGCTCCGCTCCGACCATTAACAACCTGTACAGGGTTAACTTGTTCCCTCTCTGGGCTCGGCTGAACAGAAACAGAATAAGTCATTTTGTTCCCTAAATATGAAATGTAATTATACTAATGGATGTTTTGTTGCAGCTCAGCGCTTCACATTAAAATCTATAGGCTGCATTTTAACTGGGCAAATAAAACTTTAAAACACAGGAGCAGAGTTTTATAGATGAGAAATGAAATTCAGTTACACACATACTGTATCTATATACTATACATATATTTTTAGACTTTATTTATTTGCACATAAAAAATAAAACAAAACATTTACTTATCTCTTTTACTAGTAAGAAAGATACGAAAAAGAAATGTGCAGGTGAGGTCTGAAACCCAAAAGGCTTCTAACACGACCTCACCTTGATCTAACAAATAATTGAAGCACAGTCAAGACAAAATAATCACATACCTTGAGCAAGGTACAGAAATAACAAAAATTAAAAAAAAAAAAAAAGAAAGGAAAAAAATGAAAAATACGGGAAAGGTGTTGGTAGTGAAAATAACATAGTAGTAATGAACACTGAATAAATAAATAAACGAAAAGAGGTGAGAAAAGAAAGCGAGACAAAAGAAGAGAACTGGTACAGATGAATTAAGTTCAAATAAACACTAAAAACGGAAAAGAAAAGAAAAACTAAATATAGAAATATAGACAGTATAAATATATACAGTATGTCACAGTTGTTGTGTGTGTGTAGTTAGGGCCACGGGGCATCGCACCGAGCACCGGTCCCTGCAGATGGAGAAACTTTTACGTCGCGAAAAACTGTAAAAAATGTCTCATAGAGAATGAATGGGAGGAGGTCAAGAAACGAACAAATCATTGGACTTTTCATACTGCCTACTGCTGTCTACTGCTCAGGCATACTTTCACCTAGAGTAGGGTTTCTCAACGGGGGTGGTACCGCCCCCCAGGGGGCGTTCTGAACTTTGTGGGGGGCGCTGGGAGCGTGAGGGCTTAGAGGGGGGCGCTCAGGCAAAAATGGGGGGCGCCATAACTTGGCTTGTACAAAGTTCATTTGAGCTCTACTTTATAAAATTTTATGGTTTCCCAATGTTTTAAGTGCAAATAACCGACATAAATAACCTACTTTTCAATTGATTTAACCCGCAAATCTAACACTCATAATGCGGGAAATGCCCGCACAAGTTTCAAACCAACCAAGTGCGCACTACAGCGCTGCGTCAGACGGTCTGACTTAAATGACACACACACGTCTTTGTTTGTAGGTTAGTTTACCTATACTGAATGAAGTTAGATGGATTTTTTTATACTAAGTACGGCCAAACATTAGTGTAGGCTACAGGATGAAGAGAGAGGATCAGCAGAGCTCCTCTGACAGCCCGTCCCTGCGCCGTCCTTTTTTTTTTCTCTTTTTTTTTTAAGCGGCGCCGTCTTTACAGGTGAAGCACACGCACATCACATGTCCACCTGACTTTACCCGACAGGGTTTTCCTGCCGATCTAAAGTGACTTTTGGCCGCCACCTTAATAGTTACAGCGTGCATGTGAGGTCGTTCAGATTGAATGATGTTGCGTCTTGCACAAACCCCCGTTTGATGAGGGAAGCCCCCTCCAAGACGTGTGCATTATAGAAGAGAAACACAGATTTAAGGACCTCTGACTTGTATCATTAGAACAGGTCATGTCCTGTGATTTTCACCCTCCTTTCATATAGAGGGGGAACAATATCATAAAGACTGACACTGAGTTTGCGAACTGAAAAAAAAAAAAAAAAAAAATTGAACTGCTGTGTAGTTGCAGCAGGGCCGGATCAATACCCCCAGGGGCCCCTGTCCCCCCCTAACATCCACATCCTTAACCATCTGAGGTTGGAGGCCATTTTCTAAATGTTTTCCATTAAATTCACCTTTTTAAAGTACTTGCAGATGTAACAATACCTGGGTCGTCAAGTAGGCCTATACCCCCACAGCCCCCGCATACCATAACCACCCCTGCCTGTAAAGCTAGATTTCCACTAAATCAACAATCTTTTTTTTTTTTTTTTTTTTTTTACTGCAACATATGGGTTCACCTCATGATATCGTTTGTATTTTGAGCATTAAAACTAACATAGTCTGTAGTTTTCTTTGTTTGATATGTCAAGAGACTTTTGGTTAAGTAACCATGGACAGCTCCCTCATCATTACCATCATTACAGGCCATTTGTGTTCTAGAGAACTGTAAAAATAAACTAGAAAATTTCCTCTCGGGAAATTTTGAATGGGCCACGGGAGCTACTGCGGGTTGTGCCATCTCTGTCAACATGGGAATCAAACCCACGATCTTAAGGTCAAGACAGAGCTGATCAGACAGACACATGATCATCTTTCTATAAGCACTGATATGGAGGAGCTGTAACCACATTAGGTTAACTGTATGTGTGTGTGTGTGTGTGTGTGTGTGTGTGTGTGTCACATGAAGTTACCTGTGTGTGTTAGAGTGTGGGAGAGGAGTGCGCACTTCCGCGCGCATTTGTATGTTACCTGTGTGTGTTGATGTGTGTGTAACTGTAATCACATGAAGCTGGTTCTAGAGTCTGTGTGTGTGTGTGTGACTGACTTGACACATAGTTAGTTAGTAGCTGCATCCTGTGTCAGTCTGATTTAGCTGTGTCTGTGTTTATAAACATTTAAACGAGCGCCAGGTGGATTGTTTATGAAGTTAACGAGCTCTGGCCTGGTTACCACAGCAACTCCAGGTGGTTACCATGGCGATAGGGGCCCCCGCAGGCTGAGACAGACAGAAACGTGGAGAAAAAGAGCCATTTTCTGCCTCTGCACCGGTCTCACATTTAGGCTTAGCATGACAAAACGGTAACTCCTATCAGAACAAAACACAGATCAACGTTGCTCTAAGGACTTACTGAAAATTTTGGTACGATTTGGTGTTTCTACAATAAATATTTTGGCGACGCTGGCAGTTTTAAAACATCAGGCCGTTCTGCTTCTCTCAGAAAATATTTGTATTGGAGTCAATGAGGAGCAGAGACAGACGTGGCCGCACTTAGAGGCTCAGAGTTTAAATTCTGTAAGTCTCTCTGATATTTTGAGCAGATGATAAGAGAGATAACAAGTTTGTCTTACAAATTCTGAAAAAATTATGTGTGTAGAGTGTAAATTGTGGCCGGGCCGAGTTTGGAAAGAGAAAAAATCTGGAGTTTTTCTGGCATCTCTCCCACTCTAACCGACGATGTCACGCACTCTGACACGAACATTCCGTCCAATACACACCCATTATAATCTCATAATTTCTCCAAAAATGATCATGGTCATTGAACAGGGATTGATCAAAAACTATATGACCTATCAAAACGTGGAGTAATACGACAATACACAAGACTTGTGTCTACTGTTTAAAGTTTAAATGGAGTCTCTAGGTGAAAGTATGCCTGAGCAGTAGACGTTTGTTAAACTCCAATGATTGGTCTTTTTCGCTCTTTTTTTCCCGCCCGTCCCATTCATTTCAATGCAAAAATTTTGCACGGTTTTTCGCGACTTACGTCGCGAAAAATTCGTATACTGTTGAGAAAAGTAATAGCACACCGATCCCAATCAAGCCGCACGTTTTGATATATAATTTGGCCTGCAACTCTTCGAGTTGCAGGACTAGTAGCGAACCGAAAGTTGGCCGGAAGTGGAAAAATAACTAGAAAAAGATAGCATTTCCTGCAGAAAATGCGTGTGAATGCTGAAAGCAGCTGAACGCTATTGCTGAAGCAATGCTGAATGAGCTGAAGAAATTGTTGAATCAACGCTAAATTAGCTGAAGAAACTGCTAAAGCAATGGCAAAAAGGCATTATAGCTGAGAAATAGCAGAAATAGAATAGAAGAAAGAAGTTAAAATACAGATGAAGGGGTAGAAGAAAGAAAGACAGAAAGAAAGAAAAAGAGAGAAAAAAGAGACAGAGGGTTTGAAAGAAAGAAAGAAATAGAGTAGGAGGTAGGAGATAGATAGATAGATAGATAGATAGATAGATAGATAGATAGATAGATAGATAGATAGATAGATAGATAGATAGATAGGACAGAGAGTGTGGAAGACAGAGAGAAGAGGGTAGACAGAGCAAGATAGACAGACAGACAGACAGATAGATAGATAGATAGATAGATAGATAGATAGATAGATAGATAGATAGATAGATAGATAGATAGATAGATAGATAGATAGATAGATAGATAGATAGGACAGAGAGTGAGGAAGACAGAGAGAAGAGGATATAGAGCAAGATAGATTGATAGATAGGTGTTTGTGTGTGTGTCTGTGTGTGTGTGTGTGATAGTTAGTGTGTGTCCATTTGTGTGTGTGTGTGTGTGTGTGTGGTAGTTAGTGTGTGTCCATTTGTGTGTGTGTGTGTGTGTTGGATGTGTGTGTATGGTGAGTGTGTGTCCATGTGTGTGTGTGTGTGTGTGTGTGTGTGTGTGTCCATTTGTGTGTGTGTGTGTGTTGGATGTGTGTGTATGGTGAGTGTGTGTCCATTTGTGTGTGTGTGTGTGTGTGTCCATTTGTGTGTGTGTGTGTGTGTGTGTGTGTGTTGGATGTGTGTGTATGGTGAGTGTGTGTCCATTTGTGTGTGTGTGTGTGTGTGTGTGGTAGTTAGTGTGTGTCCATTTGTGTGTGTGTGTGTGTTGGATGTGTGTGTATGGTCAGTGTGTGTCCATTTGTGTGTGTGTGTGTGTTGGATATGTGTGTATGGTCAGTGTGTGTCCATTTGTGTGTGTGTGTGTGTGTGTTGGATATGTGTGTATGGTCAGTGTGTGTCCATTTGTGTGTGTGTGTTGGATATGTGTGTATGGTCAGTGTGTGTCCATGTGTGTGTGTGTGTGTGTGTTGGATATGTGTGTATGGTCAGTGTGTGTCCATTTGTGTGCGTGTGTTGGATATGTGTGTATGGTCAGTGTGTGTCCATTTGTGTGTGTGACCGACAGACAGTCAAATAGAGAGAATGTGTGTGCGTTGCCATGGTGACGTTGCCATGGTGAGGTTGCCATGGTGAGGTTGCCATGTTGAGGTTACCATGTAACTGGTGGCTGGTGGCTTTAAGGCATGGTGGCAGCTTTAACAATAGGCTTTAACTGCTCTGTGACACCCTCAAACAGATCTAATGTACGACAAATCTGTACTTAGTACGAGCAAAAGGTTTACATTTTCCGAACCATAAGACCTTGCTGAACGCGTCCATGTCACTTTGGTGTTTCTAGAGTAAAAATTGTTGATTGTGTCGCAGGTTGGAAACTTTGGGACGTTTAGAAAATCAGCACCTACTTTTGAATGGGAGTCAATGAGAGGAGGAGAGGGAACTGGCCGCACTCAGAGGCTCCGAGTTTAAATTCTGTAAGTCTCTCTGATATTTTGAGCACATGAAGAGATCGAGGATGAGCTTGTCTACAAACGTGGTGGAAATTATGTGTGTAGAGTGTAATCTGTGGCCGTGCTGACTGGATAGAGAGAAAAATGTGAGAGGATTTTTAGACCCTCTGTCACTCTGCCAACTGCCAACGTCCGAACATTCCGTCCCATTGACTTTCATGTTAAATCTGAATTTTGTCAGAAATTTTAATGATTTTAAAACTATATATATATCTGAAACTGTTGAAGATATCAATAAGCTGAGATATAGCTGAATAGTTGAAAGGTTTGTGAACAGTTTAAAAGTTGAATGAAGTATGTAGCTGAAAGTATGCTGAAGCTATTAGAGGCTGAATGAAGCAGAAGATTTGAAGAGTTTGAAGACGTTTTCAATGCATTCCTATGGGAAAAAAATTGCAGAAAAAGTTAAATATTTTAAAAAGTATAAATAGTATGAAAGAGAAAAATAGTAGCATAAATGTCCTGAAAAAGCTGCACGTTTTGATATATGAATTGTTGAAATAGCACAAAGTATGAAGAAGGAGTTAAACGCAGAAAAAGGGTGAAAGAAGTAAGAATAATAATAAGTATAAAGATTTGAATAACAATAGTGTGAATGCTTCCAGCATTCACACTAATAAGAAAAAATCCACACAATAACAGTAGTGCCCGGGCTTCGCCCGGGCACTGGTCCCTGCAGCTATTTCATAGCTGTAGGGATCAGTGCCCGGTGCGATTGCCCGTGGCCCTAATAATTTAGGCCAAATTCTGGAAATTTGAAGTCCGATTTTTGAAAATTTTCAAATCCCTTGTGAAAACACACCTTCAGTCATGAGGACGAACTGTTTTGGTGCTTGAAATATGTTTACCAGTGAAATATGACATATATAACAGATAAGTGTAGAAAACAAGTTTACAACGTAATTTTGTAACATTGTTTTTTTTTTTTTTTTTTGGGGGGGGGGGGGGGGGGGGCAGTCATAGGATCATGGTATGGTCAGGGGGAACCACTGACCTAGAGACTCCATTTAAACTTTAAACAGTAGACACAAGTCTTGTGTATTGGCATATTACTCCACGTTTTGATAGGTCATATAGTTTTTGATCAATCACTGATCAATGACCATGATCATTTTTGGAGAAATTATGAGATTATAATGGGTGTGTATTGGACGGAATGTTCGTGTCAGAGTGGGTGACATCATCGGTTAGAGTGGGAGAGAGGCCAGAGAAATTTCAGAATGTTTCTCTTTTCACACTCCTCCTGGACACAGTTTACACTCTACACACATGATTTTTTCCTTATTTGTAGACAAACTTGTCCTGTCTCTCATCATGTGCTCAAATTATAAAAGAGACTTACAGAATTTGAATTATCAGCCTCTGAGTGCGGCCACGTCTGTCTCTGCTCCTCATTGACTCCAATACAAATATTTTCTGAGAGAAGCAGAACGGCCTGATGTTTTAAAACTGCCAGCGTCGCCAAAATATTTACTGTAGAAACACCAAATCATACCACATTTTTCAGGAAGTCCTTAGAGCAACGTTGATCTGTGTTTTGTTCTGATAGGAGTTACCGTTTTGTCATGCTAAGCCTAAATGTGAGACCGGTGCAGAGGCAGAAAATGGCTCTTTTTCTCCACGTTTCTGTCTGTCTCAGCCTGGGGGGCCTCTATCGCCGTGGTAACCACCTCGAGTTGCCGTGGTAACCTCTTTGATCCTCAGGCCAGAGCTCGTTAACTTCATAAACAATCTCTCCTATCTCCTCTGTCCTATCTCCTATCTCTTGTCTCCTATCTCCTACATCCTATCTCCTATCTCCTCTCTCCTACCTCCTATCTCCTACCTCCTATCTCCTACCTCCTATCTCCTACCTCCTATCTCCTATCTCCTCTCTCCTATCTCCTACCTCCTATCTCCTATCTCCTATCTCCTCTCTCCTAGCTGCTGCTTGGTCTCATGTTGTGCGTTGTGTGTTTGCTGCTGCAGCAGGTGAAGGAACGTGTTGATTTAAACCTTCAGTCTGTTAAAGAAGTGAACACGAGAGAGTGTGTGTGTATGTTCAGAGCTTCATGGACAGTTCAATAGAGTTATTGATTATAGATTAGAAGTGACTGAACACCAGAGAGTGTGTTTGTATGTTGAGAGCTTCATGGACGGTTCAATAGAGTTATTGATTATAGATTAGAAGTGACTGGGAGGAAGTTCTGACGATCCACAACCTCATCGCCGCCTCTCTCCGTCTGTCTGTCGTCCATCAGTCTGTACTGAATAATTCACTACAGCCCTAGAGGGAGCTGTCAATCACACTTTGGCTGTGTGTGTGTGTGTGTGTGTGTGTGTGTGTGTGTGTGTGTGTGTGTGTGTGTGTGTGTGTGTGTGTGTGTGTGTGTGTGTGTGTGTCTATCATTTCCTGCTGGCTGCCTCTGTCATCTGATCCGTGTCAGTCTCTCTCTCTGTTTACAGTCTGAGTCTCTTTGCTTTTACATGTAAACCAGAAATCAACACAGAGACAGGAGGGTGTGTGTGTGTGTGTGTGTGTGTGTGTGTGTGTGTGTGTGTGTGTGTGTGTGTGTGTGTCTCAGTGTGTGTGTGTGTGTGTGTTTAACCTGTGGTGAGAGTCCAGATGTGAGTCAGGAGGTTTTTCTCCTGAGTTGTTGGACAGAATCAGTGAAACATCTGTTTTACAGAAACACGTCACATGACTCTGATAGATAGATAGATAGATAGATAGATAGATAGATAGATAGATAGATAGATAGATAGATAGATAGATAGATAGATAGATAGATAGATAGATAGATAGATAGATAGATAGATACCTTTAACCCTTACATACAACATAGCCTTGCGTCACTGGTGTCTGTTAACTCCTCATTCTGTCTGCATTCTGGTTCCCGTCGGTAGCCGAGACCGAAATCACAGAAATCACCAAAATAAAAGTGTTCACCAACATAAAACTAAAAATTGACATTAACTTGTAATACAATAAAAGAATAAGGTTAACTTAATGGCTCGCGGACTTTCTTGTAAATTTTATTCCTTAAGTTAAAGAGTTTCACCGCATTTCATTAGCTTGGTGCTTTTATTTTGACGGAAAGGCCGGTGTCTCTCGCCCTGGATCCGTTTCCTACCTAAACAGCAAGTCAACGGGCCCAGACTACATGAACAGGAACTGTGGTGTTTTACTTTATAACTGGAGAGGACACGCCCCCTTTTGCTGATTGGCTGGACAGAGTCGTGTGACCTGGACAGTGAGCTTCTTCCTGTCACCACATCATCAGACTGAGACTCTCTGGTTTCCATGGTGCTGAAGCCCCGCCCCCCTCCTGTCAATCAACCAACCAGAGACTGAGTCATGACGTGAAGACAAAAAGCATCAAACTGACGTCTTCATTCTGTGTCTCACCTCGTCCTCCTCTACACTCCTCCATCTCTGTTCCCTCGTGTTTTGTTCCTGACAGACAGAAGACTCCTGACATCATCGTGTGTGTGTGTGTGTGTGTGTGTGTGTGTGTGTGTGTGTGTGTGTGTGTGTGTGTGTGTGTGTGTGTGTGTGTGTTAAAGAGAGAGAGGAGTAAACGAGTGTGTGAATGTGGTTAATGAAGCTTTGTAGATGAGTGCGAACAAAAAGACAAACAAAGAGAAACCAACGGAGGAATGAAAAGAGTCTGAGGAGGAGGAGGAGGAAGAGAAGGAGACCTGTGATGTGTTTTATTCTTTAAAGAAAATCTCATAAAAACATTGTTTCACTACGGCGGCGTAGAGGAGGAGGAAGAAGAGGGGGAAGAAGAAGAGGAGGCGAAGGAGAAAGAGAGTCACTCTGCTCCTCCTCGGCTGCTGAATGGAACAAAGGTCTCTGCTTCACTCTGACTGACCGAGTCTCATGTAGCAGCAGCTGTTAGGACCGGTCACTACTTCATTTATTTGGTAGCTACACCGGTCACTACTGCATTTATTTGGTAGCTACACCGGTCACTACTGCATTTATTTGGTAGCTACACCGGTCACTACTGCATTTATTTGGTAGCTACACCGGTCACTACTGCATTTATTTGGTAGCTACACCGGTCACTACTGCATTTATTTGGTAGCTACACCGGTCACTACTGCATTTATTTGGTAGCTACACCGGTCACTACTTCATTTATTTGGTAGCTACACCGGTCACTACTGCATTTATTTGGTAGCTACACCGGTCACTACTGCATTTATTTGGTAGCTACACCGGTCACTACTTGCATTTATTTGGTAGCTACACCGGTCACTACTGCATTTATTTGGTAGCTACACCGGTCACTACTGCATTTATTTGGTAGCTACACCGGTCACTACTTCATTTATTTGGTATTATTTGGTCGGTCACTCTGGGCCGCTGTGGTAACGGCCATCCGTGACCGCAATGCATGATGGGATATCTTGCTCCGGTTAGTGACCATCGGATGTTCACTACATTTGGCGGTGAATTGTGGGATAGATTCAGTCACTATACTGAACATTAATAATCACTAAACATTCGGACACCACTACAACAAATGGTCACTAGATATTGCACCATATAGTGAGTAGGGGGTGATTTCGGACACAGCCTTAGATTTATTTTATTTTATTTCATTGTACTCTTTAATCTAGTTCTGGCTGATCCAGAGTCAGTTTTTGCCCCTGAGAGGAGCCCAGGGAAACCCCTCTGCCTGTGACCCGGGGCTTCATTAGAGTCGGTGAAACACCAGCTGACATTTACATCCTCCTCATCACATCCAGTCTGCTCTCTGACAGGAGGAGGAGGAGGATGGAAGGAAAATGAAAGGGATGGAGAGAATACAGAGAGAGAGACAAAGAGAGGTGGAGGGTTAGTCGTTAGACGTCCAGAATACAAAGCAGGAGATCAAACCGGAAGAAGGAGAAGGAGGAGAAAAGACGGAGCAGAGAGAGAAAGGAGAGATTCACGGAGCGACATAAAAAGAGGAGGTGAAGAAATGATGGAACAGAGGGATGGAGAGATGGAGAGATGAGGTGAGGATGGACGGATAGAAGAGGAGGAAGATGGACGATAAAGAAGACGACAGAGGAGTGAGTGGAGAGAGAGAGAGAGAGAGAGAGAGGAAGTAAAGAGAGAGTATAAAAAAGATAGTTAAATAAAATATACGATCGATTGCAGAGTGAGAGGAAACTAATGCTGCGTTCAAGACGACTGGGAACTCTGACGCTCCCAGATGAAAACTCACATTCCTGAAAAACCCCAAACCATGTCGGAGCGGGACAAGAACTTTAGATTCAGAGTTCTTCATTCACACACACATCAATAACACACAATGTGAGACTATATATAGCAATAAAAACAGGTGCTACCTTTGAGTTTATGCAGTGTTTCCTCTAGGATTTTTTTAAGGAGTGGCGCTCAGACCCCCAGACCCCCCCCCGTGATTCCCCCCCGCATACCGTAGCCCCCCCCCCCCCCCCCCCCGCGCACCTGTAAAGCCGGGTTTCCACCGAATCAACATCTCTTTTTTTTTTCATGACAACTTCATGTCAGTCATGATGTATTTTTGCTATTCAAACAAACTACCACAGGTCATATTTCTCTTAGTTTGATAACCTGGGCCTTCTTCAGGAGACTTTTGGTTAAGTAACCGCACGGACAGCTCCTACACTTGATCGTTCTGCCGTCTCGTCGTTGTCGGTGTCGCTGCCGTCATCGCCGTTACCCCTCCTCCCACTCGCACCAGCGGACGGCCGCGGAGAGGAGGGGGAGTTTATGCACGTTTATGTTACAGCGCAGTAGAGGATATGTCCTGTTAAACTTACTGTGTACTATGCGCTACAATAACATCATCATAAGCCCGACGGACTGACACACACTTTTTAGTTTTTTTTTCTTTTCCACCAGCACTGAGCGCGACGTCCGACACGAGATTCAAACCCGCTAATTAAAAAAAAAAAAAAACACCGGCAACAGCGACCACTGATCTGTCCTGAGTCTGTTGTCATTCTGTCACCTGAGTTCAATGATTCAGCGGAAAAACAGGCAGTGGTCTGTCATCGAGGTGCAGAGGGGGTGCAAAGAGTAGATACTGAGCAAGATAGTTATCTGTAGTTTACCTTAGTAGCTACTCGCGAGGTGCAGTGCAGGACTCTGCTGTGAAGGTGGAGGCATGTGGCGGTGGTGGATTAGCGACAATTTAAAAAAAAAAAAAAAGAAAGAAATTTGAAGCAGCGGCGGCTGGGATTTAGCTGTGGCGGTGCGCCACTGCTAAATGAATGTAGAGGAAACACTGGTTTATGTGAATAAATTGGAAAGCAGAAAAAAAGAAAGACAAAAGGACACAAAGGACATAGAAACACTCTAAGCCATCTATAGTAAAGTTAGAACATACACTGCAAAAACTCTACATCTTTCCAAGAATATTTGTCTTATTTCTTGTCAAAATGTCAAATTTCTAGTCAAAACTAATCTCTTTCCACTTAAAATAAGACTCATCACCTAAAAATTAACTTGTTTTTAGATCATTTTCACTTGTTTCAAACTAATTTTCACTTGAAATAAGTAGAAAAATCTGCCAGTGAAAGCAAGTTGTTTTGTGTTTGTAATAAGAAAGAAAAACTTGCTCCACTATCAGATTTTTCTACTTATTTCAAGTGAAAATCTGCTTGAAAGAAGTAAAAAGTGTCTAAAAACAAGCTGCTTTTTAATGTGATGAGTCTGATTTTAAGTGGAAAGAGATTAGTTTTGACTAGAAATGAGACATTTTGACAAGAAATAAGACAAATATTCTTGGAAAGATGTAGAGTTTTTGCAGTGTATGTTCTAACTTTACTATAGATGGTTTAGCGTGTTTCTATGTCCTTTGTGTCCTTTTGTCTTTCTTTTTTCCTGCTTTCCTCTTTGTTCACATCCAAACTCCACTACTGGCGTCATTACGTAACCTGATGATCGACGTCTGTCTGTCAATCCAAAACCTCCATTGTTAGCCTACTCTTTACCTCCACTGTTTCTCTTTATGCAAAACCTCCACTGATGGTTTCTATAGCAGCAGCTGTGGGACACGACGTGCTTCTGCTTCTGTGTGAATACGAACCGCATCAAAGCAGATGAACTATCAGACTCTTTGTTTTAAAGTTGAGTCACAAACATGTCTGACTGGTTTCTTCTGCATCAGTAAACACCTGTAAACACCTGTACACATCTGTACACATCTGTATCGGAGGCTGAGTGAGTGAGTGAGTGAGTGTGTGAACTTTAACACAGAGCGACGACTTCATCTCAACACGTTCACTCAGACAAACAGGCTGTCAATCATCTCACACACACACACACACACACACACACACACACACACACACACACACACACACACACACACACACCACACACACACCCACTTCATTGATTTTCATTGTTTGATCCATCCATCTCCCTGACAGTTTCTCCTCCTATGACTCAACTCCCTGGTGTGTGTGTGTGTGTGTGTGTGTGTGTGTGTGTGTGTGTGTGAGTGTGTGTGTGTGTGTGTGTGTGTGTGTGTGTGTGTGTGTGTGTGTGTGTGTGTGTGTGTGTGTGTGTGTGTGTGTGTGTCAGACAGAGACACGTGTTGTGAGTGTGTGGTGACAGATGGAGAATTGCAAAGAGTTTTTCTTTTTAATTACCTTCGTTTGACCACAGTTTGTTTCCCTGGGAACTCTGCCAGGAGAGACACACACATACACACACACACACACACACACACACACACACACACACACACACACACACACACACACACACACACACACACACACACACACACACACAGCTCCATCTCCAGATGCGTTAACATGCGTCTCCACGTTCAGTCAGGGCAGACTCGTGGACTTTACTGCTCCACGTTGACGCTTTGAGCTTGAGGTCGACTCGTCTGCTTGAAGCAACAGCTGAGTGGCTGAATGAAGATAACTGATTTAAACTGTCTTGTCTTCTATTGCTGAATTAACAGCCTGGTGAACTTGGTTATTAATGTTATTCTAGGTGAGAGTGTTTAAAGTGAGGACGTAGTGCCAGTAGTGGAGCAACGGATCAGTGTTGATCCCTGATCGCTCCGCGGATTGTTGGTGAAAACAAAAGTAGCATGTAACACTAGCGCACCGCATTTTATTGAAAAAAAACTAAACAAAAAACACTTGCGCACCACAGCAGCCGAATAAGCCTATAATGTCTCACTGCAGCCTGTAGGACACGGCCAGAGGACCAGACGGCCAGGTGCTGTCACGTGACCTTATCGAACCGGATCAAACTTGGATTCACCACACCGCAGGCGAAAATGTTAACCGCTTCGCCATGGCGTCAGTACACACTTGCTTTTAAGTTTGTTCTTATTTTAGTTTACTGGCCAATCAGAGGGGGGAAAGGCGGGACTTTCCCGCACCTATCCTACGAAAAAAACCCCCCCGAAGAATTACGATGGCAAGTTACGTCATCAAAATGTACCGGAACGTTTACTAAAGTTCAAATAATTGTTCATTCAATAAATATTCAATAGTAATATTCATTACTTACTCTCTCTATCATCTAAATCACCTAAATCTACCGTGTCCGCCATCTTTACGTCGTCACGTGACAGCACCTGGCCGTTTGGCCCTCTGGCCGTGTCCTACAGGCTGCAGCCAGACCTTACTCGAATAAGCCGACAATTAAAAAAAAAAAAACAACTCAGATTCTATATTGGACGGAATGTTCGTGTCAGAGTGCGTGACATCATCAGTTAGAGTGGGAGAGATGCCAGAAAAACTCCAGATTTTTTCTCTTTCCAAACTCGGCCCGGCCACAATTTACACTCTACACACATGATTTTTTTCCTAATTTGTAGCCAAACTTGTTCTTTCTCTCACCATGTGCTCAAAATATCAGAGAGACTTACAGAATTTAAACTCTGAGCCTCTAAGTGCGGCCACGTCTGTCTCTGCTCCTCATTGACTCCAATACAAATATTTTCTGAGAGAAGCAGAACGGCCTGATGTTTTAAAACTGCCAGCGTCGCCAAAATATTTATTGTAGAAACACCAAATCGTACCAACATTTTCAGTAAGTCCTTAGAGCAACGTTGATCTGTGTTTTGTTCTGATAGGAGTTACCGTTTTGTCACAGTAAACCTAATTGTGAGGCCGGTGCAGAGGCAGAAAATGTCTCTTTTTCTCCACGTTTCTGTCTGTCTCAGCCTGCGGGGGCCCCTATCGCCGTGGTAACCTCTTTGATCCTCAGGCCAGAGCTCGTTAACTTCATAAACAATCCACCTGGCGCTCGTTTACATGTTTATAAACACCGACACAGTGTCACAGCTCCTCTGACCTCATCACTGTTGGTCGCTGTGGGTGACAGTCACTGGAGTGGTGCATCGTCATGGCAACAGCGTTGTTGTCGTCGTTGTTAAAGGTGTTTCACAGGCCATCGCCATGGAGACGAGCTCCTCAGCAGGAGGAAGAATCTGGTTAACGCAAGAATCAGACCTGCTGGTGTCATCACAGCTGTGGACTGTGATGTCATCGGTGATGTCACAGGTCAATGAGTCTCTGATTACACACACACACACACACACACACACACACACACACACACACACACTGGTCTATTCAGTGTGTGTGTGTGTGTGTGTTCCTCATTAGCGTCATTCACAGTTTCATAATGACGTGAATAAACTGCTGCAGCGATAACGACTCTATTCAGCTGTGTGTGTGTGTGTGTGTGTGTGTGTGTGTGTGTGTGTGTGTGTAGGTGTGTGTGTGTGTAGGTGTGTGTGTGTCTGTGTGTGTGTGTGTGTGTGTGTGTGTGTGTGTGTGTGTGAGCACCTCGATGAATGTGGTTCATTATCTCTCTCACTTCCTCACATTCCTGCACATCTGTCATCTCTCTCTCTCTCTCCGCCGACTCATCTCATTTCTCTTCACCTGTTTCCTCTCAAATTAAAATCTCTCTCCCTCTTCCTCTCCTCCTTCTCTCCTCTCCTCTTCTCCTCCTCTCTTCCTCTCCTCCTTCTCTTCGTCTTCCTCTTCTCCTCCTCTCCTCTTCCTCCTCTCCTCCTCCTCCTCTCCCTCAGACTCAGTCTTTCACCTCCAGCTGTGATCTGGCCACATTTCAGATTTCAGCTCAGATGCTGCAGAGGAAACTTTATTTACTCAGAGAAAAGACGACACAACACAAAATGCACATTCATTCATTCTGCCTCTTCTCCTTTCTCCTCCTCCTCCTCTTCTTCTTCTTCTTCCTCCTCTTCCCTCTCTTCTTCCTCTCCTCCTCTTCCTCCTCTCCTTTGGTTTTACAACTCTTTGCCAGTCTTTTCTTTTCTTTTTTCCCCACCACTAACGTTTTCACATTCACTCTCACTCACTCTATGTCGACGTTGTCCCTTCAGAATAAGAGCTGGGATCGGTTGTCCCTTCAGAATAAGAGCTGGGATCGGTTGTCCCTTCAGAATAAGAGCTGGGATCTGAGCCAGCGTCACCATGACGACGAGTTCCTGTTTGGAGAGAAACGAGAGCAACTCACAGGTTTTAAATAAAGCAGCCGTCTATCCACGTTATCTAACAGACTTTATTTAGAGATGAAGAATCCTCCTCTTCAGTCGGCGCCTCGTTTCACATCCACACAAACATCTACACAAACATCTACACAAACATCTACACAACCTGAGGAAGAGAAATCACACGGTGAACTCCTTCAGAGGCAAACGCATCGTTTTAGGAAAAGAGACAGAAATAAACCAGTTCCTTATTTAACCAGAGGAGAAGTTGGATTCATGAAGAAACAACAACTCACTGCTACACTACTGCTGCACTACATTACCACTGCTGCTGCTGCTGCTGGTCAGTGTTATAAAGGACTCCATCTCCCAGAATCCTTTGTGTTCACAGGTGTTTCCTGTGATTATTCAGAGAAACAGCAGATGCAACATTTCAGTTAAATATATAAACACTGTTAACTCTGAGGAACGGGAAGGATTTTAAAACATGACACCTGTATTTATTTATTTATCTACTTTTTTGCTCTAACTTGTCTGTTCTTGGTAAAGTTTCAAACTGTGTGAATGACAGAAATGTGTCCAGATGAATCTCACTGAGAACAACTTGGAAGAAAAACAGCGTTTAGTTTATTCACAGCGGCCCAACGTCATTTAGGTCTTCTGTTCTGTTCTCATTGATGTGCAGCTCGTTGTTCCAGCTGTGTCTGTTCTCAAAGTGCTTTTAAATAAAGTTGAGTTGATGATGATGACGGTTCTGGATGAAGAGCAAGAGAAGGTGTCATGGTGAAGCCTCGTGGTGGCGCTAGAGAGCAGCTTCTTCATCATCATCATCACAGCCTGGTTGTTCAGATGATTCAGTTCTTGCTCTTCGTCTTCCTCCTCTCTCCTCCTCCTCTTCTTCCTCCTCCTCTTCCTCCTCCTCCTCCTCCTCCTCTTTATTCTCTTGTCTGTCTTTGTTTTGTACAGAAACACACAATGCATTTGTCTGGATGTTGGCAGTTGCCTGGCAACACAACCTTAATTATGGTCTGTCTGTCACTCACGGTGCCGTCGTCTGTCAAGACCTGAAAATAAAAAGTCTTTGTTGGTAGAAATGTTAAAGTTTCAGCTTTAATATTTTCTCCTGTGGTTTCACCAGCTGTTCCCTCAGCTGTTTGACTATGATGTCATTAGTTACTAATTAGCATAACCCCGCCTCTACCTGTAGAGGGGGCGGAGCCTGGTGGCTCATTAGCATTTAAAGGGACACTAGCCATGCATCCAAAGAGATTCGAATTACTGGGAAATGCGCATTAAATGGACCGACTGACGGTCTGATTTGAACACATTAGCGCAATTTTAGCGCGTATGTTTATTATTATTTACTTGCACAGTTTAATTTGGCGGTATGGTACTGTTCTGGGACCCCCTGCTGCCTGAGGCAGGAAGAGCACCTTCCTGCCCTTCACGAGCCATCATGAACGGCATAAGCAGGGAGCGCAGCAGCAAAGAAAACCCAGACAGAGCAGAGCAACCAACATGTACAATGACAGGAGGAGCTGGGGTGGAGGTGGGTTGCAAAAAAGCCGGCAGAGGAAGCAGCAGCAGCAGCAAGGGAGGTGACGTCGGACTAGAGCAGTTTAAATAGCGCGCCCTGAATGCAGTTCCCCAATAGGAAGCAGCCACGGGGAGTCAGCTGAGCCATCAGCTGATCTGCACCGGTGAAGACACTTAGGCTGTGCTGATTAAGAGCTTGACGTCATGGCCTGCCAGAACTAACGCTATGCTTAATTAATGCGACCTGTCCGTGTGTGTGAGAGAGAGAGAGACTTTATTAATGATAAACGCTGGACGCGCTGGTTGATAAGTTTGGTTTTTCCTGAGGAGGAACGATGAAGAAGTGCAGTAACATCATTATGAAGGTGTGTGGGGGCTTTTATTTTGCCGTGGCGGTGCAGAAACTCTGATGTTGTCTTGTGAGTGAACTGCAACACGGGAGCAGACGGGGTGAAAGTGGCTACGTCACTTGATTCGAATAATCAACCAAAACCGGCCATAGCAGCGTATTTCAGTTTGTGCGAATCAGGGGATTTTAATTCCAAGTTTCATCATCATCATCATTTTCCGATGCGATACATCTAGATGCATCTAAACAGCTGATGGAAACGGGGCTAGTGAGACTGAAACCAGAGAGAGCTGTGATGTTGGAGGATTTGGACCGAAGCAGAACAGACATGACTTTAAGAACCTGGGGACTGGCCTTCCTTCCTTCCTTCCTTCCTCTTTTGATCCAATTGACCTGATCTGTTCCCTATCCCTCCTGTTTCAGAGGTAAATACAGAGACTGTTGATGAAAAACTGTCCCTGAAGGCAACGTGCATCAGCGGTTTTGCATGAATTTCCCTCTAAAACAACTCTGTGTGCACTGCAAGAAGAGATGTGTTAAAAATGACACATGTTGTGCAGAATTTTAACACATGTCGTGAGTGTGCTCAGGGACAACACATGTTGTGTCAAAATTAACACAATAAATGTGTGAGCCATTTTAACACACAAATTGTGTCAGGTAATTTAACACACAAAATGTGTGATTTCAACACACGTTTTACACAATAAATGTGTGAGCCATTTTAACACACAAACTGTGTCAGGTAATTTAACACACAAAATGTGTCATTTGAACACATAAAATGTTGATTATGTGTAAATTAAAATGTCCAGAAACTACTACTTAATGTGTTAATATTGCAATTTAATGTGTTAACTATGAGGCATTTGTAATTCTAAATATTAAAGGGACAGACCATATAAAAATGTTAGACATTTAATCAATCAAAGGTTGACAGAATCCTACATCAACTCATCAGTGGCAACAGGCATGACATAGAAAACATTAACAATAACTACAACAATCATACACAGTTGTAATAGACCTGCTAGAATTATCATTACATGTAGTTGCAGCCCTACATCAACTCAGCAGGCAAAAACACTGGACAAGCAACATACTCTCCCTTGGGACATTTTGCAACTTTAAAATATTATTAACCTTTTGTTTGATTAACCATGTATTGTATCAACTTGCTCCTTTTTTATTTATTTTTCTATCATGTTATATCATATGTATGCATGTAAAACCTAAATAAAGTATTTGTAAAAAGCAACAGGCATGACATAGAAAACATTAACAATAACTACAACAACCATACAGTTTTAATAGACCTGCTAGAATTATCATTAGTTGCAGCCCTAACATAACAGGATCCTATTACTCATCATTGCATTCTTGAGAAGCTAGACAATCTTATACCTTGGGTTTAAGTATAGTTCATCTGTGGAGAAACCTGACATTATGTCCAAAGGCCTGACATCTGTGGCATCAGTCAGGTTGATCATTTCATATTCTTTAGTTTTTTGTACCGCATAAGCATACAAATGCTCATCAAAGAACTTCACTGTAAGAATTCTTACAAACATCAGAATGGATACATTGTCAGCCTGTGGTATAATGTGAATTATTTCACCAAACGAAGGCTCTCCATTGTTGTCAACTTTAAGTGGCAATACACAGCCGGTTCTGTAAGCTTGGCCAAGCACACTAACAGTGTGGGCAACATAGACAGAGCTGTTCAAAGTCAAGTCATCATCATCATAGGTGGATTTCAGTTTGTCCAGCACAACATCTGCTTTTTTCAATGAGCTGATGGACACAGGGTATGCATTTGTAACACTCATTTTCTCAGAAAGAGCATCACCAAACTTGAAGCTATACATGTGCTGAACTTGGTGTTTATAACTGAGTGTTTTAGAAATATTTTTGAAGTTTCCAACCACATGGGCATGTCTTTTTAATGGATTATGCTTGGCCTCGAATCTCATACACCACAGCTGAGAAAGAGGTCCAAACGTTACCATCATCCTGGGATAATGCACCATAAAGTGGTGTTTCGGAATCAAATTTCGAAGATAGAGCTTCTTGAATAATGAGTGGTGGTCTATAATGAGTTGTTTCAGGAATACAGCAAGCCCATGTGTCACAATGGGTGCAAAGACAATGCTGCATATTTCTCTCAGCAAAATGAATAAATGCCAATGTTTACTTCTTGTGTCAATGAGATCACCAACTAAAAAAGGTAACACCTGCAAAAGGCACCACATTTGTGATGCAGTCTGTTTTACTGCATTGTCAGAGGTTCTCAGATTGAGAATAACACTTGGTTTATTTTTCTCATTTCCATACCCATAGTCAAAACTGGAAATTCTTTGATTCAACAGTTCTAGGGTGAAAAGCTTTTCTTCATAAATGAAGTGTTGTAACATTAGTCTCACTTCCAAAGGGGCTACACCCTCAAGTATATCATGCATTATGTCAACACATGTGTTCTCAGTAACATGAAAATACTGCAGTTTATTTAAACAAGAGTCCTCTTTAACTCCAGTTGAGCTTGGATCATTACATCTGACATGCTGCTGATAATTTTCTTTTGTGCGCCTCTCAACATCATCTTCATCGAAAACAGACTGAGCAACTGTTTTGTCAACCATGCAAAAGTGACAATACTTGTTTGCTGAAAAGCTCTCTAGATATCCACATAGGGAATGGATAGCTAAGTTATCTGCAGTCAAGACACAGATTGTTCCATACAGTTGATGGTTTTGTCCTTGCATCTCCACCTGTATACCAGAACTTTCAAGGAGTCTGATGTCCTCTAGCAGTGGTTCCAAAATTTTACCAAACCCATATACCTCTCGGTCCATGGAATTGAAAAGAAGACACAAGTGAATATTTGAAAGTGATGAATTATACTGCGGTGGCAGATTCTTCAAAGCAAAATACACGGCCCCCATTTTGTGAATTTTTGTTTTAGAGCCTAAAGGGTTTGTTGTTTCTAAGTCGTCAAAATACAACTGTATTTGGAGGGCTTGAGGAAATGTTTTAAACAGCGGATGAGATAAAAACTGAGAGCCATCACAGTAGTTGTGCATTTTGCCTACAGTATCTTTCTTACCCTGTAGGTAAACCTTTTGCATCTGGTCATTACTGAATAAAAATTTAACTGTTTCAATTACTGACACATACTGGCATGTGTCTGCTGCCAACACTTGTTTTACTTGTCCACATTTTCTTCCAGTGTCTGCCCTATGACCAAGAAATATTTCTTTTGGCTTCACAAGACCAAATTTCTCTGAAAAGTATTTGTTCATTTTGAAAGGTGTGTCTACATCTTTAAACACAGTTTTAGCATTTTCAAATTTGCTCATTAATGACTGGACAGACTCACTGTCAAGTGGTACTTGCAGATTATTCAACAATGTAGTTGTTGAATGTTGCAAACTTTCTACAGTCCTTTCTAGCATCTCTTGTGTACAACTAACACTTTTTGTTACATCCATTAAAGTCGTATTTGATGAAGAATACATTTTTGCCAGAAAAGAAGCAACACAGTCACTAGGAATGGCAGTTTTACATGGAATAAAGTCTGGTGAGTCCTCAATATTAGATGGCCCTGCCTCAGATGTATCTGCTGGACTTTGGTCATTAGCTTGGAAAGACACATTATCCAAGAATGTTGGTGTGGACTGGTGGTCTCTATGAAGATGTTTGGAAAATGAATTGAAGTTGTGGTACATCCTTGGGCAACCATCTTGGCTGCAGATGATAGTCAAGTCCTGTCCATCTGATAAGGCATGTATTTCACGTAAATGCCAAATTAGTGTCTTTACTTCTGTAGATACTGACTGACTACACCTTGGACATATGTACATTCTCTCGTGAGCTACTCAGCAGCCTGAAGCTTAGAGATAAGCTCTAGTACCTTGGATCTCCTCTTGGTTGAGATGGTCACGTCATAGATGTATTCAAAGAAGGTGAACACAGAGCTGAGTTGTGGTGGATAGGACAAGTTGCAGACCCAGTACAGCTTAAATAGCTTGTCTACGGCACATGTCAGGCCTTCATCTACAGGAATGGTCACTCCATCATTCCTCGCGATGATGACGTACTGGTGTGCTGTGCTCCTCAAATTGCCGATGCAGATCAGCTGTGGTTGGGTCCTTGATGCTGTCTTGGGGTCGCTGCAGAGGGATGCAATGCTGGTTCCAAGCTTAAGAGATGAGGAAAAAATAGATACATTTAACGATTTCAAAAAGCACCATCAGAAATAAATTTAAGTCTAAATTGGCATGCTATACTGCATTAAAGCAGATATCAGTGGAATGTTTTTGTTAATATAAGTCCTAAATAGTCCTATTTTCCGTCAGCAATCACTTACATGAAGTATTTCAGCCTAAACACGAGTCTCTCCGTCACTCTGCTCTGCTGTAACCCGAGGAGAAAATTTTCCTTGTGGGATACAAGTGTTATCCAATGAGGAGAGAGAACGGCATGAAGGGCTGTGTGTGCAGCCAAGGGATGCGCGTGAATGTGGTGACGTAGCACGAGGACCAATTGATGCCTGACAAGGGCGGGGGCTGCTAACTCATGGTGCGTTCAAAGAAACTCGTACTTTGTGTTTTTCCTTCCTGTGAAGTCATACCAGTTCGATCTGGTACGAGTTCACGGGTCGGAAGTTACGAGTGGCCGTTATAGGGAACTTTCACAGACAACAGGATGGTAAAAACACGAGCTACGGGTTACCTGGAACGCTACCAAGTCGTAGTTGTGACTTGAAGCTGTAACTTACGGTTTCAAAAGCCTGCCTTGAACGCAGCATTAGCCGAAACGGCCGTGAAGCTGATATCTGCTTTAAGTAAAAAGTGTAAGACATTATAAATAACAGAGGGAAGATAAATTGCCATCTAAACATACAGAAGAGATACAAATAATTATAGGTGTGGTGTGATATAAAATTATGCAAAACAAGATGTACTATGGTAAAACAGCAGACTGTAATTGACAACAACACAGTAATCAAACCGATAATTGCTGACCTCTGGAGAAGAAGTGTGGACAAATTTCAAAGTGTTCCCTGACACATACTGGCCTTATGAAGTGATAGCACTTTATGAATCCTTTGCACTTAGGCACTGGTTGCACTTTATTTGCTTGATATACTGTATTTGTAATTTTGTATTGTGAAATTCATAAACCATCTTTAAAAACCTAAAAGGTGCTCAGTCTTACAAAACATACCGGTACAAAATCCAGTAGGAATGATATTGCAGATTTCACACTGCAGCGACTCCCAGGTATTGGTGGCAGAAGATGTGTGAGGACAACCAGCATCGTGTAGCACTTCTCATCTGAAAATGAAATGAAAACAGAAAATTAGATATCCACAGAACTAGATACCTACCGCTTTGTCTAGCTAGCCACAAACTAATGCAAAGTCAATGGACCACATTTCAGTATCTACAAGCCCTGACATAAATGCTGAAAATTACTCCTTGGGTTCCCAAAATAGTTTCCGGCACTGATTTCAGGACTTACTACAGCTGTGGATATTTCATATGTAAAACAGCATGGATTGGGCTACTGAGAAAGTACTACACTGATCAAAAACATCACTGCTAAATAGGAAACAGGACGAGGGTTCCTACATTCTATTCACATACATGCCATATTATTATCATCATCATAATTGATCATGTAAATAAAGAAAATAAATGCATGCACACACACACACACACATACCATCTGTTTGGTCTTCCATCCCCTTCGTAAGAGATGCAACATCACCTCTTTCCATGGCAGCCACAGCTTTTAGCTTTGGAATGATGCTGGCTTCCCATCGTCTGATGAACAGGTCAGTCTTTCCGTCCGTCATTTTGCCGAACTCGATATCCAACTTACATAAAGAGACATTTTCAGAATATATTCTAAATCAACCGTGTTATTAACAATATAACATTTAAATATTTAAAATATAAAATATGTAAAATATAAATTAAATTATGAATAATGACTGAGCTGCAATATGACACCTACCAGACTCGGCATATCCAAGAAGCGTGGGTATTCGCTGAAGATTTCAGCCATTGTGGGAGTCTCCTTTGATATCCATGACCTACGCCTGGTGTACGTCTTCTCCATTGCTGATTTGATTGAAGGAATGTTCTCTGAAGAGGGCCTTAGCCGTTTCATGAGTGTGATCCACTCACTGGTCACACTGCTGTCACCCTGTTCCTGTTCTGACCCTGGTCTGTTGTCGCAGGTTATCTTACGCTTTGTGTAGCGGCGCTGACCATCTTCCAGCTTTCGGCGGATGTTACGCAGTCTCATTTCCAAGAATCCAGAATGGGATGATGGATCATAAAAATGCTCCTGAAATTACAACAAAAATTTTTTTTTTTTAGAATACTGAATAGTGTACAGTAAGTGTTGAAAATACACAATGAGATAAAAAAACAACAACTTGACTGTTATTTAGGCCATATAAATCATTAGATCATGTTACTTACAAATCCATCTCCTTTTCCATCAATCTGAACCTTCAAGGATGGGAAAGTGTTGATGATACTCTTTGCGAGAGCAAGCTTTTCATCATTTGGTGGGTAACTGGGGGGACAGAGAAGAGCAAAATCCAAAACTGCCATCTGTCAGGGCAATGACTATTAAGTACAATTCAAAGTCGTTCAATATTTTTTGAGCTTATGTACTTACTATCCATGCTTCTCCACCAAGTGACTGATGCATATTTTGACAAGGAGCCTCCTTGACTCAATTTTCAGTGTTCCTCTTATCTTGTGTTCCTCAAGTATCTCTGGTGCTTTGCTTTGAAGTAGAGACTGCAGGCCTCGCTGTTCACTTGGCACTGGAACATGCTACAATAATGGAGAGACATGATGGAGGTGAATTTAACCTTTAAAATACTATTACGTATAGTATAGAGCCATGGGGTGGGTGATACGCCCAGGATTGCCTGTTGCCGACATTATGATTCTCTTACCATCCCAGATTTTGCCATACTGATGTTAGATAAATGCATTCCTCCAGTACTAGTGATGTGTACATGTGACTGCAAATTTCAGATTTCAGGTTATATTGCCCACCCCTAAAAAGAGACCTGGAATATATTCACATGAACAATGAACACAAATACCTGAATCTGATGGGCCTCGCCAGCATTTGTTTGGGATAGTGCTTCTGTGCTTGACATGAAGACCTGAAATCTATCAAAGTTCTTGATTGCTGTGTTTCTGTCAACATCAACAAATTCTTGGAAATCAGTGTGATATTTCAGAACTCTGTCAAATGCAAAACCTAGTTGCTCTGATGTGGTTTGAGTTATAAGCTGTTCAAGAGTGTGAACAGTATAAATCTTCCTTGAACACTCTTTTGCATTTTTAAAGACAGTAGCAAGAACTCTGACTGATCCAGGCTCGTGGTCTGGGTCCTCCTGGGGAAGAAGAAAAGAGGGGGAAATGCTATTTACACTCATTGTATAGTATGATGAGTTTATAAATAAATCTCAACCCAAAACTAATCTGACTACATGAACTTGGACTGTGCAGCCAAAAAAAGAGCTACAGGATCCAAAGCAATAAGAATCATCACTCTTACACATGCGCACACATGTCATTCTTATCAACCAGCTCCACAAAATCCACACAGCCTTTAACCCCTTGCTCTGACACACGCACACGCACGCACACACACACGCGCACGCTCACACACACACACACACACACACACACACACACACACACACACACACACACACACACAGTCACATGCACTTAAGGAAGCAGGTTAGAGTCCGTGTTTAGCAGTCGGGGACTTTCGAGCTCAAAGCACTGTTACCGTGACACACATCTATTTCTAGTGGGGCGAGCAACCCCCAACTCTGCTGCACTTAACTAGCTTCATCTCAGCTCCCTCAAAACTCCGCTCAGAAACGTCTACGCCCCCCACCGCCACTACTTTTCTTTTTAATTACGTCAACAAAATAAATTAATTACAGAACATTAATACACATACATATCAGACAAACATAGCCCCCCCCCCCCCACACACACACACACACACGCACACGCACACTCACTCACTCACTCCTTGAGAGTAGATGAAGCTACGAGCACCGAGTCGGGAGGCTAGTAACGTTAGCCTCGCTAGCTGTCACGGATGCTAACGTTACCTACACTGACAACAAGCGACAAGTGGCCTCACAATATGGCGACTTTCGCCGTCAGCCACCGCGCGGCTAGCGACGTCACGTCACGTCTCCCCTCCCCCGTCCCCTCTGTTGACCGGTAGCTTCGAGTTCACAGCAGTTAACTTAACGTACATTAACATAACCAGTTGTCCTGGTTCTTCAAAATAAAAGCACCGCTATTTCCGCTTTGATTCTGCCGAATCATTCATGACGTTACTTCTGTGGTTATTTAACAGTAAAGTAACGCAAAAGTAATGTAAAAAGTGAAGCGTTACTCTACACCGACGGGGATATTGTCCAATACATTTTGAAAGTAACTTGCACACTGGCAATGGCGCAGTTTTCGGGCTTATTTCCCATCATGTTCAGAGGTTAACGTTAATTTAGCTAACTTAGCTTACCTCTGGCTGGCCTGCTAATATCAATTTACACGCAAAAAAAAAAAAAAAAAACCGTTAGCAACGGGAAATGTGTAGCCATCTGACCTGGCGATATAACGTTACTTTATGCTGTAAACCTTTCTATTTTCCCCGTCAAAAGTCGGCATAGCCTGACCGTTAATGTACCGTATATTGTATTATCATTAAGTTACTGCATGGGAGGTCACCAAGTTTATTGAAGCTAACAGATAGCTATTGTGCTAACTCTAACCAGGAGCAGGTTATAGTCATTACAAACGTTATTTAGCTCCTTAACATATTTTAAAGGTTATTTTCTGCATGTTATCTTGCTAATAAATATGAACACCAAATGAAAAACTTAACTTACAGGTGGCTGCGACTCCGACTCCATCCTCCTCTCCTCCCTCGAACAAGAGTGAAAAGCGCGGTGACAGCGGTCAAATGCAGAAATTCAAAAGGAGCATGACGTGATCGGACCGTTAAATTTTTTAACTAGATTATTCACATGCAAAAATATTCACTTTTATTTATTTTTATTCGTTTTAAGGCTATTTCATGTACTACTGTAAAAAAAACAAAAAAACATGTTGTTTTAAAAAAAAATTAAACAAATTATTTTCCCCCAATCAGATGACACATGTATCGTGTCAATAATAAAATAAAAAATAACACATTATGTGCTAAAATCTACACAACATGTGTCAAAATGATATCAACACAACCATGTGTGTTGTTTTTTGACACATCCCTTTTTGCTGTGTGGTAACGTTGTGTTATTATCTCATAGCGTGGTGAATGTGCAATTCAATTCAATTTATGGCAATGGGCCAATTTGACAAAATGTTGAACTATCCCTTTATAGTAACTTGTTGTATTTGTGCAGAGCTGTAGGATTTCAGACGGAGGAGGAGAGGAGGAGGAGAGTCAGACTGAAGCAGAAGATGCTGAAGCTGCAACAGAGATGAGATAATGAGCAGCTGCTAATGGGCTAATGACACCTTCTACTGGACTGAGTTAGTGTGTGTGTGTGTGTGTGTGTGTGTGTGTGTGTGTGTGTGTGTGTGTGTGTGTGTGTGTGTGTGTGTGTGTGTGTGTGTGTGTGTGTGTGTGTGTGTGTGTGTGTAAGGAGGTGGGAGCCATGAAGCTGGTAAACTGTGTTGCATCCAGCTCCTGTGTCTCTGTGTGAAGCCTCAACGCCTCCTCCTCTCCTCTCCTCTCCTCTCCTCCTCTCTCCTCTCCTCTCCTTTCTCCTCCTCTCCTCTCCTCTCCTCCTCTCCTCTCCTCCTCCTCTCCTCCTCTCGTCCTGGCTGAACATTTCTCCACTTTGTTTCCAAAATGAAGGAAACTGTTTGAAACCGAAGCAGCAACGACAACGACGACGAGCTGCTGAAGAGACAGGAAGCTCCTTCTCCCTGGTTAGAGGAGCTGATCCTGAGAGTTAAAGGGACAACGAGGAGTTTTGTTAAAGCGAAGTGTTTCCACACTACATTTATGAGCCTCCGCACCGTGAAATTCTTTGACCGGTGCAAGACAGACTCATGTTTTCATTCATCAAGAACTAAAGTCAGAGGTTGGAAGACGATCACATACCGTCGTAGTTCCCACCATAAACGGAGATTCGGCGGCGTTATTCTCATGACTCGCCACGAAACCGAAAGTAAAGAAACGCTGGTCGGCTCGCCCAGCATTTCCACCACCACTAATAATAACAAAATAACCATAGAGACAAAACCATAGATTTATCTAAAATGGACCATTAACAAGTGGTAACGTAGATTCATCCACATTAATATCAGACTTTTTTATAACCAGATAGAAACTCCTCGTTGTCCCTTTAAAGATGTTCAGAAATGGCCGTTTGTTGCCTCCTTCCACGAGTTTCCACAAGTTGCAGCACGAGTTTACCTGAGTAAGGAAAACTAATTTGATTGGTCGTTATCGATCGAGCGGAATATTCAGTGTTTGGGGAGAGACCGAACTCCGTGTGTGTGTGTTTAGCTAACGGAGCTAACTGTTAACTAGTATGTTTGCTACGTTATAGCGTGCTAACTTAGCTAGCGAGGCTAAGTGATGGAGCGCAGGGATCTGGAGGAGGAGAGTTGGTGTCGGTGGTGGTGGACGAGTCTCCTCGCTTGTCTCAGACGTTTCAGCCGCTCTGATTGGTCCATACACTCCCTGCTCCGCTAGAGCCGCTCTGATTGGTCCATTCACTTCCTGCTCCCGGCCGCTGCGCTAGAGCCGCTCTGATTGGCCCGAGGGTGGAGGCGCTGCATGTGTTTACTCGCTACTGATTGGCCCAGGGGCTGCCGGCGCCACACACGGGACGATGTGTTTACTCTGACACACACACACAAACACACTTCTCTCCTCTGTGGATTTCTACCCCTCACTCTGCTGTTTCAAACACCTCTGAAAATAACACTTTCCTTACGCACACACACACACACACACACACACACACACACACACACACACACACACACACACACACACACACACACACACACACACACACACACACACACACACACACACACACGTAGACTCACACACACACAAAGACACACACACAGACACACACACAGCTCAGCTGAGTGGCTATGTGGGACAGCAGCTTGGGGATAGACAACTGATTCACTTTGAGTGGCACATGGATATTTATAGCTTCTGTGTGTGTGTGTGTGTGTGTGTGTGTGTGTGTGTGTGTGTGTGTGTGTGTGTGTGTGTGTGTGTGTGTGTGTGTGTGTGCGCGACAGCCAGGTGATGAGCACCGACGCTCAAACGTCTCTGTTTGTTTCCGCGGTGCTTCATATCCCTGCGTAACCATGGTAGCGGTGTGTTGGGAAAAGCTATATTGGACAGCGAGACCTAGACACACACACACACACACACACACACACACAGACACACACACACACACACACACACACACACACACACACACACACACACACACACACACACACACACACACACAGACACACACACACACACACACACACACACACACACACACACACACACAGACTGTGATTGCTGAGCCTCTGTGTGTCTCAGACTGAACATCGTCTCCAACAGACCGGTTCATGTTTAATGTTTTAATGTTTATCGATATCGATCTGAAGGACCAAACTGAAGGACTCATTAACACGTTAACTTCTTAATGAGCGCTAGCGACTGTGTGTGTGGAGCTGCAGTTCCTCTCACGGCCACCAGGTGTCGCTCCAGCTGCAGTAGCCAATAGTTGTGTTGTATACTTTGTGTTATTATTGTGTTGATGCCAGTTTCTGTCTAGTTTCCGGTTGTTCCACGGCCCCTGAACGCAGCACGGCACCGTACGCAGGTCTACATAAAAAGTTATATTAATGTACAGACGCAAATGGATGCAAATTTGTGGCAGCGGCGCGAATGAAGCTCAAGCGAAATATTTGCACGAATGTAACACAAGTAAAAACAAATATTATAGCGGGCAAACTCGAGTGTGTAGAGGCGAATATTTTACTCGCTTCCGGTGTGAACGCACTGTTACGCTACGTTACGTGACGTTACGCTACGTTACGCTACGTTACGTTACGTTACGTTACGTTACGTAACACACACACACACACACACACACACACACACACACACACACACACACACACACACACACACACAGTTAACCTAATGTGATTACAGCTCCTCCATATCAGTGCTTATAGAAAGATGATCATGTGTCTGTCTGATCAGCTCTGTCTTGACCTTAAGATCGTGGGTTTGATTCCCATGTTGACAGAGATGGCAAAATCGGCAGTAGCCGTGGCCCATTCAAAATTTCCCCAGAGGAAATTTTCTAGTTGTAGTAGTTGTTCAATAATACCGTTCAGAAACTCTGCAACTGATTTATTTTATTCAGATTAATAAAGAGTTCATTATTCCTTTAAAAAAACAACATTTCTGTTTCATTTTATTTTAATGGAATGAATTAATGACTCAGCTCATCCTCTACACCTGTTGCATCATGGTCCAAACTCACATCTGAACCTGTTCTGGTCTGATTGATCTGATTGGTCAGTGACCAGCTGATGACATCATAGTGATGACATCATAGTGATGACATCATGGTTCAGAGCTCTGACCTCTTTTCTCTTCTGGACGTTTGTGACGTTAAATCAAAGTTTCATCCTCGTCGTCGTGGTTTCACTGCAGCGGGAAGAGGTGTGATGATGTCAGAGGGACATGTTTCATCACCGTGACGACGGAGGGAATTTATTACTTTTTATTTTTAAAGGTCTGACCTGAAACTACAGGAGGGAGAAGAGGAGAGACTGAACCTCCTGCTGTGTTAAATGTTCTGAAAGGAACGACCTTCAACATGGGAGGAGGAGGAGGAGGAAGAGAGAGGAGGAAGAGGAGGAGGAGGGAGAGGAAGAGGAGAGAGGAGGAAGAGGAGAGAGGGGGAAGAGGAGGAGGAGGAAGAAGAGGAGGAGGAGAGAGGAGGAAGAGGAGGAGGAAGAGGAGGAGGAGGAGAGAGGAGGAGGAGAGAGGAAGAGGAGGAGGAAGAGAGAGGAGGAAGAGGAGGAGGAGGGAGAGGAAGAGGAGAGAGGAGGAAGAGGAGAGAGGGGGAAGAGGAGGAGGAGGAAGAAGAGGAGGAGGAGAGAGGAGGAAGAGGAGGAGGAAGAGGAGGAGGAGGAGAGAGGGAAAGGAGGAAGAAGAGGAGGAGGAGGAGAAAAAGGAGGAAGAGGAGAAAAAGGAGGAGGAGGAAGAGGAGGAGAGAGAGGGAAAGGAGGAAGAAGAGGAGGAGAGAGGAAAAGGAGGAGGAAGAGGAGGAGGAGAAAAAGGAGGAAGAAGAGGAGGAGAGAGGAGGAGGAGGAAGAGGAGAAGAGAAAGAAAGAGAGGAAGAGGAGGAGGAAGAGGAGGATGCCACTCCGTCTCCATGGTTACTAAAAGAGGTTTATCATGATCAGCTAAAAAAATAACGGGCTTTGTTGCCACGGTTACTGCGGTAGGACGATGACGTCATCACGCTGAGACTCTGCTACTGTCGTCGTGTCGTCTCCACGGCAACAACCAGGTGTCACCATGTCACCATCACTTCCTGTTCGGTCCGGTCTGCTCCGTCCAATCACAGACAAGCTCAGGTGCTGCCCCGGCTCTCTGATTGGCCGCCACACAGACTCTCTCTCACTGACCCATTGTCCTTTATTATGGGATGGATTTCTCTCTCTGATCGCTCCATAAACATCGATTGATCATCTTCTCCTCCTCCTCCATCTCTCCGTTTCCTCTGACATCATCTCTTATCGTCCGTCGTTTTTCCAGACTGTTTTTCTTTTCCTTTTATTTCCAGGAATCTTCCCTCTCTCGCTTCCTTTCCCACTTCCTGTCCTTCGATTTTTTGTCTTTTCATTTTTCCTTTCATCTTCTTCTCCTTCTTCTCTTCTCTCCTCCCTCCCCTCTTTTTTATAGGCTACATCATTTTCTCTTCTCTTCTTTTATTTACATTTTTCTCTGTTGTTTTTTGTCTTTATTAAACTCTCACTTTATTTCTCCCTTTCCTCTTCCTCCTCATCCTCCTTTTCCTTCTTTTCCTTTTCCACCTCATCCTCCTTTTCCTCCTCTTCCTTTTCCTCCTCATCCTCCTTTTCCTTCTTTTCCTTTTCCACCTCATCCTCCTTTTCCTCCTCTTCCTTTTCCTCCTCATCCTCCTTTTCCTCCTCTTCCTTTTCCTCCTCATCCTCCTTTTCCTCCTCTTCCTTTTCCTCCTCATCCTCCTTTTCCTCCTCTTCCTTTTCCTCCTCATCCGTCTTTTCCTCCTCTTCCTTTTCCTCCTCATCCTCCTTTTCCTCCTCTTCCTTTTCCTCCTCATCCTCCTTTTCCTCCTCTTCCTTTTCCTCCTCTTCCTTTTCATCCTCATTTTCCTCTTCCTTCTCATCCTTCTTTTCCTCCTCTTCCTCTTCCTCCTTTTCCTTCTCTTCCTCCTCTTCCTTTTCCTCCTCATCCTCCTCTTCCTTTTCCTCCTCATCCTCCTTTTCCTCCTCTTCCTTTTCCTCCTCATCCTCCTTTTCATCCTCATTTTCCTCTTCCTCTTCCTCCTTTTCCTTCTCTTCCTCTTCCTCATCCTCCTCATCCTTCTTTTCCTCCTCTTCCTCTTCCTCATCCTCCTCTTCCTTTTCCTCCTCTTCCTCCTCCTCCTCATCCCCCTTTTCCTCCTCCTCGTCCTCTTCCTCCTCATCCTTCTTTTCCTCTTCTTCCTCCTCATCCTTCTTTTCCTCCTCTTCCTCTTCCTCTCCTCCCCCTCCTCTCCCTCCTCCTCCTCCTCCCCCTCCTCTCCCTCCTCCTCCTCCTCTTCCTCCTCCTCCTCCTCCTCCTCCTCCTCCTCCTCCTCCTCATCTTGAAGTCGTAGCGACGCTCTGAACGTTGTAACTCCTGAATGACAGAGACATAAAAGATCAAACTGAGCCCTTCAGTTAAGTGATAACATCACACACACACACACACACACGCAGACACACACACACACACACACACACACACACACACACTGTTACACACACACACACACACACACACACACTGTTACACACACACACACACACGCACATGAGCACAATTCCCAATTAAACACGTCAGCGCTCGGTGTGATCTTATCTCATCAGGAGTTCTGCAGCGATTGATGCTGCTTCACCTCCATTACACACACACTCTAACACACACACACACACACACACACACACACACACACACACACACACACACACACACACACACACTGTTACACACACACACACACTGTTACACACACACACACACACACACACTCTCTCGTGCAGCAGATGCATCAAACACACAAACATCTCGTCTTCTCTCTCTGTGACTTCTGTCTCGTTTCCGTCTTTCAGCCTTCACCTCCTTTTCCTCCTCGTTCTTCCTCCTTCACAGCGACATCATCCCTCTTTCTCTCCCTCCTTCTTTCCCTTCCTCTTTTCTTCTCGTCTCTCTATTTCTCTCCTATAATCTCTCCTCCTCCTCCTCCTCCTCTCTCCTCGTCTCCTCGGCGTGGCGGTCTAACTAGGTCGCTGTTGACAGCTGAGCTCCACACATCATTTCTGCTCTGTGTGTGTGTGTGCTTCCATACAAACACATCTCCATGGAAACCAGAGCAGCTCCGAAGCCGGACCGGGACCGATTCACTAGTTTGTTTGAGTCCTTCAACTGGTCTGGAAACAGAAGGTCGGGGGGGCGAGGCCAAGTGATTTGACTTATTTCCTGGTAGCTAATTAATGTAATGTAGAAACTCAGTTGTTTTGGGGGAAAGTAACTATAACTGTCCCTTTAAAAAGAAATTAGTCAAAGTCAAAAGTCAAAATCTGTATGCACAAATGGCAAATAAAGATTTTGACTTTTGACTTTGACTTTGACTAATTTCTTTTTAAAGGGACAACGAGGAGTTTCTCCAGCGGCAGAACGAAAAATTCCGCGACAATAAAAAAGTCTGATATTAATGTGGATGAATCTCCGTTACCACTTGTTAATGGTCCATTTTAGATAAATCTATGGTTTTGTCTCTCTGGTTATTTTGTTATTATTAGTGGTGGTGGAAATGCTGGGCGAGCCGACCAGCGTTTCTTTACTTTCGGTTTCGTGGCGAGTCATGAGAATAACGCCGCCGAATCTCCGTTTATGGTGGGAACTACGACGGTATGTGAACGTCTCTGTGGCTTCAGTCGCCTGACGTTCATCGGTCAGTTTGTGTCGTCGTTAAGGAGGTGGAGGATTGATCACTGTCATCTGACTGATGGGACTATATGTTGTGAAACGGAGCAGCCGATTAGGAAACTATTTGCATAAATATAAACATCAGTCCACAAGTCTGTTTTTCCTCCTGTCATGTGATTTTAAATGTTCTTTTCTGGGCAAATTGAATCGTAGGCAACTGGACTCGTATTTGTCTGGGAAGACAAATCATCGTCTAGTTAGTTGGACTAGAGCTCTGTAAAAGAGAGTAAGGACAGCATTGGTCCAATGGCAGCGCCTCCTGGTGGAGGAATATGGGTTTTGCAAAAGAACTGACATCTCTGCATTGTTGGTAAAGGAGCAGTGTGGTGTTTTCAATAATTTAAGGACATTTATAGATCACCCACGTTAATAGCATCATTGAGGATCCTTTACAGATAAACATTAACACATAGGCCAGTAAAAAAACAACAAAACAGTTGTCTACATTAATGTTTCAATCTACATTTTGAAATTATAAGTATAATCTGATATGACTAAGACACCTAAAAACAAAAACACGGCTGTTTTCATCAATTTACCAGCGAGTGGGCAACACACATACATTGGAGTGAATGGGTTTTCTGGGCGCTGTTGCAATACCCATATCCTGCCACTAGGGGCGCAAAACCCTTAAACCCTTAAACCCTTAAACCCTTAAACCCTTAAACCCTTACCACGGGAGTCAATGGTGGTGTCCTTACTCTCTTTTACAGCTCTAGTTCGGACTAGTGAGACTTGTTGTGTAGGAACTGATGAAGACAAAACGTCTTCCCAGACAAACACAAGTCCAGTTGCCTACGACTCGATTCACCCAGAGAAGAACGACGACCTGGATGAATGAGAACATCCACAGACAGATTTTAAACGTGTCTAAACTAAAATGAATAAATCAATCAGACCCGTCCAGATGTATTCAGGCGAACCGACCTGTCAATCACCGACCAATCAGCTGTCAATCACCGACCAATCAGCTGTCAGTCACCGACCAATCAGCTGTCAGTCAGCTGGTTTCTGTCCAACGGCTTCGACACGAGACCAGAACGAGCAGCTCCTCATGATCACTACGTCAGCCAATCACAGGACAGAACCAGCGCTCTGTGTTTCATAAGAGACATTTTATCATTAAGTGCACACACACACACACACACACACACACACACACACACACACTCTAAATGCCACTGATTGCTGCGTGGTAATGGGCAGGTTGAGAGTTTCTTCAGACAAGTGATGAAGGTTAAAGAGCTCCATCTCTCTCTCTGTGTCTCGTTGCAGTGCATATAGAAATGTGCTGTGTGTGTGTGTGTGTGTGTGTGTGTGTGTGTGTGTACATGTGTGTGTGTGTGTACATGTGTGTGTGTGTGTGTGTGTGTGTGTGTGTGTACATGTGTGTGTGTGTGTGTGTAGCTAACAGATAAGCGGCTCGTTAAAAGCCAAGCGCTACCAATTTATCTCCGTGGAGACTGAGGAGGGGGCGGAGTCAGACGAGTCTTTGATCGACTGCAGAGACGAGTTATTAATAAACACGTTTCCCCTCGTTCCCTCTGTCACCGGGTTATGACATCATCACATCATACATATAAGCTGTGTCCCAATTCAGGGGCTGCATCCTTCGGAGGGTGCATTTGAAGGCCGATTACGTCACAGCGCTGCGCGAAGGCTGTCTGGTCCCAATTCGTCCAAATTCGAAGGCTCCTCCAAATGCGTCCTCCTTTCCCCTGCATTCGGAGGATGCATCGCTACTATCCTTCGCGGCCTCCCGTTTCCCAAGATGCTTTGCTGCACCGTTGTTGTTATTAGCAACCTAGCCGCTAGCTATCGAATGTAGCAGCTCTGTGCTGTAGCCACGGTAACCGGCTCTGCGGCCGGCTCGGAGGTGTGGCCGCCCGCTGCTGAGCTCTGCTCCGGCTGCTCAGGTGAGGAGCGGAGGTGTGTGTGACAACTTTTAATAAGAAAGCTATGAAAACACATTACTTGTGCTCTATTCACTTAATAGCCTGAAGCCCCCCCCCCCCCCCCCCCCCCTGGCTGCTGTTCAATGGTTTGTTTATTAGTATATTAATGATAACTGCCCTTGTATTGATTCTACTTCTTTAAAAAAAAAAAAAAGGAGGAGGAGGAGGAGGAGCGGTAGAGCCGTTACAAGCGGCACTTTTAAATGTTTAACGTCCGGCCGTTGTTTACGTTCGGCCGTTGTTTACGTTGGGATCAGGAAGTGCTCTGAAGGCTAGACCGTCCCATTTACCGACCGTTGATGCGGCCCCCGGAGGAGCCTCCGAAGCCGTTGCCTCCGGAGACCGCGTAGGCTGGGTCCTCCGAAGGCTGCAGCCCCTGAATTGAGACACAGCTATATACTATATATATAGTATATACAGTATATATACAGCTCTGGAAAAAATGAAGAGAGCACTTCAGCCCCAACTGTCAGCACTTTTAAATCCAGGTTAAAAACATTTCTCTTTTCACGTGCTTATAGCTGAGCTCTTTTTAAGAACTTAAAACATTATCTATTTTCTTTTATTTGCTCTTGCTTTTAACTCTGTTTTTTGTGTTTGTTTTTATTCTCTTTTTTTTAATGTTTTGTCTTTATGTAAAGCACGTTGAGTTGCCTTGGTATGAAATGTGCTATATAACTAAAGATGCCTTGCCTTCAAAATGACCAGTTCCTCTGGTTTTACTATTCATAACTATGTGTTTGAGTACAATGAACACGTTGGTTTCATTTTATACTAACAGCATTTATCCCGAATTGGAAATAAAACTAGAAAATGTCCTATAATATAAATAACAAAACAGTTCTGGTCTTTTCAGACCTTAGCTACCGTATAATGCAGAGACAAGTTCATGTTCATTTTTTTATATGAAGCGCAGGTGATGAAGTGATGTTAATGAGCTCCTGGTGCCACCTGTCCTCTCTCTGTCGTCGTCATGGCGACGGTGGCTCCTCCAGGTGAACACATGGTTAGTTACAGCTTCCTGTCAGTCACGTGCCCTCGCCGTGCGGCTGCTTCCTGTTGACGAGCTGGTTAGCAGAGAGAGGAGGATATGAGAGAAATACACTGAAATAAAATTGAAAAAGATGTCAAAAGCAGCAACCAGGAAGTGTCAGGAATCTAAAAATAGCGCCAGAAGTTTGTTTACGTCCCTCGATAACTTGACCAATAGAATAGGACACTGTCAGGATTAGTGGTGAACAGCCAGTGCACTATTTGAATTCGGTTTCAAATTTGGGCTTTTAAAAAAAACTACGGATTCGGGAAGAAACAGGAAGTGGGCGCACTGACTTCAGCTGAGCTAGCCGGCTAACTTCCGCTTTAGCTCTGGGCTAACTAGAACGGGAATAAAATAATTTAATGGTGCGGCTCTTCTAGACTTTCCAAATGTAATCAGATGGAATGGATCAAACTCTGGTAGAGAAACACACCGTGACACCGAGTTAGACCCCCCCTCGAGAGATGAAGTCTGCTAACTGCTAGCTTCTCCAGTTATAGCAACTTTAGCAAGTCTATTCGTGCAAACCGCTGAAACCAGATGTTTGTGCTGAAACCAGATGTTTGTGCTGAAACCAGATGTTTGTGCCGAAACCAGATGTTTGTGCCGAAACCAGATGTTTGTGCTGAAACCAGATGTTTGTGCTGAAACCAGATGTTTGTGCTAAAACCAGATGTTTGTGCTGCCAGTCGGCCTCGGTGTGTGTTGTCAGTGCCTGGACTCTATGTTGGACATGGAAAGTTGCTGCATAGCGTATAACTGGAGCAGAGTGGGTGAGTTGTTTTCGTCTCTTTTCAGTAGAAACCAGGCTAAGCTAACAGATGTTTGATGCCTCGTATTATGGGATGGGACCCTGTTTGTACTGTTGATGATGTTTGGTGCTGTTCTGAGCATTATTTGTGGCTGTAAGTGGCTTTTTGATCGGTTGATAGTGGATCAATAGACTGCGCTGTTTGTTATGGTGCGGTCATTGCTAACGTTGCTACAACTGGAGAAGCTAGCGGTTAGCAGACTTCATCATTGAGGGGGGGTCTAACTCGGTGTTACGGTGCGTTGGACCATGGGTTAATGTAAACTTACGCCGGAATATCCCTTTAACCAGCGACTGTAAAAACCTTCTGTCAACACAATCACAGACTGTTGTTGTGTTTCTGCTGCTGCGTCTCCTCCTCTGGTGAATCTGGGTTAAAGTACAGATGTGTGTGTGTGTGTGTGTGTGTGTGTGTGTGTGTGTGTGTGTGTGTGTGTGTGTGTGTGTGTGTGTTTCCTCTGACCTGTGATATCAACTCCAAAGAGATTTAAATGAAGAGTGTGTCACGCTTTAATTTCTCTGTGTGAGTTTCTCTCCTCGCTCGGTTCATTCCTGGTTCAACAGCAGACACACACACACACACACACACACACACACACACACACACACACACACACACACTCACGCATATTTTCACAAATGCTCAGGGTCTCAACGGTCCAACTGTGGCCTTGTAGATAGTAGCATTGTTGGCAGAGAGGAGGAGGAAAGGAGAGGAGGAGGGGAGAGGAGAGGAGGAGAGGAGGGGGGGAGAGGAGAGGAGGAGTGAAGGAAGAGAGGAGAGGAGAGGAGGAGTAGAGGAGAGGAGGGGAGGAGTAGAGGAGAAGAGGGGAGAGGAGGAGTAGAGGAGAGGAGAGGAGAGGAGGAGTGATAGAGAGAGGAGTGGAGGAGAGGAGGAAAGGAGGAGGAAGAAGAGGAGGAGGAGTGAAGGAGTAGAGGAGAGGAGCAGAAAGGAGGGGCGATAGCGAGAGGAGGAAGAGGAGAGAAGGAGGAGGAGAGGATGAGTGAAGGAGGAGAGGAGAGGAGAAGAGTAGAGAAGGAAGAGTGAAGGAAGAGAGGAGGAGAGGAGGAGAGAAGAGGAGGAGAAGAGGAGAGAAGGGGGAGTGAAGGAAGAGGGGAAGAGGAGGAGGAGAGGAGGAAGGGAGGAGGAAGAAGAGGAGGAGGAGTGAAGGAGTAGAGGAGAGGAGGAGGACAGGAGCATAAAGGAGGGGTGATAGAGAGAGGAGTACATAAAGGAGAGAAGGAGGAGAGGTGAGGAAAAGAGGAGAGGAGGAGGAAGAAAAGGAGGAGGAAGAGGAGCAGAAAGGAGGGGTGATAGCAAGAGGAGGAGGAGAATAAGGAGAGGAGAGGAAGGGGAGCAGAAGGGAGAAGTGATAGAGGAGTAGAGAGGAGAGAAGGAGGAGGAGAGGAAGAGTAGAGGAGAGGAGGAGAAAGGCGGGGTGATAGCGAGATTAGTGGAGAGGAGAGAAGGAGGAGTGAAAGAGGAGAGGAAAGGAAGAGGAGCTGAAAGGAGAGGTGATAGAGGAGTAGAGAGGAGAGAAGGAGGAGGTGAGGAGAGTAGAGGAGAGGCGCAGAAAGGAGGGGTGATAGCAAGAGGAGGAGAAGAGCGAATGAGGAGAGGAGAGGAGGATTCATATAGATTTGATAGATTGGAAGCTGGAGGCAAAGAAAACGCCGGAGGGAAGAAGGAAATAAATTGGATGGAGAGAGAGAAAGAGAGAGAGGGATGAGAAAGACAATGAGAGATAACAAGCAGAGTAGAGGAGGAGGAGGAGGAGGAGGAGGAGAAAAGATGAAGATAAATTGACGGAGAGAAGAAGTAATACTGGAAAAAGGTGGAAAGAGGACGAAAGAGACGGTGGAGGAGGAAGACAGGAAGATGAACAGTGGAGCAGAGAAGAGAGAAAGAAAAAGATGGAGTGAGAGAAGGATAAAGGAGAGAGAGAGAGAAGTCTCTGCTAGGTGCTAATGCTAATGATGATGTCATCGATACAATACAACATGATGATGAAAAACCAGGTGATCAATAATTTGAAGATGAAGAACAGAACGTAGACGTATCAAAGAGACTTGGGGACGAATAAAGTTTTTTGAATTGAATTGAATTGAAATAAAGGAGAGAAAGAGAGGTGGAGATGGAGAGAGAGAGAGGGAGGTAGAGAGACATAGGAACTGAATGGAGGAGCGTCGGCTGCTTGGACAGCACATTATTTGCAGAGCGACAGATTTCCATGCAGCCTGTGTGTGTGTGTGTGTGTGTGTGTGTGTGTGTGTGTGTGTGTGTGTGTGTGTGTGTGTGTGTAGTAGTGTTTGTGCGCCCACATGTGTATCCATGCCTGTCTGTATTCTGCAGAATTGGAAATCGTCATATATGCTGACGTGTGTGTGTGTGTGTACGTGTGTGTGTAAAGTGTGCTGGGTTATTTTTACTCCTCTAGTTAAAATCTGCGTGTGGATGCAGAAGAGCAGCAGGAAGTGAGTGTCTTTGTCTCACTTTTCCTTCCTCTGCTCGTACGACTACGACCGTCTGACTCGTCTTTACCCATGATGCATCGCTTCTTCCTCCTGAAGAAAAAAACAATCACAGAAATGTAATGTCTTGTCAGAAATGTTTTGTGTCTTGCCTCACTCCCGAGTCCATGACCAGCAGATAGACACCATCCTTTCTACTGTGCGTGCAGTAATGAGGGAGATAGAGCCGTATCACCCGTAATTAGCTTAGCTCAAACACTGGAAGTGTATGGGTAGTGTTAGCCTGCCTCCACCTAAAGTCGCTAATTAGCTTAGCTCAAACACTAGAAGTGTATAGGTAGTGTTAGCCTGGCTCCACCTAAAGTCGCTAATTAGCTTAGCTCAAACACTGGAAGTGTATAGGTAGTGTTAGCCTGCCTCCACCTAAAGTCGCTAATTAGCTTAGCTCAAACACTGGAAGTGTATAGGTAGTGTTAGCCTGCCTCCACCTAAAGTCGCTAATTAGCTTAGCTCTAACACTGGAAGTGTATGGGTAGTGTTAGCCTGCCTCCACCTAAAGTCGCTAATTAGCTTAGCTCAAACACTAGAAGTGTATAGGTAGTGTTAGCCTGGCTCCACCTTAAGTCGCTAATTAGCTTAGCTCAAACACTGGAAGTGTAGGCTATAGGTAGTGTTAGCCTGCCTCCACCTAAAGTCGCTAATTAGCTTAGCTCAAACACTGGAAGTGTATGGGTAGTGTTAGCCTGCCTCCACCTAAAGTCGCTAATTAGCTTAGCTCAAACACTGGAAGTGTATGGGTAGTGTTAGCCTGCCTCCACCTAAAGTCGCTAATTAGCTTAGCTCAAACACTGGAAGTGTAGGCTATAGGTAGTGTTAGCCTGCCTCCACCTAAAGTCGCTAATTAGCTTAGCTCAAACACTGGAAGTGTATGGGTAGTGTTAGCCTGCCTCCACCTAAAGTCGCTAATTAGCTTAGCTCAAACACTGGAAGTGTAGGCTATAGGTAGTGTTAGCCTGCCTCCACCTAAAGTCGCTAATTAGCTTAGCTCAAACACTGGAAGTGTATAGGTAGTGTTAGCCTGCCTCCACCTAAAGTCGCTAATTAGCTTAGCTCAAACACTGGAAGTGTATGGGTAGTGTTAGCCTGCCTCCACCTAAAGTCGCTAATTAGCTTAGCTCAAACACTGGAAGTGTATGGGTAGTGTTAGCCTGCCTCCACCTAAAGTCGCTAATTAGCTTAGCTCAAACACTGGAAGTGTATAGGTAGTGTTAGCCTGCCTCCACCTGAAGTCGCTAATTAGCTTAGCTCAACAGATAGTTTCTACCCCCACATGCGCTCTGAGGGGGGTGAATTTTTTTTTAACTCTACTGTTTTACTGTTATTAGGTAAAAATTCTGGCCAATTAGGGCGCTGAAGTGTTGAGTGACAGGTCCGAGCAGCTCCGTGGACAGCTGCTTCGAGGCCATTGGGCGGGTTCTCAGCAGGTAGAGTCACAAAAACGACTCCCCAAAACCAATGGGTGACGTCACGGGTGCTACGTCCATTCTTTATACAGTCTATCTATGGGTGAATCCCATATAAATGATCGTTCCCTCTCATTGTAGTTTGTTGTTGTCCACCTGTCTGTCCTGTCCATCATGTCTCACCTGTGTCTGTGATGTCACCTGTCCAGGTGTAACAGACTCAACGACCTCTGTGTCTCGGGTCGTGGTCGTTGTTTTTCTGTCTCACTCTCCGTCTCGTCTCTTCTCTTCACGCTGCAGCAGCAGGTGAAACTTAGTCAGTAAACAGAGTCAGTGTGACGACCCGACCCCTCCCGTCCTGTCAGCGGCGCCGGTAAACAACCACAGAGCGGTGACAGGTGGAGACGGTTCTGGAGTTCTGGAGGGAACACGGTGCTGGAGGTTCAGTTTCCCACTGGTGGAGTCCTCGTGTGTGTGTGTGTGTGTGTGTGTGTGTGTGTGTGTGTGTGTGTGTGTATGTGTGTGTTTCCAGCTGTAGGATCAGAGCTTCAGCTGCTCTGCTTTCATCACAGCTTTCATCGCGCTCTGCTTTCACTTTTAAATAAATGATCACTGCTTGTATCAAACTGAGTGTGAGGAGGTCGGAGAGCAGAGGAACCTGTTGGCTGCTGCTGCTGCTGCTGCTGCTGCTGCTGGAAACTGAGAATATCTGTCAACCACACATTTTCTTATTTATACTGTTCATCTTTTTCTTTTATGAGCATCTTTAGAGTCAGTTGTTCATCTTCAGGGCTCAGTGGGTCCAGGACACTGTTGGTCACAAGGCAAGGCAATTTTATCTGTATAGCCCATTTTTACCACCAGTTTGTCTCAAAGGTCTTTCCATCCCATCATAACAACATCCTCTGTCCTTAGACCCTCACATCCACTGAGGGAAAACACCATGGAAAACCCTTTTAACAGGGAAAACCAGGAGAAAGACAAGACACAGACACAGACAAGAAAACAGCTTATAGTTGATAACACAGAATGTGGGAAACATGGAAATGTTATGTTGTTGTTGTTGTTGGTCATTGGACACTTATGTTCTCACCTGAGGTCGATCATACATCACTTTGTTGCGACCTGTTCGGCGTTAGCTCTAACATCTTCTATTGCGCTGCCATCGAGTCCATCCTGAGATAAGACATTAGGCTACGTCCTGGTTCGGTGATCTCACAGTCAAAGCCAAATCTCAAATACTTAATCTGGTCAAGACGGCTATAGCAAAATCTTGGGTTCCCCTGTCCCACGCACACCTCAAGATCTGTGTGAACAGGCCACCATGAGGTTGGCAAACTCTATTCTAACAGACTCAATGCACGCACTTCTCCCTGAATATGAGCTCTTAAACTCAGGTAGAAGAGACCGAGTCCCCCTGTGCAGCACAACTTCCTCAAAAACTCCTTCATCCCTCTGTCCATTAAACTTATGAATGAGCAGCTTGTGTGATGATGTGTATGAATGTTTGCGTGTCCATACATCTGACACTATCTACTCTCTGAGGCATATTGCACTGTAATGATTTTACTGTATGTTTTTAGTACTTTCCTGCAGCTCTTCTTTTGTACTGTTTTTGTCTTGTTGTGAAGCAGCACTGCTCTCTGTCCCAGAGTCATTTCTCCCACGGGTTAGAGACTAATAAATGATTTTGACTTTGACTTTTTGACTTGTTTCTCTGTGGTTGTGTGAGATCCAGCTCAGAGTGGGTTCTGCTCCAGTCTAAACCTTGTCTCTCTGTTTCTCCGGTCACTCAGGTACGTCCACGCCCTCTACCTGGGCGCCCAGAGCCGTTGGCATGGCAACGGGCCCCGTCGCCACTTCCACTGGCGCCTGATGTTCGAGAGCGCCGACATCACCATGCTCCGCCTCCTGGAAGCCTTCCTCAAGTCGGCGCCGCAGCTCGTCCTCCAGCTGAGCATCATGATCCACGGGAACGCCGTGCTCCCTCTGCAAGGTGAGAGAGAGATGCCTGAGACAGGAAGTGGTGTCAGCAGCTCCGACCAATCAGGAGGCTGCTTTTAGAAAGTTACTATCAACCTGTTAGAAAAGTGCCACAGTGGGTTTTATCAACCAGAGAGAGAGGATGTTTTATTTTATTAATAAAAAGCCCATCTGCTACTTGTAAGAGCTGCATGAATAAAGCATAGACCCTCATACCGATCTCACACACACACACACACACACACACACACACACACACACACACTGTTCTGTTAGACCTGCCAGTGTAGAAGTAAAGTGTCAGACACACAACAAACTACAACACTGTTTTCTATTGTGGCCTGTGTTGCATTAAAGGGATAGTTCACCCAGAATTCAAATTTTGAATCATTATCTCCTCCCCCTCATGTGGACTAAGGGCTGGGAGAAGTTTCAGAGTCCTCCATGGCTCCTCTGAGTTACAGGGGGTCTCGGCGTAGCAGTGCATGTCTATATGACGGTTGCAAATGGATACCAACTGTCTTCATAACAAAAAGACACACCAAAAAACATCCAAATACCTCCATGCTGCTCGTCTGTAATGTCCCTCTGGTATTGAAGCCCCGACATGAGAAATTGTTCTGAAAATAATTAAATAAGTCTATATTTTAAAGGGACAGTATGGGACTTTATTGGCTTTTTATTGACAAAAATCAAATATCGCTTTCATAAATACGTATTTCACTGAAGTGGAATCGCGCCCGCATACAAACGAGCGCTTTCTCGTACCTTAGAATGAGATGTTACAAGTCGTTACAAACATACAGGGGGGGGTTCACCGAACCTTCTCTGCCATGTTGAATCGCCATGTTTTACGTTCAGTGTCACCGTGGCTGTAAGTAACCTCAAACTCGGGCCGCCGGAGCTTCTCGGCTCGGGGAGAAAGTTTTCCAGACAGCGCCTGTTAAAACTGTCACCACCGTGTAGCTAGTGTGAGGAAGGACGGAGGCACTGGTGTTGCCTTCAGGTGCAGTCAGACACCTGAATGACGCCGTGAGTGACGCCGTCGGCAAACCGACTGGATGTTATTTTACTCGACGAGAGAAAGCCGGTAAAACGTGGGTCAGGTAAACAATACGACATCACCATGACAACATATTGTCACGCCTGTATTGTTTTGCCTCGTGCTGGCGGACCGTTTGTTTACATAGAGGCTTGTTTATCCTGATACATGCAGCGTGTGTTGTTTTTCTGACTTCTGCCCGAGTTTACGTAAACGCAACAGCAAGAATACGTGCCGACATGCAACCGCACCGCTAGATGGGGGTAAATCTCACATACTGTCCCTTTAAGCTTGTTTGTAGCGGAAGCTCCCAGTGTTGCTCTACAGGAATCTCGCGCGATTTGCAGTTCACGGCTACGCAAATCGCGCGAGATTTGGACGGACCAGGAAGAGCAGTGCTGGGAGCTTCCGTTACAAAACAAGCTTAAAATATAGACTTATTTAATTTTTTTCAGAACAATTTTTCATGTTGGGGCTTCAATACAAGAGGGACATTACAGACCAGCAGCATGGAGGTATCTGGATGTTTTTTGGTGTGTCTTTTTGTTACGAAGACAGGACATGCACTGCTACGCCGAGACCCCCTGTAACTCAGAGAAGCCACAGAGGACTCTGAAACTTCTCCCAGCCCTTAGTCCACATGAGGGGGAGGAGATAATGAGAATGAAATTTCAATTTTGGGTGAACTATCCCTTTAATGCTGATCAGGCTCATTGATTATCTGATAACTCGGCCGATCAGAGACTCGGCGCTGCCAACTAATCATTGGAGTCATCTGTTGAATACAAATCCCCAGTCCGTGCTGGCTCCACTTCCCCCAAATGTTGGGATTTGCTGGGTTTTCCAAACACAACAAACTGCATCTGTCACTTCCTACCCATAATCCTCTCTGTCTGGGGTCCATGTCTGATGTAACAGCTCCGGGTTGTTTCTCTGAGAGGAGCAGGAGAGGAGGAGCTGGGGTGGTCTTTAAAACTCTTCAGCTTCATGTCAGGTGACAACTGTTAGATCTTCACTCTGAACGGATCAAGTATTTAAAGTGATAGTTCACCCAAAATTCAAATTTCTCACCCTCATGTGGACTAATAGTCCACATGAGGTTTCATTGTTACTCCTATCACAATGAAACTTTACACAATGAAAGTATCCATGAAATGTAAAATTTTTTGTATTACAAGTTTCTTTGAAAATTAATTTGAATATGCAAATGAGCCTTACACTAATCAAATATGCCCAAAATACATGAGGGCTGGGAGAAGTTTCAGAGTCCTCCGTGGCTTCTCTGAGTTACAGGGGGTCTCGGCGTAGCAGTGCATGTCCATATAACGGTTGAGAACGGAGCTCACTTTTCTCGGTCCAAAAAGACACACCAAAAAACATCCAGATACCTCCATGCTGCTCGTCTGTAATGTCCCTCTTGTATTGAAGCCCCAACATGAGAAATTGTTCCGAAAATTAAATTCTCTGTCTCAGTTTACTGCTCTGCCGGTGTCTATTAAAAAAATTTTGGAACAATTTCTCATGTTGGGGCTTCAATACAAGACGGACATTACAGACGAGCAGCATGGAGGTATTTGGATGTTTTTTGGTGTGTCTTTTTGGACGAAGAAAAGTGAGCTCCGTTCTATGTTTATTGGTAACAACCTATTCCAGGCTTTAAACAAAATCTGACATGTTTTGAATTTGACTAGGTCCTCAAATCTTAAAATACCCGATTTTAAAAACAACAGATTTGTATGATCAAGGTACCCAGCATGATGAACCATCCTTATGACTCTTTTTTGTAAAATGCAAATCTTTTGTAAAGTGCTTTTATATGTGTTTCCCCATACCTCAACGCAGTAAGATAAGTACGGATCAATGAGTGCATAGTGCAGCATTTGAAGTGACTTCTGATCTGTGTCATGCAAAAGCTTGTCCGCCCATGGTCCAAATGTCTGTTAATGTTGAACAGTTCATCTAGTGGAAGATGAAATGATCTCCAAAAGACATAAAGTTAAACATGAAACACTCTTTTTCAATATTTTAATCAATCTCAGTGTATTATTTTAGTTTTCTACAATTTCAGAGTGAAAAAGGGAAACAAAGCAGCAGCAGCCTGTAAAAGAATGGGAAACCCAGGAGACTTGAGCTCTCAGAGAACTTTGACCAAGGTATCAGACTAGATATTTACTATTTACACACTGGGTTAGACAATCCATCCCATCCAGTCCCACACACTCCCTGCTGAGGCCTGAAGCAGACTGAGACTGAGACTCAGCTTCCTGGAGAAGTCGTGAACCTCCGGGGAGCTCCGGCTCTGCAGATTTGTTCAGGCATCAGAGTCAGATGGTCGACGTAAAGCTGTTAGTCTGAGGATAGAACGGGAGATTCCTGCTGTCTGTGAGTGTTGGAGAAGCTCCATGCTGCTGCTGTTTGGTCCAGTTAAAGGGATAGTTCAACATTTTGGCAAATTGGCCCATTGCCATAATCCCTATAGTCATAGCAGTAGGTTCGTTACCTTTATTTGTCGGTGCAAGCTATTTTTAGAACGGCGGAGCAGAGCCGTGAGCTGCTCAGAGCTACGCTACGGAGGCTCATTATGGGATTTCTTGGTTTCCCTCATCAAACTCATCAAATACACAATCCAACAACTCCACAACGCTCTGGTGGACAAGTTGTGAGCTGCACATTCACCACACTATGAGATAATAACACAACGTTACCACACAGAGTTGTTTTAGAGGGAAATACAGAGACTGATGATGAAAAACTGTCCCTGAAGGCAACGTGCATCAGTGGTTTTGCATGTATTGAGCCTCTGTAGCGTAGCTCTGAGCAGCTCACAACTCTGCTCCGCCGTTCTAAAAATAGCTTGCACCGACAATTAAAGGTAACGAACCTACTGCTATGACTATAGGGATTATGGTGATGGGCCAATTTGCCAAAATGTTAAACTATCCCTTTAACAACAATCAGAGTCTCTTACTGTTCAAAATCTGCAGTTCACAGTTAAAGTCAGAGGATCTTGGTTTATTAAACATCAGAGGAGAAAGTGAACCTCTGCTTCTCTTTAATATCCTGAGTGTGAACAGATTCAGCTCAGCTCTGCCTCTGTTCAGACTTTAATGTGAGATCCTCGGCCGATCGCAGACGGGACGGGACGATTAACAACCATGAATGTTTGATGAGCTCCAGTGTTGGCTGGGCGGCTGCTCTGGGATCAGTTATCACCACCACTTGACTTTAAACTGCTGCAGGTCAGTTTGTCTGAACCAGAGGAGGAGAGTTTGGAGCTGGTGGTTGTTTCTACAGTCGTTACTCTGAGAACGTTTGCAGTGTTGGGGCTTGTTACTCAAAAATATTATATTGCACATCACACATTACACATTACTCTCAAAAATAGTAATGCCTTAAATTCAAATCAAATCAATCAAATCAAATAAACTTTATTTGTCCCACACGGGGAAATTTGTCTCGGGCAAGGGAGTTGTAACAGCTGCCTTGTACATGTAAAAACATCCATACACAGTACATAATATACATTAAAACAATAACAAAGGCAAACATATCCAAGAGAAGAGAAAGAAAGAAAGAAAGAAAGAAAGAAAGAAAGAAAGAAAGAAAGAAAGAAAGAAAGAAAGACAGAAAGAAAGAAAGAAAGAAAGAAAGAAAGAAAGAAAGAAAGAAAGAAAGAAAGAAAGAAAGAAAGAAAGAAAGAAAGAAAGAAAGAAAGTGCGGGGTGCAATAAATAGATTAAACTACTTATAATACAAGTTCAAATAAAAACATACTAAAAACTAAGAGAGAGCAAGGGATGTTGGTATAAGCCAGCGGGTGAACAGGCAAACCAGGTGTAATTGATATGATTGACTGATTGATGGGTTTTATTTTATTTATTTATTTATTTGTTTATTTAAGGAGGACAATGCACATTAATGAACATAATAAAATGTTGAAAGGGTTGATGGGCAGGGGATCCACAGCCATGCCCCCCCCCCGTCCACACAGGGGAAGGGTTACCAGAATGGTAAAACCAGGAAAAGCCAGTTACTTGATTACTCCCTGGAGAAAGTAATTTGTTACATTACCAGTTACATTACTTGTTCCATTTTTTTCTACTTACTCTGTAAAACTTCCTGAGATGCAGATGGAAGGAGAACACACAAAGGAGTGTTCTTTCTCTTACACCTTTTCGGTCAAAGTGAATTGTATTGCTTGTTGTGTTTTTGTTCTGATTTGTTTTGTTTTGTTTTGTATTTATACCTTTATATTTGTGTATTGTATTTGTTTTTATAAGACCGAAGTAAACACACTGAACTAAACAGTGAGCTGAGATCAACTGGTTTCATGTTGGAGACATTTGGACACATAAGTCCAGTTGCTTTCGATTTAACCTCCTTTGAAATACTATGACCTGGACAAATGAGAATATGCACCGGCTCATTTGGACACATTAACTGTATCATGTAATGTTGATGTTGTGACTTCCTGTGTCCCTGCAGGTCTCTCGGCCTCGGCCTCTCTGGTCTCTCTGGCCTGGATGATCGCCTCCTACCAGAAGGTTCTGCGGGACTCGCGTGACGACAAGCTGCCCATGTCCTACAAGGCCGTGATCGCCCAGATGCTGTGGCACTTCTTCACCATCGGGGCGAGGACCGTGGCCTTCGCCCTCTTCGCCTCCGTCTTCCAGCTCTACTTCGGCATTTTCATCGTCAGCCACTGGTGCGCCGCATACCACACTTTACTTTACTTTACTTTACTTTATATGTTTATTTAGTCGGGACAATGCATATCTATACAGATGTGGCTGACATGGTTCGTTGAAATATAAAAATATAGTTGGGATTTACATCATTCATTGATTGAATGAAATGTTTCCTACTGTGACAGCTGCTGCCATAGCAACTGTCACCGAATGTTGACTGTTTGTCCGAGTGAGTGGAGGGGGCGGGGCTTAGCCAGAGGTCAATTATACAATACAAACAATAAATATCACTGGACCTTAAGGAATATCGATACGCCTTAAGGTCCAGTGATATTTATTGTTTGAACATCGCTCGAGTGCGGACTGAATTAGGGAAAAAAGCGTTTAGTTATGCCGCTCCATCAACATGGAACAACCTCCAGGCTGAACTGAAATTGTCTGAACTTGTATCTTTTAATGTTTTTCGTCACTTCCTTAAGGTCCGACAACAAAAATCAATTGAGCGGTGCCTTTGCTGACCAACCTTATCACCTTGACCCCCTTGCTCCTTGCACTTTTGTTTTAACCTCTACTGTATTATGGCCCTATTTATTATAATGTAATATTGTAATGTATTTTGTATTTTTATAATGCTGACGACGTGTGCTGCTGCCCTCTTGGCCAGGTCACCCTTGAAAATGAGATCTCGATCTCAACGGGTCTTTTTAAGTGGTTTAATAAAGACTAAATAAAAAAACAAAAAAATAAAATATCTGCAGCAGGTAATGGACAGATGGGCGTCCCGTGTCTCACTAGTTGTGTCTTGTGTCTCAGGTGCGTCATGACCTTCTGGATCATCCAAGGAGAGACCGACTTCTGCATGTCCAAGTGGGAGGAGATCATCTACAACATGGTGGTGGGCATCATCTACATCTTCTGCTGGTTCAACGTGAAGGAGGGCCCGAGCCGCTTCCGCATGACGGTGTACTACTCGGTGACGCTGGCGGAGAACGTGGCGCTGACGGCGGCGTGGTACGGTTACCGCGGCGCCCACGCCTCCTCCGACTCCTCGGCGCTGGTGGTGGTCTGCCTGGTGGCCTGCAGCTTCGCCCTGGGCACCTTCTTCATGCTGGTGTACTACTGCTGGCTGCACCCCGACGGCCCCGTGCTGGGCTCCCAGTGGGCCGCCGGCTGCGTGGACGAGGGGGCGTTGGGAGGCGCGGGAGGAGGAGGAGGCGTGGTTGCCGGGGTGATGGACGCGTGCCTCACCCCGTCCCAAGGCTCCCAGTCGGACATGGTGGTGATCACCAGCCCGCCGAGGACGCTCCCAAGGACTAAGGACGCAGCGGGGGAGCCGATTCCCGGAGACAAGGACGTCTTCCAAGTCCGTTCCTCCTCCTCGCCACCGTCCTCCTCTCTGGCGCTGCTCCACCACCACCATGGCACCTCCTCCTCCTCGCAGCAGGAAGGAGGCCCCGTGATCCGGATCGACCTCCCGAGGAAGCGATACCCGGCTTGGGACGCGCACTTCATCGACCGGCGGCTCCGCAAAACCATCCTGCTGCTGGAGACGTCGTCGGCCGTCAGCCCGCGGATACAGTACCGGAGCAGCATGATGGGCAGCAAAGAGGTGTTGGAATACGAGACGACCGTCTAAGTAAATTAAGAGCCAATAGGGGGCTCTCTCTCGCTCGCTCTGGAACTTCAAAAAAATGCAGTCGTTTGGGGACCAAAGCGCTCAGCCGGAGATCCGTTCGCTCTCATCCCGGGAGGACTGGGATAGCATGGAGAGGAGACGCAGTGTCGGGCAACCGGAGAAGAGACGTTGTCAGAACTTGATTGTAAAATGTGAAGCGCAATCTGGGACCAATAGGCTCTCCCCTTTAGGACGCAGTCCATAAGGAAGTAGCATGAAATGAATGAGGAACGTGGGAAGTTAAGTGGAGTAACTCTGAACTGGGGATATAATCTTCATCTTTTTCTAAAGGCTCGGAGGTGATGAGGAATGTAATCTCTCATCCGGGGACCGAGGGAGGAGCGTTAGGTTTAGTTTCATCCTGTACGGTTACATTACAACAAAGCAAAAAAGGATTTGAGAGCGATGGAGTTGCAGAGTCTGAGATAACTGAGAAACAGTGTGCTGTTGAGCCGTGGACCCCGGAGAGCCAACAGAGACCGGCTGCCAGAGTTCACGCGGGACATGCAATCATTTTGGTTTGGCAGAAAAATTAAGACACTGGCAGGAAATATGGGCTGAATATCCAACAACTACTTACTTGCTTTAGTGGTTTGCAGGTCAAAAGATGCCCGAAGCTCGACCTTCAAACTGGGCCACATTTGGTTGAAAATAGATGTCCATATTTTTTTCCTTTGGAAATGTAGGTTACATACAATGTAATAGGATGCAGTTGTTGCTTCAGTATCAGACAGTGTGGATGAATTTAACACTATGAATGTAAAAAAGACTATTTTAAAAACACAGAAGTTCATTTTTCAACCAAAATTCAGCCCAGTTTGAAGCAGCTTGATACTTTGGACCTTCAAATCAATCACCAGTTCATCAATAACTTGGTGCATCATACCTCACAGTGCACAAAATGCAACGACTTGACACAAGAAAGAACACAACGGTTTCAGAAAGGACTCGGAGTGAGAGAGAGGTGGTAATATTTTCAGTTTCTCCCATCGTTCCTCCAAAAGATTGTATGTCCCTATAACAACATGTACTAACCAACCAACCGTCCTCTGAGCATCGTCCTGTGGTGTCTTAAGACAAATATAGTCTCCAGTCTCATGAGAACACACAAGAATCCACCTAGTGTAGGCTCACAACACATCTAGGTCCAGATTGTGTGTTAATGAAGTGTAGGTCTGAGGTCCGGGTGAAGCAGCCATAGTCCCAGAGTTCACATCCCGCTCCGACCGGCCGGACAAAGGACTTGTAGGAGAAAAAAAAAAAAAAAGGATGACTTGTGTAATGGCTGCTACCATATGGCATGCTGTAACTCACCACAAACAGGCCTCTGTACAGTCGAATTAATTCAGATGTCAGATATAAGCTATTATAATAAGCTGTAGTTAGGTGATGAATGATGTTTGGGTGAAGAAACTTCATTTACTCCTGAGAGTCTAAACTTCGTCCAGAGTTTTGTCCAGTTTTTTTTTAACACATTATACATATTGGAGGAGTGAAGGTGGAGTCGTGAACAACCTCAAATACTATGAAAACATTTTCTGTTTTGGTTTTGTGGGTGAGGACGGTACAGAAGACAGAAATGTCTTTAATCATGTCAACAGACTTTAAAGATTTCTAGGATTTTGTGGAATGTGAAAAACTTTGAACACATCTGGAAAGAGTTCAATTCAAGAAACAAAACGTGTGTTCGAACAACAACAAAAAAAAAAACTGAATGATGCAAAGTACCGTGACATTTTTTAAGGCTAGCTACGTAGCAATAGCTGCTGTTTCTTGTTCTAATGTATACAATGTTGACATGGGACTGAGCTTTCAGGAAGGTGGTGTTGTTTACAAATGAAACCATGTACAGGCCTTTCATTCAACTCCTTTCTGTTAGAGTCACATGTGGACTGAGATCAGTAGAGTGATAAAAAAAAACACACACACACAACAAAAAAAACAGCATGGTGAGAAATGACAACAAATCTTTGCTCATTTGAATCGATGTTGTGATGCCTTGAAGCAAAGAGCTGCACCCAGGAAGTCTGGCTCAACATACACCGGTGTGTTTCTGGCCCCGAGTCCGGTCCGCCCACGTAGCTCCACACCCAGTGAGTCGAGTCCTCTGGTGCTGACAGACACACACACAGACAGAACCAGAATCCAGATGTGGAAACAATCCCCCAGTTATTCTTGATCTGGGCCAGATGGTGTATGTTGGGCCAGAAGTAGAAAACAAGCATGTGCTCGATGTAAAGGCCGAGTTTACTTTGCTGTTTGGGCCGATCGCACTGAGCTGATCAGTTAACACACTGGTATGAAGAGGCATGATGAGTGTTGACAGCAGTTAAAGGAGCTGGGGTCCGTTTCACAAAGCAGCTTCAACAAACTCTGAGTCTAATCCTGAACTCTGAGTTGATCTACTCTGAGGTAGGAAACGTTCAGAACAGGTGATAACAGTTAGTTCAATCAACTCTGAGTAACTTGACCCTGAGTTACGGGGAGATGAAAAGCCCTCATCAATGGAACAAAGATAATATGATTCACCATGGCAACAGCAAAAAAAAGCCTGGCCCCTCCCACTTCTCACGGTGGAGTGACGTATCGAAAAAAAGAAATCTCAAGAGTTATTCAACATTGTGTGTTTGAGCAGGTGCAACTCCAAATGTGTGTTTGATATGTTCAAGTTTGACTCCATTATAACGTGACGGGGATGTGCGTGTAGTGTAGTCATCAATCACCTGGAAATAATCCATTAAGTGGATCGACCTACTACGAAAACAACAAGAGAGAGAGAGAGAAGTGTGTCCGTGTGGTGTCATATGAGGGTTGTTCAGATAAAAACAACGGGAACGATCAAACTAATCCTCATGGAGAATAAAACATCCAGTTGAGGGAGTTTACGCGTCCTGTCAGCCGCTGCTTTCAGTCTGCAGCTTCAGATAAAAAGGAGAAACTCAGGGTTAGTTGGAGAAAACCTGCTCCGACCAGGTTGGGTTCACGGAGTGTGTTGCCATAGTAACTGACTCTGAGCTTCAGTTACCTCTCTTTCTGAAACGGGCTGGAGTTACTCCTCTTTCCCTGGTTTGAGTTACCTCCCTTTCTGAAACAGAAAACCCAGAGTTTGCCTCGTTTCAGGGTGAACAGACTCAGAGTTTTCACTAAACCTGCTTTGTGAAACGGACCCCAGGTCAGCTACCGAACCTGAAGGAGCCACAGGTAAAACAACAACAACAACAACAACACTAACATCAAAGCTAAACTCCGTCCACCGTCATGTAACACGACTGGTTCTCCTCACCAGGCTCTGTTGGTTTCTTTAAAGCCTTTAGGGTTCCTCTGTGCATTAAGGTGGTCTGACTCGTTACAAAGCGTCTTAGAAACACCTGAACAGCTGATTGTGTCAGATCAGGACATCTCAAGGTGTCGGTGTGAAAAAAAAGAAAAGAAAAAAAAAGACGATGCACTTGAAAGCATTTTTCTTTCTAAAAAAACAAAAACAAAAACAAACAAAAAACCATGACATTCACTATGTGACCATGATGCATCTCAAAAAGCATGTTCATCAAAACACATGATTGAGATACTGTGCAGTGACAAAGACTCCCGGTTAGTTCATGATATAGTTGAACTGTTGTGTTGCGCTTAGTAGCTGTGATAGGAAGATTTTTATGTTATAACTCAACAAGCATTTAGAAGATGCCGATGTTCAGGGGGTCGCCAGGTCCTGGTCGACCGGAACAAGCACAAAAGACTAAATCCTACGGCACAGTAAAGCTCATGTTAGACCGCTATCTAGGAACTTGTGTCAAAACTATTTAGATTCTAGATATTCAAGAATCTGTTTCCATCTCCACCCTGGCCGACAACAAGAATAAGGTCCCAACTGTTCCCAACAGTTCCCAACTGGTCCCAACAGTTCCCAACAGATCCCAACAGTTCCTAACAGTTCCTAACAGTTCCCAATAGTTCCCAACTGTTCCCAACTGTTCCTAACTGTTACCAACAGATCCCAACAGTTCCCAACAGTTCCTAACTGTTACCAACAGATCCCAACAGTTCCCAACAGATCCCAACAGTTCCCAACTGTTCCTAACAGATCCCAACAGATCCCAACTGTTCCCAACAGTTCCCAACAGTTCCCAACTGTTCCTAACAGATCCCAACAGTTCCCAACAGATCCCAACAGTTCCCAACAGTTCCCAAGAGTTCCCAACAGATCCCAACAGATCCCAACAGTTCCTAACAGTTCCCAACTGTTCCCAACAGTCCCCAACTGTTCCCAACAGTTCCCAACAGATCCCAACAGTTCCCAACAGTTCCTAACAGTTCCCAACAGATCCCAACAGTTCCCAACAGATCCCAACAGTTCCTAACAGTTCCCAACTGTTCCCAACAGTCCCCAACTGTTCCCAACAGTTCCTAACAGATCCCAACAGTTCCTAACAGTTCCCAACTGTTCCCAACAGTCCCCAACTGTTCCCAACAGTTCCTAACAGTTCCCAACTGTTCCCAACAGTCCCCAACTGTTCCCAACAGTTCCCAACAGTTCCTAACAGTTCCCAACAGATCCCAACAGTTCCCAACAGATCCCAACAGTTCCTAACAGTTCCCAACTGTTCCCAACAGTCCCCAACTGTTCCCAACAGTTCCTAACAGATCCCAACAGTTCCTAACAGTTCCCAACAGTTCCCAACAGATCCCAACAGATCCCAACAGTTCCTAACTGTTCCCAACTGTTCCCAACTGTTCCCAACAGTTCCCTCCCGCTGCCTGAATGGTTTTAATGATCACTTCTTTGCTGATGATGCGTAGCATGTGTCTGTTCTGACGTGTTGCAGCGACTCCCAACAGTAGAAGCCAAGAGCAGAGATCACTGAGAGCTGTTTATATACTTACTTTTCAACAATGCATTTCCATAAGAGCAGCATTGTTCACATACTCAACTACATGTGTATCTGCATAGAGCAGGACCAGATGACCCTGGCTGACACCTGAGTGTCTCTCTTCACGGTGGTGCTAAAGGAGAGCAGCTCGTTGGGTCCTCTGAGGTTTGAGAGCCAACTAAGAGACTGTTATTGTCTCTCTCTGGACGGTCGACTGGAGATCTGGGGTGAAAAAGCCAAAAATAAGATATTTAAAAAACAGAACAGAGATGACAAACAGCCCCCGTCAGGACAAACAGCCCGTTAACTGTCTCTGGAGTCTGGATCAAAGTGTTAAAGGACAATTCCAGGCGAATTCAACTCGGGGGTGTATGTTCCTATCATTTTAGGTCTAACAGAAGGAATCTGAAGATTTTCAGTTTAATGTCTCCTGTTTTGCGGTAGGTGCGTCTGTCCCCGCATCGCCACGGCAACGATGAATGGGAGCGGATTGAAGTTCTGCTGCTTAGGCTGTTTCCATCCCTCAAAGCCACAGACAGCGTCAGATGGAGACTCAAACATGCACCGAGAAGTTTTATTTACTTCAAGCAAGCCGACATGTTTGTAAAACTAGATCTAATTCGAAGTCTCCCGGAGTCTCGCGCGAGACCCAAGTTGAGTGTGTTCAGGTGCAGTGGGAAGCTCCCATTTGTGTCATAAACACAGGAATATCAACTCTGGACTTGCTTGAAGTAAAAAAAACTTCTCGGCGCATGTTTGAGTCGCCACCTGATGCTGTCTGTGGAAAAAAATGTACACTTGAAGCAAGTCCAGAGTTGATATTCCTGTGTTTATGACACAAACGGGAGCTTCCCACTGCACCTGAACACACCGAGCGTCAACTTGGGTCTCGCGCGAGACTCCGGGAGAGGGATGTAAACAGCCTAAGCAGCAGAACTTACATTCATCGCTGCCGTGGCGATGCGGGGACAGACACAACTACCGCAAAACAGGAGACATTAAACTGAAAACCTTCAGATTCCTTCTTTTAGACCTAAAATGATAGGAAAATACAGCCCCCAGTTGAATTCGCCTGGAATTGTCCTTTAACGGTGGTTTAATGTGGAGGTGGAGACTCAGCTGTCGGAGGTCCTCTGTAGACTTTACCTCACTGCCCACTTTCTCACGTGTCCATTTGCTTCTTGCAGATGTGAGAAAGGCGTTTGTTCATGCACACTCGTGTGTGTTGCTAAAGGAAGTATATTTATAAGCTCTCTCGCCCTCTCAGGGTCGGAGGTTTCAGTGAGGATCAGGAAATCAAACCGGTTTGACCGTGTGGACAGCGTTGTCCTGCCTGAACATGTGGCTGTTGGCACGGCGATGAGGGCGGTGTTATGTTAATGTTATTGGTGCTGAAACAACGACTCTTTGTCTCGTGGTCGTGTCAGACGGAGACGTTGACCTTCGCTTCTCTGACGAACCAGTCGTTTGTCGTGGAGGTAAAATAACAGTTCCAAGTGGTTCGCTGGTTAAATATTGACTTGAACAAAAACATGTTATAAAGTAAAACAGTGAGTTAAAAAACTCAAATCATCTTTTATTAATTGATGCAAGTATTTATGTTTATTTATTTTTGTATTTGTTTTATATCTATTTATCTATTGTTTACTCACTCAGTGGCCATGTCTTTGGTATGACTCTTATATTAAGATGTAAAAACTGAAAACAGATTTTTTTTTTACTCATTCTATATATCTGTATATACCAGAGTGGCGCTATACTAGGACGTGTGTGTGTATGAGTGTGTGTGCTTTGGTTTGTATGTATTGTATGTACAGTATGTATGTAAGGATGTGCTCTAAGTTTTTTTGATAATGCTGCTTTAACATCCTCTGAGTGAACGAGCAGAAAAATAAACCAGTGGTGAAAATATCTATGATGATGTTAAAAAAGAAGTCAACAAGCTGTGCTGATAACTGTAGATGGGAACAATACTGTAGTAAACATGGTGGAACAGCCGTCCAATAAACTCCCTCCCTGTGTCTGCCTCTTTATTCATGGAAACGGGACGGAGCTCCTCACTCACACACTGATATATATCTATGTGTATATATGTATATATACATAGATATCTATGTATGTATCTATACGTTCTCCAAGTGAAAACCCAGACCCCACTCTGTGTCGGGAGGGGCCAATGGGACGGGACTGGTCAGCAGGACGGATGGATGGATGGATGGACGGATGGACGGACCGATGGATGGATGGATGGATGGACGGACGGACGGACCAATGGATGGATGGACAGATGGGTGGATGAATGGACGGACGGACCAATGGATGGATGGATGGATGGATAGACGGACCAATGGATGGATGGATGGATGGATAGACGGACCAATGGATGGATGGATGGATGGATGGATAGACGGACCAATTGGTGGATGAATGGACGGACGGACCAATGGATGGATGGATGGATGGATAGACGGACCAATGGATGGATGGACCAATGGGTGGATGAATGGATGGATGGATGGATGGATGGATAGACGGACCAATGGATGGATGGATGGATAGACGGACCAATGGATGGATGGATAGACGGACCAATGGATGGATGGATGGATAGACGGACCAATGGATGGATGGATGGATAGACGGACCAATGGATGGATGGATGGATGGATGGATGGATGGATGGACGGACGGACCAATGGGTGGATGGATGGACGGACGGATGGATGGACCAATGGATGGATGGATGGACGGACGGATGGATGGACCAATGGATGGATGGGCAGACAGATGTGGACTGATTAATGGATTGTTATTAAACTGTGTTTCTGTCAGTAAGGTGTTTATTGAGTCATACTTTGCCCCAGACAGTTTAGTTACAGTGAAATGTCTCTTTCACCATGTGATATTAAAGTGTAATGGTTCAGGCTTCATCAGTACACAAGGTGATGATCTGTTGAACTGTTCCAGTTGCTGTGGAGACGTCAGTCACAAGATGATTGACATTATTGAATTCATCCACTTTACTCCTCCATCAGCTCCATGGTAACCGACTTTAAGCCTCTGTGATTGGCTGAGTCTGACCAGCTGTGGTTGTTCTGGATTTGGGGATTTTCAGGAGGATTTTCCAGGTGTCGGCATTTCTCTGCTTTCCTCTCAGCTCTCTTTCTCCCTCTCTTTCCTCTCAGCTCTCTTTCTCCTCCTCTTTCCTCTCAGCTCTCTTTCTCCTCCTCTTTCCTCTCAGCTCTCTTTCTCCTCCTCTTTCCTCTCAGCTCTCTTTCACCTTCTCTTTCCTCTCAGCTCTCTTTCTCCCTCTCTTTCCTCTCAGCTCTCTTTCTCCTCCTCTTTCCTCTCAGCTCTCTTTCTCCCTCTCTTTCCTCTCAGCTCTCTTTCTCCTCCTCTTTCCTCTCAGCTCTCTTTCTCCTCCTCTTTCCTCTCAGCTCTCTTTCTCCTCCTCTTTCCTCTCAGCTCTCTTTCTCCTCCTCTTTCCTCTCAGCTCTCTTTCTCCCTCTCTTTCCTCTCAGCTCTCTTTCTCCCTCTCTTTCCTCTCAGCTCTCTTTCTCCTCCTCTTTCCTCTCAGCTCTCTTTCACCTTCTCTTTCCTCTCAGCTCTCTTTCTCCTCCTCTTTCCTCTCAGCTCTCTTTCTCCTCCTCTTTCCTCTCAGCTCTCTTTCTCCTCCTCTTTCCTCTCAGCTCTCTTTCTCCTCCTCTTTCCTCTCAGCTCTCTTTCTCTGTCTCTTTCCTCTCAGCTCTCTTTCTCCTCCTCTTTCCTCTCAGCTCTCTTTCTCCTCCTCTTTCCTCTCAGCTCTCTTTCTCCTCCTCTTTCCTCTCAGCTCTCTTTCTCTGTCTCTTTCCTCTCAGCTCTCTTTCTCTGTCTCTTTCCTCTCAGCTCTCTTTCGTCTCTTTCCTCTCATTCTCCGTCTCTTTCCTCTCATTCTCCGTCTCTTTCCTCTCGAGGCGACAACAAAATCTCTCCCTCAAACCAACATCCTTTGATCTCTCCATCGCTCTCACATCAGCATCATCCCTCCATCCTGAGGATTTGTTGTTTATTTGGTCGGCGTCTCCAGAGATGCAGAGACCAAACATCTCCCCCTCCTCCTCCTCCTCCTCCTCTCCGTCTCGTCAGGTCCAAACTGCCTGTTTACAGTATTGGGTAGGTTGGCTGGGTATCGATTCAAATTTCAAGAATCGATTCCGATTCTTAAGATTCAGAATCGATTTTTTTGATTCGATCCGATTCGATCCGATTCGATCTGATCCGATATCAGTTTGGTGCTTAAGACGTTTTCACATCGGAGTCTACAAACGAGAGACGTCTTTAACAACATCGGAAAAAGTCGCTAGATTTGTCGCGAGTCGCTTTTGACAAAAAAGAGAAAGTCGCCAAGTTGGTAGGATGAGAGAGTGGGGGGGGGGCGGGTGTGAGGAGGAACGAGCCTGCGTGTGTGTCTGTGTGTGCGTGCGCGCGCGAGAGAGGAGCAGAGGCTCGTTAGTAGAGAAGTTCATCTTTATTGTTTTTCTTGCTTTTGGGTTACGGCCGACAGTAACTGTACCGTTCCTGAAATAAGGCAAGGCAATTTTATTTGTATAGCCCGTTTTTACAAACAGTTTGTCTCAAAGGGCTTCACATCCCATCATAACAACATCCTCTGTCCTTAGACCCTCACATCGACTGCGGAAAAACTCCATAGAAAACCCTTTTAACAGGGAAAACCAGGAGAAACCTCAGGGTGAGCAACAGAGGAGGGATCCCTCACCCAGGACGGACAGACGGGACAGAGATGTTGTTACAGACAAGAAACAACAAATAATTGAAGGTTTGTTGAGCAACTCCTCCTCATTCTTGTCCGGTCGGACGCTACAATATAAATATATATAAAAATCGATCTTTGGACGTACGAATCGATCAGTAGGGATTAAGATGAGAATCGATTTAAAATCGGTGGATCGATCTTTTCAACCCAGCACTACTGTTTGTCATTTTTCTTTCTCTCGTCTGTTTTCAGTCCAATTTCTCTTCTTTTTTTAAATTAAAACAGGATGAGTCTTCATCGTTCATCGTTTCCTCATTTTATTATCAAGTTTTTTTTTGTCTCTTTTATTCTTTCTCTTCCATCACTCACACCTCCTTTTTCCTCCTTTACTTTATTCTTCCTCCTTCTTTTCCTCCTTTACTTTCTTCTTCCTCCTTTCCCATTTCCCTCTCCTTGTTCCTCCTCCCCTGTTCTTCACGCCAGTTTTCCTCCTCTTCCTCCCTCTCCTCTTGCATCACACCTTCTGTTTTTTTGAAGCATGAGGTTTTTTGTTTTTTTTAAGGATGCTGCTTCTTTGATATCACTGATGCTTATGCACACACACACACACACACACACACACACACACACATCAATCATGCTGGTTTAGACTTCAAAGCACGTCAGACCTTGATATGTTTTGGTGGTGGAGCATCAACTGTGTATCTCTAAAAATATGTGTGAGACAGTGTGTGTTGGGCGCATTATGAGTGTGTGTGTGTGTGTCTCAAAGAGAGAACATCCAGAGCAGGTGATTCCATGTGCATACTGTGTGTGTGTGTGTGTGTGTGTGTGTGTGTGTGTGTGTGTGTGTGTGTGTGTGTGTGTGTGTGTGTGTGTGTGTGTGTGTGTGTGTGTGTGTGTGTGTGTGTGTTGCAGCCAAATTTAACTTCAAAAGAAACAAATGTGCAGAAGGAGCCAAACGGCTGCAGATGTTTCTTCATCAGTCGCTTTACATTGATTTGATCTGTAACACACACACACACACACACACACACACACACACACACACACACACACACACACACACACACACACACACACACACACACTGATGTATCTGGTTAGTGTCCTCAGAGTGTGTGACCGTTGTGTTGAAGGTGGAGGAGGTTCAGGGTCTGAAGCATCATGTGACCTTCACTCTGTTTCAAGTGCATCTCCCTCCAGAGAACAGAGGAACAGGTATGAGATAATAACACAACGTTACCACACAGAGTTGTTTTAGAGGGAAATACAGAGACTGTTGATGAAAAACTGTCCCTGAAGGCAACGTGCATCAGTGGTTTTACATGAATTTCCCTCTAAAACAACTCTGTGTGGTAACGTTGTGTTATTATCTCATAGCGTGGTGAATGTGCAGCTCACAACTTGTCCACCAGAGCGTTGTGGAGTTGTTGGATTGTGTATTTGATGAGTTTGATGAGGGAAACCAAGAAATCCCATAATGAGCCTCCGTAGCGTAGCTCTGAGCAGCTCACGGCTCTGCTCCGCCGTTCTAAAAACAGCTTGCACCGACAATTAAAGGTAACAAACCTACTGCTATGACTATAGGGATTATGGTGATGGGAACAATTTGACTAAATGTTGTACTGTCCCTTTAACACAGCCTGTGAGTTGAGGTAAAAAAAAAAAAGGAAAAACACTCAAAAGATAAATGTCCCATCTTTGTCTCCGGTTGCCAAGGTAACTGGACGATCATTAAGTCGTTATCCCGCCGGTCACCATGGAGTGTGGTTACCCTGACAATAGGTGCATGGTGTGTGTGTGTGTGTGTGTTGAAGGTCACGTGTGTTGTCATCTCCTCTGTCTCCATCGGCGCCCTGCGAAGAAGAAATATATGTGTCTCTTTCCTTCCTCCTCCTCCTCCTCCTCCTCCTCTCTCCTCCTCTTCTCTCCTCCTCCTCCTCCTCCTCCTCTTCCTCCTCCTCCTCTCTCCTCCTCCTCTTCTCTCCTCCTCCTCCTCCTCCTCTTCCTCCTCCTCCTCTCTCCTCCTCTTCTCTCCTCCTCCTCCTCTTCCTCCTCCTCCTCCTCCTCCTCCTCCTCCTCCTCCTCCTCCTCTTCTCTCCTCCTCCTCCTCCTCCTCCTCTTCCTCCTCCTCCTCTCTCCTCCTCCTCTTCTCTCCTCCTCCTCCTCCTCCTCCTCTCTCCTCCTCCTCCTCTCTCCTCCTCTTCTCTCCTCCTCCTCCTCTTCCTCCTCCTCCTCCTCCTCCTCCTCCTCCTCCTCCTCCTCCTCCTCCTCTTCTCTCCTCCTCCTCCTCTTCCTCCTCCTCCTCCTCCTCCTCCTCCTCCTCCTCCTCCGTCTCCATCACACCGTTGCCCCCTGGTGGTCAGACCTTGTCACTGCAGCTCCCTCAGTTTCTTCTCTATTCAAACAGTGAAGAATGTTCAGTGTGTTTGATTTCTCACAGTTGAATTTAAAACACGTCTCTATTGGTGTTGAGTTTTCCACAATGTTAAAATCTACTAAATTAATTTACATAATTAGACAATGAGGCTGCATTTCTCTTTTAGGGTTACACACATCTCATGAAGTTTGAAATGTAATGTGTCAAGTCAATATTCAGCTTCTTATATCTAACATTTGAGACATGTTTTCTACACTTTCCTATTACTTTAATCATACAGTATAGCCTATAGGTATATTCCACTGCTTGTGTGAAGCTAAGACTTTCGTATACCCATTTCAAGCACCACAACAGGTTATTCTCATGACTGTAGAGAGACTCGTTTTTTTTTCATGTCTTCACTCAGGATTTAGGCTATGAAATTTTACTGATTGTTGTGCAAGTTGTGTATCTCAGGGTCAGAGGGAGATACAAGGTAAAAAAAACAAACAAACAGAAAAAACATTCAACATCACTCTAATAGCTCCATCACACTGCAAAAACTCTAAATCTTACCAAGAATATTCTACTTAAAATAAGACTCATCACATTAAAAGCAGCTTGTTTTTAGACACTTTTTACTTCTTTCAAGCAGATTTTCACTTGAAATAAGTAGAAAAATCTGATAGTGGAGCAAGTTTTTCTTTCTTATTACAAGCACAAAAAACTTGCTTTCACTGGCAGATTTTTCTACTTATTTCAAGTGAAAATTAGTTTGAAACAAGTGAAAATGATCTAAAAACAAGTTAATTTTTAGGTGATGAGTCTTATTTTAAGTAGAAAGAGTTTAGTTTTGACTAGAAATGAGACATTTTGACAAGAAATAAGACAAATATTCTTGGAAAGATTTATAGTTTTTGCAGTGCGGTTGAATTTCCAATAACTACTTTGAACAATCTGAGTAACAGTTTATTGATTGATTGATCGGCTGGTTATCGTCTCCACAGGCGAAGACGTCTCCCTTGGTTTGTCGGATGATAAATGTTGTAAAGAGTCGACTCGCGTGTGTGTCAGCGTGAAACCTCGACACTGAGGTGAAGAGCAGATTTAATTAAAGGTTCATTTCGTGTTGTCAGCAGAGAGAGACCGAACCGACCTTATCAGTCTCTGGTGGAGTTTCCTCTTGGACAGGAAGTGGACTTCCCCTGTTTCCTGTTCTCTTTGTGTGTGTGTGTGTGTGTGTGTGTGTGTGTGTGTGTGTGTGTGTGTGTGTGTGTGGCCCCCGGAGAGGTCTAAAAGAACAATCAGTGTAGAAAGAGAGAGAGAGACACAGAATCTAAAATAACTTAGAGACGGATTGAGACGGAGACACAAGAGGGAAAACCATGGAAAACTCAGCTGAGGGACCGACACAGAGACAACAGAGGACAAACTGATCCAGGACCAGAACTAGGACTCATCCGACCCAGACCAAGACCAGGACCAGAGGTGGACTGAGCCACGATGGACTATGAACCAAAGAAACCCAAGAAGGTACAGTCTCTTCACTGCCAAAATCTTAAATCTCAAAATCTTACCAAGAATATTTGTCTTTTTTCTAGTCAAAATGTCATTTCCAGTCAAAACAAATCTCATTCTACTTAAAATAAGACTCATCACATTAAAAGCAGCTTGTTTTTAGACACTTTTTACTTCTTTCAAGCAAATTTTCCACTTGAAATAAGTAGAAAAATCTGATAGTGGAGCAAGTTTTTCTTTCTTATTACAAACACAAAAAACTTACTTTCACTGGCAGATTTTTCTACTTATTTCAATTGAAAATTAGTTTGGAACAAGTGAAAATGATCTAAAAACAAGTTCATTTTTAGGTGATGATTCTTATTTTAAGTGGAAAGAGATTAGTTTTGACATGAAATGAGACGTTTTGACAAGAAAAAGGACAAATGTTCTTGGAAAGATCCAACATGGACGAGGCTGTCGTTGTTTAGTAGCCACATCACATAATACAGGTTTAGTCCTTAAAACCTTCATCAGGAGAAAAGTCTTCAGCCCTATTCGTATGGGGTTAGTTTTACCTGGGGACCTCTGGTGATTTGTAAATCCCCCCCCCCCACGTCTGTGTTTCTTGAGGTGCATTCACACGGGATAAGTGAAGTCTGTATTTTACTCTAATTTACTGACATTAGGCTCTGATATGATGTCGAAGCTGCACGTGGTAACATCCGCTGCTGTCACATCCATGTGCGAAGCAAATGTAAATAAAATGTCAAAGCAGCAACATGACTTCACAACAGTGTTGTCGCAATAACGGGCCGACGGGGCATTTGTATTAAACCTGTTGCACGTCATCCATCTCAATATCCTCAGACATTTCGCTCTTTTTATGGATCTGAGCTGTTTATTTAAATGAGTCTCCAGCACCGATACCAGCCCGTGTGTTTGCACCTAAAACGCCTTCGAAAATGCTGCTCATAATTTCCACCTCAGCCTCCATGTTTCAACCCGTACAGTAGCCTGGTTTCAACCGGGGAAGAACTAAACATGCCCCTCAATTACTGAGATGCAGATTCACACGGGACTAAATTCAAATTTATTCAATATCTTTATTGTCCACAATGTGGAAATTTGTCCTTGGCTTCACCACTTACAGTACGCATAAGACCACATAAAATACAATACAATAACAGTTTTACCACGGGACGTTGGTCTTTGGTGAAATATAGTCGGTCATTTGCGGGGGAATTTTTACTTTATAAATTACTGACATGGCGCATTCGCACGGGATTAAGATCACAGACGTCCTCCACAATTATTACAGATTACCAGAGGTCCCCAGGTAAAACTGATCCCGTACGAATAGGACTTCAGACTGAACCTCGGAGTCTGTGTGAATGTAACTCTGTGTTGTGTTTTTAAATGAGGCTGTCTCAAGCTGTTTTTATTCTGATGAAGATGAAATAAAGTTATTTAAAAAAGAAAGATAGACATCATATGAACACATCTATATAGATCAAAACATTAAATGAAGGCAGAGTAACACGTAAGAGAACCTGGAAGAGAAACACAGCTCACCTCTTCCACAGAGCAGACAGACAGAGGAAGAGTTGGTCAGGACTCAGGAAGGTATTTCATACAAAAACACGAGGTTCTCCTCTAAAAAATGACCAAGGGGGACACACCGTCAGGTATAAAAACGATTTTATGTAGCCTAATTATACGAACAAAGACACAAAAAACACAGACTCACTCAGATTCCTGTTTGATAAGACTCAGTGTGATCCAGTTGGCTCTTGACTGAAATATTCAGATTCACTGAATGTTTCTGTTTTCACCAGGACAGGTTTACATCTGCACTCTACATATCTCATCTGTAATTAACAACGTCGGCTAATTATGATGAAGAAACCAGCTGTTATCTCAAGATGGCAGAATAATTCTCCTGATAACAGCAGCATGTTTTCTCCCAAGTCCCTTGTGTCTATTGGACTTCTTGTTCTTGTGACTTTTTGTTCTTGTTTTATTCTTATTTCTCATTCATTTTCCTATTCATATTATTGTTGCATCTTATATATTTAGATTAGATTAGAAAACTTTATTGATCCCCAAGGGGAAACTGCTTTGCCGCCCAATAAAAACACATACATCCACTTAACAAACAATACAAACATTTCCATACCATTGCACAAAACTTATCAACATGATTGGATACTTCATACGACAAATTAGGCTGCTCAAATATATAAATAAATGAGCGTGGATATTACTAAATTGATTATTAGATTGAGATTTGGCTGTCTGTGTTATTTGTAGATGAATCATCTCAAGGGGCGATCCTCAATAAATAAATTCAAGTTTAAATTCAAGTGGACAAACTAACTACCAGACAGACAGACAGACAGAGAGCAGCTTATAGAGACCTCGTCCCAACTGCTACACACGGGTTAAACAACTAAACACCATAATACAATAAAGAAACAACCGTGGCTACAGAACCAGAACAGTCACCAACAATCCAACATTAAAGCAGAAGTGAGTGATATATTTGTGTTAATATAAGTCTTAAATAGTTCTATCTTCCGACAGCAATCACTTACATAGAGTGTTTGGACTGAATCACGGGTCTGTCAGTCACTCTGCTCTGCTCTGAGCCCAGGAGAAAACATTTATCGTATCCTACAGTTTTTATCCAATGAGGAGAGAGAACGGCATGCAGGGCTGTGTGTGCAGCCAAGGAACGCCGTGAATGTGGCGACGTAGCGACGAGGACTGTTATGGTGCGTTCAAGGAAACTCGTATTTTTCCGACCGTGAAGTGGTACCAGTTCGATCTGGTACGAGTTCACGGGTCAGAAGTTACGAGTGGCCGTTATAGTGACTTTCACAGGTAAAACAGGTCGGAAAAACACGAGTGGGTTGCCTGGAACGCTACAAAGTCGTAAGTTGTGACTTGAAGCTGTAATTTACGGTTTAAAAAAGGCTGCCTGGAACGCAGCATTAGCGAAAACGACCGGATCACTCACTTCTGCTTTAATACATAGCCTCAGTTAGTTTTCTACTGATTAACATTTGATCAGACTTTCAGCTGTTGTGACTTCATTGATCGTTAAACAGAATCTCCAAGGTATTCTCTCTTTTAAAGGTCAGCCTTCAGTTTTCTAAACCGCTGACTCATTGACGAAGGCTTTAGGAGTTTCTAAAGGTTAAACATGACCAAGCCAAAGGTTTTCTAACTTTTAAATGAGAATTATTTTTAACATTTATCATACAATCGTCCCATCCATAGAGCCCCCGCCTCTAGGAAACAGTTTCTGAGTCCTGAAAGTAATGTTGTTGTGACTTCATTGTTTACTGTCACATATTACACAGTAAAATCACCAGTGTCAATATAACACTTAAAGAGTTAATTTTAACACTACCTCAGTGAACATATGGTCCCTATCTACAGAGTGTTAAATGTACACTGAGCATAGAGTTACATTTCCAGAGTTAATTTTACTCTGGTAAGAGTTAATATTTTACACTACACTACACTGAGAAGTGTTAATCAAGTTTTACACTATGTAAGAAGTAACACGAATAGTGTTATTCACATTCAACACTGAAGAGTTAAGTGTTAATAATAATTTTCCGGTGTTAAACCTACTTAACACATGCTGATAAACTCCAAAGAGTGTTGATTTTTAACTGACTCCTAACAGTGTTACACAAAACTTAAAATGTTTGCAGGGGGAAAAACGAGAACACAATTATATCCATACCTCAATACCAATATTTATTCAAGTTAAAATATCAGCATTAAATATAAACATAAAAACAGCATGTAAATTCTCTCTTATCAAAGTCTCTGTTATAAAATTATATTTTCAGTTTGAATGATCAAGAAAATCTCACATGTTAAATTGCATAATCTTGATCTCATAGCCATGAAAATGTGTTTAAAGTGCATTTAAAAAGCTACACAGATTAATTTCAGCAACTTTCAACCTAGAACAAACTTTGCCATAATCAGGAAACAACGAACCAGTACCCGAGAACAGGACAATATCCTGCCTGAGCACATTATCTGCATATAAACCATGAATCAACCGTATACGCCTCACAAGTTGGTTCTCACAAAATGATAGTGGCAAACAAATCAGGCCCATGACTGACATGGGGAAATCACACAGATGCACCAACTTTGAGAGGAAAGTGACAAATAAACTAGTGCAGCAGCCTGGAGCATCTGGTCTATAGAGTTGGACATCAAACATCAGAGAAGCAGAAACGATGTGTTAGCAGCGTAACACCTCGATGTGACTGGAGCAGTTTGTTTTAAATGAAGCACGTTCATTCATTACAAAATCCAATTATGTCTCAGAGAACAGAACTCCTGACGAGGGTCTGGGGTCTTTGTCTCCAGTCGGATTCAGCCGAGTCCACTGATCCTCATCAGGACTCAGGTCTGGTCTGATGCTTATTCACACGGAGCGCCGGCGTTCCCACTCCTCAACAACATTATTCCTTCTCTCTATGCAGCGTAACGTCCTGATGCCCTCCAGCCGGGTCTATTAATGTGTGTGTGTGTGTGTGTGTGTGTGTGTCAGTGGGGGTCTAACAGTGTGTGTTGTGTTGTCAGTAGGGAGCTGTCAGAGATCACTGCTCACCTGTCAATCACTGCTGGAAGAGCCAAAGGGATGTAGCTACTGCATTAACTCACACACACGCAAATGTACTGCGGTGTGTGTGTGTGTGTGTGTGTGTGTGTGTGTGTGTGTGTGTGTGTGTGTGTGTGTGTGTGTGTGTGTGTGTGTGTGTGTGTGTGTGTGTGTGTGTGTGTGTGTGTGTGTGTGTGTGTGTGTGTGTGTGTGTGTGAACCAGAGATGGACAGAGTACTCAACCCCAGTACTTGAGTAAGAGTACAAATACTACCGGTCAAAATTACCAGCAGTTACCAAATTACCAAAAGTTACAAGTAAAAGTAGCTCAGTCGACATCCAAAAGTACATGCTTTTAAATTTACTTTAAGTAAAAATAAGAGTAAGAGTAAATCGCTTATTTTTCACAACAATGAATTACTATATGGAAACTAGCACTAGCTGCTACAATCCGGCACATTTACATGTTTTTATATGTCCATTAATGTGCATTGTCCCACCCAAATAAACCAATAAACCAATAAATAAATAATAGTTTGTAAATGAATGTAAGGAGCTTTTAACTCTTGTTAGTGAGAATGAACTCTTTGAAAGCAGCTGCACTGATGTGCTGCTTTTAGGGGTTAGGGTTTCCTTCTCTGACAAACACAGCTTGTGTCCAATAGGATTTTAGAAAAAGACCTGAAAGTAACAAGTACTTTTCAGCCGTACTACTAATTAACTCCAGTAAAAGTACTAATATTTGTCTTGGAAATGTATTCAAGTAGAGTAATAAGTACCAGAGAAATCTAATACTCAAGTAACTTTACTCCATTACTCTCCACCCTGGTGTGAACACATGAACCTTCCTCTGTGATTCCAACCCAACACCAGAGAACAGGACAGACACCAGACTGATGGTGATGTTCTTGTTGTCTGACGTCAGACAACTGATTCTCAGAGAAGTCGGGGTCGTTTTTTTTCTCCACCGACATGAGGTGGCATCGATTGCACTTTCTCAAGTTGGAAGTCGGAAAAACCTGAGTTCTTAGTTGTCTCGAACGCAACATGATACATTCAACATCTTTAACTTGTTAGAATAAAAACATTTACTGAACACGGAGCGGAGCAACGTCCAGTCAGCTGATGAGGTCATCGCAACGTGAACGTCCCAAAGTTCAACAGATGAAAATGTATTTAGTTGTCTAGTGCTAAATCAGTGGTTCTCAACTGGTGGGCCAGGACCCAGAAGTGGGTCTAGACCCGTTCTGGATGGGTCGCGGACAGCTGGTCAAAAAGTAAATAATATTTAATGCACATCTGATGTTGGACATGTCTTTTATTTGGAAAAATAACTTATTTTGAAAGACACACGAGGCACGTGAACACATGCAGTTGTAATGCTCCTCCTCACTTTCTTATTATTTGCTCCATTTGCTCTGAATACAAAGATATCAGTTTCTTATTAATGTGGCCTGATGCAGTGAATCTTGTTTTGTTTTGTGGGTCTTTATTTTGTGCAGTTTGATATTTATCCACTTTAGTGAACATGCTCTGAATGCAGAGATGCATTAGAAGTCAAATATATCGTTTTGTTGGTCTCCATTTTGTGCAGTTTGATATTTTTTTATTCACTTCCGTACATGCAGTTGTCATGGTAACTCCTCAGTTTCATTCATGTGCTGTGAAATGCACTTTGCTCAATAAAGAGCAGAATGAGTTTTTAAAGGCTTAAAAAAAATTTTTCTTGGTTTGAATTCTATAAAAGTGGGTCGCGACTTAATAACCATGGGAAGATGTGGAGCCCAGAGTGAGACTAGTTGAGAACCCCTGGTGTAGTTGTCTTGTTGTTTGTCCTCCCTCACCGTGTGTGTCTCTCCGTCCCAGAGCTTCGTCTCGCCCATTAAGCGTCTGGTCTGGTCCAAGTCCGGCCGGCGCTCGGCGGACCGAGGCAGCGTTTACCGCCGGCCGCTGCACACCGTGCCCCTCTACCCCCCCGACTACATCATCCACCCCGAGAGGCTCATCTTCGACTACGTAGAGAAGGAGGTCAAGGTAGACCACAACGCTACACACACATTAAAGGGACAGTTCAACATTCAGTCAGCTCCTCCTCTCACCATAGCCCCTATAGTCACAGCAGTAGGTTCATCACCTTTAATTATCGGTGCATGTTGTTTTGAGATGGGCGGAGCAGAGACGTGAGCTGCTCAGTGAACGGTGCAGGTCCCCTGTCCCTCATCAAACTCATCAAATACACAATCCAACAACTCCACAACGCTCTGGTGGACAAGTTGTGAGCTGCACATTCACCACGCTATGAGATAATAACACAACGTTACCACACAGAGTTGTTTTAGAGGGAAATGCAGCCGGAACTACATTCCAGACACGGCTGCTGGGCGGAGGGATTTCAGGAGAGAAAGTAGTTCAGAGTATTTGCTTCATGTGTCATAACGTTACATAATGTTACACTGCAAAAACTCAAAATCTTACCAAGAATATTTGTCTTATTTCTAGTCAAAATGTCTCATTCTACTTAAAATAAGACTCATCACATAAAAAGCAGTTTGTTTTTAGACACTTTTTACTTCTTTCAAGCAGATTTTCACTTGAAATAAGTAGAAAAATCTAATAGTGGAGCAAGTTTTTCTTTCTTATTACAAACACAAAAAACTTGCTTTCACTGGCAGATTTTTCTACTTATTTCAAGTGAAAATGTGTTTGAAACAAGTGAAAATGATCTAAAAACAAGTTCATTTTTAGGTGATGAGTCTTATTTTAAGTGGAAAGAGATTAGTTTTGACTAGAAATGAGACATTTTGACAAGAAATAAGACAAATATTCTTGGAAAGATTTTGAGTTTTTGCAGTGTAATAATGTTACATGATTATCTCATAGCGTGGTGAATGTGCAGCTCACAACTTGTCCACCAGAGCGTTGTGGAGTTGTTGGATTGTGTATTTGATGAGTTTGATGAGGGACAGGGGACCTGGACCGTTCACCTCCATTGCACCGATAATTAAAGGTGATGAACCTGCTGCTGTGACTAGGGAGTTATGGTGAGAGGAGGAGCTGACTAAATGTTGGACTGTCCCTTTAACGGTTTGAACACACTCCCGGCTGCTTGACCTTCGACCTCTCTCCTCAGTTCCTCGGCCACCTGACCTGGGTGTCGGTGTCTCTGAACCCGTCCAGCCGAGACGAGCTGCTGCAGCTGCTGGACACGGCCAGGGTTAGTGCAGCTGGGACTGATAACTCATCTATAATCAACTGCTGCTAATGTTTGGCATCAATAATGTATCTGCAACGAAAGACTCTTGTGATTAATGATTTCTATCAGCCATTCAGACGCAGCAGCTTGGTGAGGTTCAGTTTCTCTGAGGACCAGACAGTGGATGAAGCAGCTGAAGAACCACACCTGTAATCAATAATCTGTTCAGAACTGATCAAAGTTAGGAGTCATTACTACAATACTGACTAGATGATCAATAGCCATAACTTGTAAAAGCCAATGTTAGTGAGTAAGCGTTGTTATGAAGTGATTAGATTAGGTAGAACTTTATTCATCCTGAAGGAATTTCTTCTCCAAAAAGAAATGGAATGGATGGATGATCATTAAAGGATAATTTCCGTTTTTTACAACCTGGACCTTATTTCTATCATAAAATCCGATCATTTCCTCCCCCAGATAACTTTGGTGTCATTACAAGTGGTTGTGATGAAATGAGCTCCAGCCGAGAGGCGCGTATATCCGTATAATGGAGTCTACAGGGCAGCAGAATGCAGCCTCTAAATAACACATTATCTGCAGAGAAACTCCTTCATTTCACCAAGATTTAGTTCTGATAGGCTAGTGCTATTCCCCTCTGAGTCCGGGGTTAGCTGTTATCAACATCCGGGGTCTGTAGGTCGACCTACTGACCTCTGACCTGGATGATGTCATCTCTGAGCGCCGCGCGGCTCATTCTGATAATAATCATTCTGCTTCAGCATTCGGGTCCATTTTGTTCTGACAAGTCAGAAACACGCAGAAACGAACCGTAGCATTAGCGGTAGCAACAAGCTCAGAGATGACATCATCCAGGTCAGAGGTCAGTAGGTCAACCTACAGACCCCGGATGTTGCTAACCCCGGACTCAGAGGGGAATAGCACTAGCCTATCACAACTAAATATTGGTGAAATGAAGGAGTTTCTCTGCAGGTAATGTGTTATTTAGAGGCTGCATTCTGCTGCCCTGTGTTCTCGCATTATACGGATATACGCGCCTCTCGGCTGGAGCTCATTTCGTCGGAACTCCAAAGTTATCTGGGGGAGGAAATGATCAGATTTTATGCTGGAAATAAGGTCCAGATTGTAAAAAACGGTAATTATCCTTTAATCAATAAGCAATAACCAGAGCTCCTGTGTGTGGGCCAGCAGCAGCTGAAGGTTCTGCCCCTGAAGACCAGCGTGGACCAGGACTGCATCCTGAGCCTGTCGGCCCGCTGCCTGCTGCTCACCTGGAGGGACAACGAGAAGCTGCTCATGAGGATTCCCACGCACGAGATCGCTGCTGCCTCCTACCTGAGGGACGACGCGCTGCACCTGCTGGTGCTCAAGACAGGTGAGCACACACACACACACCTGCTGTGACACGACAACACACACACACACACACACACGCACACACACACACACACACACACACACACACACACACACACACACACACACACACACACACACACACACACACACACACACACACACCTGCTGTGACACAACACACACACACTACCTGAACATGCTGCAGTCAACATGGAGCCAGTGAAACAGTGTAGAGACCTGTTACACTGCAAAAACTCTACATCTTTCCAAGAATATTTGTCTTATTTCTTGTCAAAAGTAATCTGTTTCCACTTAAAATAAGTCTCATCACCTAAAATCGATCTTGTTTTTAGATCATTTTCACTTGTTTCAAACTAATTTTCACTTGAAATAAGTAGAAAAATCTGCCAGTGAAAGCAAGTTTTCTGTGCTGTGAAAATCTTGCTCCACTATCAGATTTTTCTACTTATTTCAAGTGAAAATCTGCTTGAAAGAAGTAAAAAGTGTCTAAAAACAAGCTGCTTTTTAATGTGATGAGTCTTATTTTAAGTAGAATGAGATTGTTTTGACTAGAAATAAGACAAATATTCTTGGTGAGATTTTGAGTTTTTGCAGTGTACTGAACGGCACGACACGTTTTAATGTTTTGTCTTTTAGATAAATTCACCTGTTACTTCACAAATCCAACGAATGTGACAACAAAAAGAAAAAAAAAAGTTTATCTGATTCACAAGACACATAAATGGGCCAGCAGCTAATTTATTTATCTGGTTATATTTTTCTTGTTTTATTATTAGCTAAACTAACCAGCCGCAAACTGTTGAACCATGGTTGTACAACAAACTGTGTTACTTGTCCAGAGGGGGCTATAACAACGGGTTGAAACAACTTTTAATGTCGATGTTTTTGTCAAACTCAATCATACAAGGGGCCAAAATGTAAAACACTAAGAATATATTGACATTCATTGAACAGTGTAAAACTGACATTATTTAATCAGATATATGAATGTGAACAGCAGCATTCTGTAAATAAAATAAAATAAGATTCTAATGTATGGAAATAAAAATAACAGCATAAGAAAACACATACTTAGCCTAGTTTTCCTAGTTTCGAGAACGTAGAAATACGACAACTCAGAAATGCGAGCAACAAAGAAAAACTGAGCCGTAACAGCAGCTACTCTCATGTTAGCACGGTATCAATGCATTAGCAAGCAGAGGCTTCACAGATTCCAAAAATACCAGTTTTATCCCTCTACGACCAAGTTTCACCGTTCCAGCAGCCAAATATGACACAAAAACAGCAAGCGCATTTGTAAAACAGAACCATAAATCATGTCTTACCTATGTAGAGTCACAACAAAACGTATAATCCACAGTCATAAGAACCACTGAAATTGAAGGACTACATTTCCCAGTATGCTTTGGGGGTCTTTCCGGCTTCTTTGACATGGCCAGACCGCTTTTCAAAGGCTCTGATTGGGTCAAAGCGCCTGTCCGTCGTGTGATGTCACTCAATCTTATCGCGTTGTGATTCGCTAGTCGTGTGGTTGACTTGAAAAAAATGCTCGGAACTTGATTCTACTGGCTCTTACGATTCCAAGGAGGTCCCATGCTTCGAGATTGACCAATGGGGACCGAAGATCAGGGTTCCTACACATTTGAAATTTCCAAATTCCATACTTTTTCCAGACCCTAATTTCCAGATTTCTTGGTAAAAAATTCAAATAATTTGTGATATTTGAGTAAATAGTTGTGCATTATATTAAAAAAAAGCATGCAATTAATCATTTGTTTTCATTTGTATTCTGAATGTGTATGCCATTATAAATGTAACCAAATAATTTCCAGGAGATTTTAGCTATAGGTAGCACATACAAAAATAATTAACCCAGATAACTTCAGATAAGACCAAACCCAGATAAGATATAAATATATTTCCATACAATAATTTCCATTTTCCATACTTTTCCAGACCTGGAAATGTATAAAATCAAATTCCATACTTTCCATACTTGCGTAGGAACCCTGGAAGATATTGCCGTGCGTACGGATAACGGGGCTCTGTTGCAGAGAGCTCATTACGCACAGTGACACACCACTGCTGCTTCCAGAGAGAACTAACGGACTTGGCTGTTCTTCTTTTATTTCTTTTATCTTATTCGTCAAAATGTCGAGTGATAAGAGTAAATACAGCAGGGAAGAAGCTTTGGCTTTGATTTTTTTGGACAGTGGGGCAAATGTTGCTCCTCCTCCCCCTCCCCGTTCACCACAGAGGAGACTACTGGAGAAAACAATGGCCCTACAACTTCCACTTTCCTCACGAGAAGATGTCCCGTGACCGGTTTGAGACCATTTTGTGGTCGTTGCACCTGAGCAATCCGAGTGAAGACGAGTACGACCGCCTATTCAAGATAAACCCCCTGCATACTGACATTGTGGCAGCCTGCAAGGCTCATTTCCAGCCTATTCAGAACATTTGCATAGATGAAAGAATGGTTGCATCAAAGGCGCACATCAGCATGAAACAGTATATGCGGGACAAACCTACGAAGTGGGGGTACAAACTGTTCGTCCTTGCTGACTCTGCCATAGGTACTTGGAACTTTTCTGTCTACACGGGGAAGAGTGACAGGAGCAATGTTGGCGCAGCTCATGGACTGAGCTACTCTTCAGTTGTGGACTTGCTTCCCTACTCTTTGCTTGGTGGTGGCCAGGCGCGGCGTTATGGGTGGGCCTAACGGGCCTGGGCCCACCCACTTGTACAACTGGCCCATCCAAAATGACAGGGTGAACATAACTTTAGTTAATCTAAGGAATAATTTTTTTTAATTTTTTATTTCAGATAACTTAACCACAGGTTTAAATGTGTCAGCATTTGGTGATTTTCATTTAAGCAATATGAGGGAGTGCTGTTGTACTGTAGGCTATATCAGCACGGGTGTGATTCGGTCGCAGATAATCACACCGCAGGGAGGCAGAGGGCACTCAGGGCAGGCTACGCTGCCTCATTGCGTAGCTCTACTGAGTGTGCGGCACGTACATTCACGTTGCTTTCGTGAATTGTAAACAAACAGACGCCCCCTCGGTTTTAGCGTCCAGCAGTTTAGCGGCTAATTCAACAGCAGTGATGGATAACTGTACCGGAGAGGCTCAACATGAGCTTCATCTGAGGAATAAACGGCAGCTTTTACCTGACGGGAGACCGACGCCTGAGCTACGGTAGCTAACAGCTAGCAGCTAGCAGCTTTTACCTACTTTTTCCTCTCTCCCTCCCTCCCTCCCTTTCTTATACACGCACACACACACGGCCCAGGTTGTCTGTCATATCTGCTGTAAACCTTGTAACAGCTTGTTGAGTACAGTTAACGGTTTGAGTGTGGATATATTTTTTATATATTGCTTTTATAAAACGGTTACGAATAAAGGCAATATAAAAGCGGGATACGCAATCAATTTCATGTAGTTTTATTCAACCAGAAATACAAATTATCCAATAAAATAGCCTCACTGTGAAAAAACTAGTCCCACCTCTCTAGACGTTAGCTCCAAATTAGCTCTGCAGCTCGTCTTTTCCTCCGCTTTTTTTCAGGTTAATGTCACTGCTCAGTCCCCTCTACCGTTGTTAACCCTCCGGATGTGAAAGTTCACCTTAAACATGTCAATTCAACTACTTTAGTCCGTTTTTTAACATCGTAAAAACATCAGCTGTCTTTTGCTATGGACTGCAACAGTCCGTTGTCATGGATACATGACAACAACTTCCATTCATACCAGTCATACGTGCCTGACGCGGAGTGATAGCCTACGCTGTGATAAGGCTTTAGAATAGTAGCCGTGGTATATGCTCATTATACCACGGTTAACAACCAATCAGATTGCGGGATTTCACCTTTCTGTTTTATAATAATAGTTATACCATGGTCTGGGTGAATCCTCGATTCTGATTGGCTGCGGGGTGTCCATTAAAAAGTGATAATGGACACCCATAAAGATGTTCCGGTCAAATTGCCTGATTACGTTCTAAATATTACTGCGCTGGCTCAAACGCTTGTTGGTAACCACGGCAACGGACACTCGGACCATAACAACTTTTTTTCAGCGCATCACGGCACTGGAGTCTGTAAACACACCAGCGGTAAGAAGTGCACTGGACCTCTGAAATAATACTTTGTCACGTAACATTTAAGCCGTCACCTCACCTCCCTTCACTGATCAACTACCAGGCTGTGGCAGAGTCACTGGCTGTAACGTTACGCTGCGGTCACAGCGGGTCCCTCTTTTTTTTTCTTTTATCGCCGACGAGAGTTAATAAATAGTCCGCTCGGCTCAGCCGCTTAAAGACGTATACGGTATAACGGTAAAAACAAAAATTACAAGTAATTGATTTAATGTATTTATCTCGTAAGTGACCATGGTATTTATGGATTAATTAATTTCTGATAATGGACACCTCGTCGGGCATTATCCCTTACTTAAAGGAGTCATCACCCGGAAATCGCATTTTTCCTTGTTAAAACATGTATATTGGTGTTGGACCTCAGTGGAAACTTGCCTGAAAACCTGGGGTTTGAAAGTGGCTGAGTTTTTTCGTTTGGGCTCTTTGTTTAAACCAGAGTAGCTCATGAGGCTGCACACCACAACATTACGAGATTTTGATTCTGCGCCTACGGTGACGTCACCGTGGCGCCTGCTTTCATAAACACACCTCTCTTCCACCACCCCGACTTCTGCCGCGCCGCCATTACGGGTTGTTTTATTTCCCACTGTAGCGCTGTTATTTCGTCACTTTATTAAGTTTTAATAATTTTTCATGCGAGAAAGTAAGGGTTTAGATCCCCAATGTGCGGTTAGTTTATCCAAATGACGGCTGTTTAGAAGTTTTCTCCGCGTTGGGAGAAGGTGCAGCCAGCTGCAGCGAGCACCAGAGGAGCGGAGGAGGAGTGACTCCTCAACCCGCCTGCAGCGCTCGTTTACCTGGCCGAACGACATCGTCATGCCGCCGAAAGAAACTATCTTTAATTTATTAAGTTTTAATATTTTTTCATGCGAGAAAGTAGGGGTTTAGATCCCCAATGTACGGTTAGTTTATCCGAATGACGGCTATTTAGAAGTTAGCTCCGCGTTGGGAGAAGCGAGGTGCAGCCAGCTGCAGTGAGCACCAGAGGAGAGGAGGAGGAGTGACTCCTCAACCCGCCTGCAGTGCTCGTTTAGCCGGCCGATAACAACGTCGTCGTGCCGCCGGAGGAAAGGGTCGTTAATTTATTAAGTTTTAATATTTGTTAATGCGAGAAAGTAAGGGTTTAGATCCCCAATGTGCGGTTAGTTTATCCAAATGACGGCTTAGAAGTTTGCTTCGCGTTGGGAGAAGTGAAGCTCCAGCAAGGCAGAGGAGCGGAGAGTGACTCGTCAGCAGCCCGCCTGCAGCTGCTCGTTAACCGGTCAAACTACGTTGTCATGCCTGCGGAGGAAACGGTCGTTAATTAACTTACCCGCAGGTTTGTAGAGGTTTGTTTGAATGAAAAGTGAAGCTTCACAGAGCAGCAGCAGCTTTGTACCGGGGCTCTGTAGCCTACGTACAGAAATCACCACATTTGCATCAATAAATACATGTTTTACAATGAACCGATACAATTTTGTTTTATTTTATGAAGTTATAACATGGTTACGGTACACGACAGAGCAGCATAGTATGCGGTTTCCAATACAGCCTGCATGTAACCCACTGGGCCAGCCACCATTCCGGCTCTGTCCTCCCTGCGTCCAATCAATGCGCGCCTCATTACATATTAATACAATGAACATCCGGACCAGTCAAAACCTCGCGCCTACTCTCACGAGAGAAAGTTGCCATATGAAAAAGTGTCAGAACAAGCTCTATGTTTGAATAAAAAAAAAAAAAATGTTTCCAATAAGTTTTAAGAACTGATTCAAAGCAATTTAAGGGGGATTGGATACATAAAAAACCAGGTGATGACTCCTTTAACGGTTTGTGTAATGTGAGTGGTGGTCCAATATCGCGTCCTGATGAGTTGGGTTTTAATAACAGCTGATAACGTAACTGTGTAGATGGCATGGATTGTGATGAGAAGGTGTTGCACATATATTAAGACTTATCTGTGCAAACCATTGTGCAAAACCTGTTTGTTGTGACTTTTTGCGTGATAAGATGATTTGCCGAATTCTTCTTCCATTCCTGCAGCCTTTTGTCTTAATGTTAACGATGGCAAAACGTCGAGATATTTTATTACTTTATGAAAATAAATGTCTGAGTTAAAAAGAAGTGGGCTACGCATTTCTGATTTGATTTTGCTTTTCGTGCATTTGGTTAAACACATAAGTAACAATGAGAGAGAGAGAGAGAGGGGGGGGGGGGGGGGGGTCCGCTGGGTGAGCTAGATTAACTTTTAACGGGAGAGAGAGCGGCGCACCGCGCTGTCAAAGCTCGTCTCAGCCATAGGTCTCAGCAGCAGATGTGTGCTTTCACTCAATATAGACACGAACAAGTCATTCAGGAATAATTTCCAACTCTATGTATGTTAGTGTTATTTTATCTTGTAGTGGCCCATCCAAAATTACTGTGGCCCATCCAAAATTGAAATCCTGGCGCCGCGCCTGGTGGTGGCTACATTTTATATTGTGATAACTTTTACACTAGTCCTGCGCTCTTTACGGATTTGCACCAAAACATATAGCCTGCTGTGGGACCATAAGGAAAAACCGCATTGGTTTCCCCCAAACATCCACGAATGACTTCCCGTAAAGGCCGGAGAGGGGGGATTTGCGCTGGATGAGGAAGGACAAACTGTTGTTTGTGAAGTGGATGGACACCAGGGAGGTGACGCTGTGCTCCACAGTCCACCAGGCGTTCAGTGGAAAGACTGATCAGCGCAAGGTGAAGGAGGCAGGAGTGTGGAGCACAAAGGCAGTGCCTGTGCCTGATGCAGTTGTCGACTACAATAAGAGCATGGGCGGTCTGTCTGTCTGTCCGATGGATATTACACCGTACACCACAAGACCATGAAGTGGTATAAGACTTTTTTTTTACCATTTCATGGACATCGCATTCGACAACAGTTTCCTGCTGCACAAGGAGTTGTGCAAGATGAAGTCTCTTCCTGCTCTGACTCAGAAGGCCTTCAGAGAGCAGCTTGCTACTGAAATCTTGGCCTTTTCTGAAGCCTCACCCTCCACGTCTGCTCCAGCATCATCCTCTACGCCTGCTACAGCGTCCTCCTGCATGCCACGTTACTACAGTTCTGACGCGAGTCAAAGTAGGAAGTACTGGAAGAGGTGCCAGAATGCCGGCATGAAGAGGGTGAAAACTCCAGTTTATTGCAGAAAATGCAATGTCCCCCTGTGCCTCACCTCCAAAAAAACCTGTTTTGAGCAGTGGCATGACGAGCTGCCAGATGCCTGAATGACACATCCTGCTGCCTCGACCTGTGGCTGTGCAAGTGTCTCATTGCAAATATGTTTTGTAAATAGTTGTTTGAAGAATTTTTTGTTTTTGCACTTTGTTGTTGCTGCTGTTGTTGATTTTATCGTTATTATTACATTATTACTATTTTATAACTATTTTACTTCTATTATTATTACAGTTATTGTTGTATTTTCATGGTGAAATAAATCTGCTCCTGTTGGAGACAAATGTAGTCCTTTTGTAGCGTTTCTTTGAAGAGGGGGGGGGGGGTAATTTTTTTTTCTTTTCTTCAAAAACAGGTTTTTCTTAGACCCATAATGACACTGAAATGAAATGAAATGAATTTTACAACTTGGTACCTAAGAAAACATAAATGACACTAATGGTGCCAAATAGAGGGTATGCGTTTACGTCACGTTGCCCTCGGCAACGCCCCGTTCGATCGGACTGAGTGGCAAAACAAGCGTCCCTCAACATGCTGGCGGATAGCGGTGGACTCATAAACGGGATAAAATATCTTATATCAAAACAAATTGATGTCAAAAGGAATCGACAACCAGCTCCCCAAAACAGTCTGCTCCACGGACACTTCCTGTAACACACAGTGTGACCGCGGCACCTGAGAGTGACTGACAGGCTGTGTTGGGAGTAACGCGTTACAAAAGTAACGCAATTACAGTAATGTATTACTATTTGCTGTAACGCAGTAATATAACGCATTGGGAGGGAGGGTTACTTTAAAAATGTATTCCAGTACAATTACAAGTTACCTGTTAGAAAATGTAATTAGTAACTTACTCTAATTACCACAAAATTAAAGTAATGTAACGGATTACATTTAGTTACTTTTGGATTACTTTAATACCAAACATGCAAATTCAGTCACGCAGCCATCACGCATCAATCCACGCAGAGGAAACAGGAAATGAAACGCACCGAGCATCCGCTAAATTTCAAAATAAAACACAACGGATAAACTCTAGATTGTAAATCATCACTTTATCAACATTAGTGACAGCCGCGGCACAAACCACGAGTTAATACGGTTAATACACACTCAAACCGAAGCAACAATAATGTTAACTGTACTCAACAAGCTATTATTACAAGGTTTACAACAGATGTGACAGACAACCTGGGCTGTGTGTGTGTGCGTGCGTATGTGTGTGTGTAAGAAAGAGAGGGAGAGAGAGAGAAAGTCTGTAACCTGTTAGCTGTTAGCTGCTAGCTGTTAGCTGCTAGCTGTTAGCTACCGTAGCTCAGGCGTCGGTCTCCGTCAGGTAAAAGCTGCCGTTTATTCCTCATATGAAGCTCATTAAGTTGTTGAGCCTCTCCGGTACAGTTATCCATCACTGCTGTTGAATTAGCCGCTAAACTGCTGGACGCTAAAACCGAGGGGGCGTCTGTTTGTTTACAATTCACGAAGGCAACATGAACTTACGTGCCGCTCACACACTAGTAGAGTTACGCAATGAGGCAGCGTAGCCCCTCAGCCACACACACACACCGTACAGGCAGAAGAGGCAGAGGTGCTCTGTCTGTGTGCCTCTCCTCTGAAACTACAACGAGACGGCGAGTGGCTTCTACGGCCGCTCTATAGCCTGTGGTTGATTTTTAAAATGTGAAGTAATCCGTCAAGTAATCTCCGTTTTTATCAAATGTACCGGTAATCTGATTACGGGTTTTTTTTCTGTACTTGTAACGGACTACAGTTACCCTTTTTTTGTATCCTGATTACGTAACGCCGTTACATGTAGTCCGTTACTCCCCAAGCCTGCGCATTACAAATAAAATTTCGGTAACATTTTACCCGTTACAATCTAAGTAACGCGCGTTACAACGAATTTTCATAAAAACGTGTGAAAATTTATCAGTCACGGCCGCGGGGACTGTGTCCGCGTCTGATCAGGAGGTGATGATCAGCGCAGCAGTAGCAGAGTACTGTACATAGGCTAATAGAAAGTTTCTCACGTTTACAAAAAGAACACATAAAACAAAAGGAAAACATAATTCATATCTACCAGACAGGTCGACTTGGAGCCGCTAACACGATGAGTTAGTTAATGCCGTGGTAAAAGTTCTTTCATCTCCGCTTTTCCTGGCGTCTGGGTCACTCCAGCTGCTGTAGCAGTGTGTTTGAAGCGCCGTTACGCAGCCGTGCAGCGCCCACGGTGCGATCCTAACCTCCCTCTCCAGTACCTGGCTGCTCAGCTCCGGGTCCGGGACCGAGACCTCACCTCTACTTTCACCCCGTCTTTGATCCCCTCTCGCCCGGGCTTTTAAATCAGAGTGTGGCCCGAGCTCTGCGCCATAGCGCTGTGCCGTAGCGCGCACCTCCGGTCCAGTGAATGACAGCTGGTATCAACGCATTTACTTTCTCTCAGATATTCTCCCACAGTTCTTTTTTTTTTTTTAATTTTTTAATTTTTTTTTTTTTTTACCGTAGATCAACAATATGTTTATTTGCTCCTTTGTATTAATTCATTGGATCAAATTCCATTCTGCGTTTGCGGTCATGCAGCTCTCTGCTCTCCTTCTCTCTCTCCATGAAGGACATGATTACTGCGCGTAAAACTCATTTCAATCCTGCGGTTTGCATGTGCTGTTATTTAGGCAGTTACTCTTAGTAGATTATCCGCAAAACGTAGTTTTAGTAGCTGCAGAGGCCTACACATTATGCTACATCACCCTCCACCGAATGTATTATCAGCTGCAATGAACTAAACTTTACAGGAGTGTTTTTCAACCTTGGGGTCGGGACCCCAAGTGGGGTCGCCTGGAATTCAAATGGGGTCGCCTGAAATGTCTAGTAATTGATAAAAATATTTTTTAAACTAATTATTATTCTTTTTAAAATGATGATTAAAACACCACACGCAATCCTAAACAACTGTATTCTATACTTTCACTTTCTCAAATTTAAATCGAGTTGCAGCATATAGAAATATCTGAGCTGGTGCATCTTGATCGACGGGGTCGCCAGAAATTTCTGCTGTTATTTTGGCGAACTCAAAAGTAATACAAAAGTAGTGTAACGCATTACAATTCTGAGACAGTAATATTGTAATGTAACTAATTACTTTCAAATGACAGTAACTAATAATATGTAATGTATTATATTTTGGATGTAACTTGCCCAACACTGCTGACAGGCTGCTGTTACTGTGCAGAGGGACGAGATTACAGCTGTTACTGTTGTCCTGACAGTGACTCCCGACACTAAAACACGAGCTGCTTTTATTCTGAAAAACTCTGACCAGTCAAACTGTAGGATGTGTTAGAGGACTAATTTATCTGTCTAAACATCAGAACTATGACACCTGAAACTGTAAACACAGCTGATCGATCGAAAACAATGACCGCTCCAGTGAATTTACTTTCCGTCATTGAGAACAGGTTGTTGAATGTAACTCGGTCAAAGTGATTTCTAGCAGCTCTGTTAGGTCATGCTGCTCTACATGCTGGTAAAGCTAGACATGTCAGACTTGTGTGGGCTCGGAGAAAATCGCTTCGTTACTTGCTCGTTTTTAAACTTGGGCGGCTCTGCCACTCGTCTTTTTGCCACTCAGTGGACGTTCCACAGCGACTTCCGAGTACCGTGACGTCATGTGCATACCCTCTATTGTGCCAAACTTGAGGACGCCTAGGCATGTCTTTACTAAAACCTCTGTAATTTTTCTCTGTTTATTTCAGCAGGATCAAACTTCTCACAGATGGTGTCCAGATGTTGTTCCATGGTTTTATTGAGTTTTTAGGCTACTATGGCATTATTTTCAAAGGGATATTTACTATAAAATGATTTTTTTTTAGGCGAGGGAAGAAATTCTTCCATTTATGCTGTGTTCCATCTGCTTTTACTCAGACACAGTTTCATCAATAGTGATGATTACACTTTTGATGGAATCTCATAGGTGTTACCTTTATTGTGATACCAAGATAATGCACATATAGTGGGTACGGAAAGTATTCAGACCCCTTTAAATTTTTCACTCTTTGTTTCATTGCAGCCATTTGTTAAAATCAAAAAAGTTCATTTTATTTCTCATTAATGTACACTCAGCACCCCATCTTGACTGAAAAAAACAGAAATGTAGAAATTTTTGCAAATTTATTAAAAAAGAAAAACTGAAATATCACATGGTCATAAGTATTCAGACCCCTTTAAATTTTTCACTTTGCAGCCATTTGCTAAAATCAAAAAAGTTCATTTTATTTCTTATTAATGTACACTCAGCACCCCGGCTTGACAGAAAAAAACAGAAATGTAGAAATTTTTGCAAATTTATTAAAAAAGAAAAACTGAAATATCACATGGTCATAAGTATTCAGACCCCTTTAAATTTTTCACTTTGCAGCCATATGCTAAAATCAAAAAAGTTCATTTTATTTCTCATTAATGTACACTCAGCACCCCGGCTTGACAGAAAAAAACAGAAATGTAGAAATTTTTGCAAATTTATTAAAAAAGAAAAACTGAAATATCACATGGTCATAAGTAACCCTTTGCTGTGACACTCATATTTAACTTGCATGCTGTCCATTTCTTCTGATCCTCCTTGAGATGGTTCTACTCCTTCATTGGAGGTTACAAAAGAATTTCTGCAGCACTCAAGGTTCCTAAGAGCACAGTGGCCTCCATAATCCTTAAATGGAAGAAGTCTGGGACGACCAGAACTCTTCCTAGACCTGGCCGTCCAGCCAAACTGAGCAATCGTGGGAGAAGAGCCTTGGTGAGAGAGGTAAAGAAGAACCCAAAGATCACTGTGGCTGAGCTCCAGAGATGCAGTGGGGAGATGGGAGAAAGTTCCAGATGGTCAACTATCACTTACTTTTGTAACCTCCAATGAAGGAGTAGAACCATCTCAAGGAGGATCAGAAGAAATGGACAGCATGCAAGTTAAATATGAGTGTCACAGCAAAGGGTTACTTATGACCATGTGATATTTCAGTTTTTCTTTTTTAATAAATTTGCAAAAATTTCTACATTTCTGTTTTTTTCTGTCAAGCCGGGGTGCTGAGCGTACATTAATGACAAATAAAATGAACTTTTTTGATTTTAGCAAATGGCTGCAAAGTGAAAAATTTAAAGGGGTCTGAATACTTATGACCATGTGATATTTCAGTTTTTCTTTTTTAATAAATTTGCAAAAATTTCTACATTTCTGTTTTTTTCAGTCAAGATGGGGTGCTGAGTGTACATTAATGAGAAAAAAAATGAACTTTTTTGATTTTAGCAAATGGCTGCAATGAAATAAAGAGTGAAAAATCGGAATGGGTCTGAATACTTTCCGTACCCAGTGTAGGGCTTGTAATTGCAGAGTTACACCCTATTTATTCTGAGCATGTCATTTTCGAGCAGGAGCCACAAAAAGGGGCTCAGTGAAGAATGTGGATGAATCTACGCTACCCACACTTGTTAATGGGCCCATTTTCGATATATATTTTGTTTTGTCTCTATCGTTATTTTGTTATTATTAGTGGTGGCGGAAATGCTGGTCGAGCCGACCAGCGTTTCTTTACTTTCGGTTTCGTGGCGAGTCATGAGAATAACGCCGCCGAATCTCCGTTTATGGTGGGAACTACGACGGTATGTGATCGTCTTCCAACCTCTGACTTTAATTCTTGATGAATGAAAACATGAGTCTGTCTTGCGCCGGTCAAAGAATTTCACGGTGCGGAGGCTCATAAATGTAGTGAGGAAACACTTCACTTTTACAAAACTCCTCATTGTCCCTTTAATCCTGGAACGTCTCCTGGTGGTGGAGCAGTGACAGGGACTGGTCGGTCCTCCCCCCTGTGGCTGTTGTTGGGGTTAGTTGTTCTTTCCCCAGCACTTGTCCTTCCTCCTTAACCAGAGCCAAAAGCTTCCTTTCTCAGCCTCCTCTGCCAGCTCTTTGGTTGCCTTCTTCAGGTTCCCTCCTGTCACTCCTGCGTCCCTCAAAAGGCAAGGCAATTTTATTTGTATAGCCCGTTTTACAAACAGTTTGTCTCAAAGGGCTTTACATGGCATCACAACAACATCCTCTGCCCTTAGACCCTCACATCCACTGAGGAAAAACTCCATGGAAAACCCTTTTAACAGGGAAAACCAGGAGAAACCTAAGGGTGAGCGATGCAGGCGGCAGAGATGGAGCTCCGGTGGATCTGCAGAAACACAGAGAGAGTGCAAGACACCAAGGCCAAACTACAAAGTACAACAGAAAATGACAGTTCAAAAAGGCGTGTGGTTGACTGCCCCACATAGCCTCGGCATCCAAATTCCACTGGATAGATGGTGGTCTTCCAGCTAGCCGTCCGGCACTCAGCAGCCAACTCTGAGTACTTGGCCTTTTTTCGTTCATAGGCGGCCTCGATCCCCCTCCTCCGCTGGTTGCCTTAGAGGACCACGCCACTATGTCCGGGCGGAGCGATGTAGCAGTGATCTCGACCGGGAAACGGAGCTGCCTGTCGAGGTCGACTCTCATGTTCCACTCCTGGTTAGGGGAGAATGGTCTAGGTGTCTCTTTTGGCCTGGTGTCTCTTCTCCCCCCACCTTCCATGACTAAGCAGATGAAGCTGTGGTTCTCTGAAGGTGGTACTCCTCTGCTGCCTTGTCGACGGCCCTCCAACACCTCCGCTAGCTTCCTCAGGACCTGGTCATGGCGCGATCTTACAGCCTGACAGGATGTGCTGGAGGTTTGCATTAGGGGTGTTGCAGAGTGTGCAGCATTCCTCGCACCCGAACCACTGGTAAAGGTTCGTAGGACAGGGAAGCGTGTCAACTGTTGCACAGATGAGGAAGCTGAGCCTTGCCTGCGGGTTCTTCCAAAGGTCTGTCCAACTGATGTTTCGGTTGATGATGTAGTGTATTATCCACCTGTACTTTTGCTTTAATATCTTAAATTATTGTATGTTCTTCTTTGTATGTGTGCCTTGTTTGGAACTGAAGGAATGTGTGGACCTCTGCTCTGTTAATGGACTTCATGTTTGTTTAGAAGTAATATGATTGAATGGAATGTGCCTGGTTTAAGGTGATTGTTGAGTCTGCTGTCTCCCCTAATGGTCAAGGGCCCTGAGATACAGGCCATTGGGTTTGTTCTTGCCTAAAAGTTAAAAGGTTAGGTCAGAGGTCATTGACCACCTGGACAGGAGGTTCCTCTCTGTCTGGAGAAGGTGGAGTGTTGGAGATAAGCCAACATATAAAAAGGAAGGTTTTTGAGTTGAGAGAAGGAGACCTTTTTTGAATACAAGCGAAGACGTGTCAGCGGGGACCCCTTCTTTTCATCAACACATCAATATACCACAATGACTCCTTCCCAGGTTGTCCAGCTTCCTTGTCGGCCCTATGACACGGCCTTGATCTTACAGCGCTCTTCCTCCATCCTCGTCACCTCCGCCACCACCATCTCCTTCCTCTCTTTGCGGTTGGCCTTGGACCAGAACCGTGATGCTTCTCCCCACCCTAGGCCTGCCCTTCCTGCCTGGACTCTGCTGACAATCTCTTGGTGTTGCAGGCGACTGATGGCTCTGTTGACCTCAGTTTGGGCATTCCACTTCCGGCCTGTCGGAATCTTGATGTATGCATTCCTTACAGCCTGGTCGGTGGACTCTCTTAACTCTTTTCCTGCTTGCAGCCCAAACTGATGGATTGGAGCGGAAGTTGGAGGGTGTTCCTTCCGAACAGACCCGTTTCAGAGAGGCATCTTGGCAGCCCCGACCACTTTCTGATGAATGTGTTGGCCTTTCCATCCATCTTACTTGTGGTGGATGAGGGGATCTCACTCATTTTCAGCGGCCACATCACTCTCCTGTAGAGTGTGAAGTGGTAGCACAAGGCTTTGTACTTACCTGGGAAACATTTATGTACAAAATAAGGTACAACTGTCAAAAAGAACTCTTCTCCATGAATGGGATGGGGGATGTGTTAAAGTGTTTGATGTAATAACATATCTGTCAAGCTGTAGCAGCTGGAAATGTCCTGTAAAGTCCTGGGAGATGATTTCAAGAAACGAGTGGGAACCCTGTAGCTGTTGCTGGGCACGGCTCTCCATTCCGACACCCCGCTGTTCCGAAATACCCCCACTCCGAAACACCGCTGTTCTGACACCCTCCCCCCCGCAGCTGTATAAGGTGCTCAACCGCGTGTTTGGTTGTTTACACTCTGCGTTGTGGCTTGTCTGTGAAACGTGCTGCTCAGGGACTGGGCAGATCTGTCCCACTTGCTTTCTCCCCGACTCCGTTGTTGGAGATCTCCACAGACTAAAAGAAATACACTTTTTTTCTCCCCCCCCTTAAGCAATGAAGAAAGGAGTTGGTTAAGACCAGGTAGAGGCTAGACAGGCTAGAAGCATAATGAACATTAGCCTATATGTCATTAATATTAAGTATTTGCTTGTTTTGCAGTTAATTATGCACATGATCCGTTTGACCCCAAAAAGGAAAAAAGGATCAATGCGCACTGCACAGCCTCCGGTTCCTTTCTGATTACGTCTGTCTGTCCATTCAAAGTGGGGGGGTTTCCCCAATAGACTTTTCGGAATAGCGGGGTCAAAAATAGAAAACCCCGCTATTACGATGAATGGAAGTCTATTTTCGGAAAGGGGGGGTTTTGGAAAGGCGGGGTGTAACCGCTGTTGCTATATATTGTGGGATTTGTGCTGTGAGCGCTATACTTATACTTTTAGATATGAGTTACATTTGTACATTCCTACGTTCCATCATGCTACCTCTGATATGTGTGTTAGGCTTAGTGTTGCACCGATACGATACTAGTATCGGTAGGGGGCCCGATACCGCACTAAAATGCTGGCATCGGTATCGGCGAGTACTAACAAATGACGCACTGATGCCATTTACTGATAACTAATATGAACGCTGCGCCTTGTGTCTTCTCTCGCCCGACACTCACTGCTGTGTGATCACACGTGTTCAGTGCATGCCAAGCCAAGTAAGGATGTAAACAATTAAATTAATTGCAGTTAATCAATCCTTTTCTAGGTGTTTTTTGTGAAATGTAAACAAGCAAAGCCGACATAAAGTAGCGGGATCTCTATTTAAATGTGCAGCAGACCCTCATTGGACCCTCAACATTATTTAAAGGTTAAATAACGCTTTACTTAAACATTTTTACCAGGTAGGCAATAAAAAAGTTCTACTGGATTATAGTATTAGAAGAAAAAAAGCTCTTTTTTTTTTTTTTTCCAAACGGTGTGGTATCAGTACGTTATCGGTATCGGCCGATACTGCACAGCCGGGAATCGGAATCGGTATCGGGAGCCAAAAAATGGTATCGGTGCAACACTAGGCTGTGTGTGACTGACTGTATGTGTATGGTGGATTGTAGAAACTGAAGTGCCCTGCGGGGATCAATAAAGTCTCCTGTACCTGTACCTGTACTTGCGGCCATTAATAAAAGAAATAGGCGTTGGGTTTGACATGTGTGTTTTAAACCCTCAGGTCTGAACGTGGACACTGTGGTTGCCGGGGACGACAGCCTGGACAGGAAGAAGCCGACGGGCATCGACGGCCGACGCCAAACCATGAGCTGCAACGCCGACCCACGGCCAGCGGGGGGCACGATGGAGCGGCGACACACCATCTGTGGGGTGGACTGGAGGCCGTCGCTGTCCAGGAGCAACCACGACAAGAACCAGAACGTGGAGAGGGGAGGAGGTGGGGGGGGGGGGGGAGGAGGAGGGGGAGGAGGGGAGAGAGGAGGAGGAGGCAGTTTAGAGAGGAAGAGAGTGGGGGGGAGCTGGGAGAGGAGGCAGCAAACACGGAAAACAGGAGGCAGCTGGGAGAACCGCAGGGCCAGGCCCATGAGCGGGAGCTGGGGGGTGGGAGGAGGAGGAGGGGGAGGGAGCTGGGAGAAGAGGCACGGGGGAGGAGGAGGAGGAGGGAGCTGGGAGAAGAGGCACGGAGGAGGAGGAGGAGGAGGGGGCAGCTGGGAGCGCCGTCAGGCCTGCACAGGGAGCTGGGAGCGCGGGAAGAGCTACGGCAGCTGGGAGAGGAGGAACCACAACCCACTGGAGCCGACGCCGTGTCCCGATGCCTACTGCAACCTGGTCATCCTGGCCGTGGACAACAGGGTTAGTCCTTTACCTGTCCTCTACCTGTCCTTTACCTGTCCTCTGTCCTCTACCTGTCCTCTACTGTCCTTTACCTGTCCTCTACCTGTCCTGATGCCTACTGCAACCTGGTCATCCTGGCCGTGGACAACAGGGTGGGTGTCCTCTACTGTCCTCTGTCCTCTACTGTCCTCTACCTGTCCATTACCATTACCTGTCCTCTACCTGTCCTGATGCCTACTGCAACCTGGTCATCCTGGCCGTGGACAACAGGGTTAGTCCTTTACCTGTCCTTTCCCTGTCCTCTACCTGTCCTCTGTCCTCTACTGTCCTCTACCTGTTACCTGTTCATTACCATTACCTATCCTCTACCTGTCCTCTACTGTCCTCTACCTGTCCCGATGCCTACTGCAACCTGGTCATCCTGGCCGTGGACAACAGGGTGGGTGTCCCTTACCTGTTACCGGTCCTCTACCTGTCCTCTACTGTCCTCTACTGTCCTCTACTGTCCTCTACTGTCCTCTACTGTCCTCTACCTGTCCTCTGTCCTCTACTGTCCTCTACCTGTCCCGATGCCTACTGCAACCTGGTCATCCTGGCCGTTGACAACAGGGTGGGTGGGTGTCCCTTACCTGTTACCGGGCCTCTATCTGTCCTGATGCCTACTCTGCCCTACAACGGAAGAAAGGGTTAACTCCTCAGAGTGCCGTTCTGAGAAAAATGAGTTTAAAATATTTTTGTTGTCCAGTCAACTGTATTGAACTTGGGCGCATGAAGTCTGTCCGACTACCCATTTCTCCGACCATACATTTCTTTATTTTTGCTATTATTGGGTTTCAAATTATCGCATAAATTAGGGCGTGGAAACGTTGAGTGACAGCTCCGGAGCTCCTGCTTCGAGGCCAGTGGGCGGGTTCTCGGCCGATTGACCCATTGAGTTACCGCCTCTCCTCCAAATATCGAAAGGACACGCCCACCAAAATCCAACATGGCGCTGTTCAGGCCGCCATATATGAGTCACAAAAACGACTCCCCAAAACCAATGGGTGACGTCACGGATGCTATGTCCATGTTTTTTACAGTTTAGGGGTTTTACCTGTCCATTTTGGGCTATTCGCGTCATTCGTACTTGCGCACTTGACACTCAAAAAAAAGACGAAAATGTTTGTTCACTCATTTGTCAACCGGTATTTCTCAACCCGTTCTCTTTTCGTGTCGATCATGGCTGACAGCTCCACCGTTGCTGCACTGTACTTGCTGTACAAGTCCCAGAAGCGCCGGAAAACTATGTGTGGCAAGGTGAAGAGGGCCCGGACGGGGATTGAACCCACACCTCCTGGGTAATAGTCATGCGCGCTTGCCAGTCACCCAAAGAGACATCCCCTTGGCCATGTAGCCAGGGCGCATGATCAATTGGAGGCATAGTGACAGGAACCTCAACTGTCACATCTGCAAGTGCTAACTGATGCTAAAGTTTCATTCATAGAGAAACACAGTCAGTAACGTTGTAAAACAACCCACAGGTAGTTTACCTCCGCACTGACTTTCAGCCTCCTCTGTTTTTATTCTGCCCCGATAAAAAACAGCAGCAGTGCCGGTTGCCCACTCACAGCAACGGTCAGCTTCATGTTGGTCTGTGTGCAAACTACCGTGTTTACATCAGAGAAGTGACGTCGGCTTGAACTCGTTGCTGATTGGATGTCGTGGCGCGATGGCGCTTAAAAAGTTCAATATTTTCAACTTTATTCACGCCGCTTCAAACGCTCCATTTGTGCCGCTGCCTCCTGAATCGCGTCTCATCGCACCATTTACTTTGCGTTTGGTGTGAACTCCCTGTAAGATACACAGACATCTTGACCTGTTGGTGTTGCAACAAGGATCGATCAACCAATCAATAACTGATTCATTGATGAACCAGAGTCGACTCAGAGGTGAAGAGTGATCACACTGAGCTCAGAGAGAGAGAGAAACAGTTTGTTCATCAGGTTCAATGATCCAACTGTAGAAAGTAGGACAGGGAACACACACACACACATTCATAGTGAGACTGTGTTGTTACATAACCTGAACCACTGCATCGCATTAACACCAGAGTCGCTTTGTCATTGGATTTGTGTGTGTGTGTGTGTGTGTGTGTGTGTGTGTGTGTGTGTGTGTGTGTGTGTGTGTGTGTGTGTGTGTGTGTGTGTGTGTGTGTGTGTGTGTGTGTGTGTGTGTGGTGTGTGTGTGTGTGTGTGTGTGTGTGTGTGTGCAGGATGCTGCTGAGGAGTACTGCTCTCTGATCTGTCAGATGTTCCAGATCATCTACGGCCATCAGACGATCGAGTGTGTCGACAGGGCGGGGTTTCATCACACCGTGCCGGACTGCTATTGGCTGCAGAGGAGTGAGTGACAACATGGGAACTTGCACCCTCTTTTTAATTTGCATTAGACACATGAACCCCACATATACAGTTAAAGGGATAGTTCACCCAAAATTTAATAAGGGCTGGGAGAAGTTTCAGAGTCCTCCGTGGCTTCTCTGAGTTACAGGGGGTCTCGGCGTAGCAGTTCATGTCCATATGACGGTTGCAAATGGATACCAACTGTCTTCGTAACAAAAAGACACACCAAAAAACATCCAAATACCTCCATGCTGCTCGTCTGTAATGTCCCTCTTGTATTGAAGCCCGGTTCGTCAAATTTGACGAACCAGGAAGAGGAGCTTCGAGAAGCTTCCTCTACAAAACAAGCTTGAAATATAGATTTATTTAATTTTTTTCGGAACAATTTCGCATTTCGGGGCGTCAATACAATACAACATTTAGATAAAATGACAAGTTGAATTCTTTCAAAGTTGATTCCAACGCCGATTCAAACGATTCCTTTGCCAAAGCCATCTATCGTCTTGTCATGTTTTTCACCGTCGCAACTATGTCGTCATGGCGTTAAGCCGCCCAACGACTCTCTAAACAGACAGAGCGCTGTGATTGGTCAACACAAACGGTGTTCCAGACTCAAAAAGTTCCTATGGCTCGTTTCTAGACCCACCTACGGAGTCAAAGAGATCTGCTGCTGCTAGGGGGCAGAGAGATTTATAGGCTAGTCCAACACCTCAGAACTGAAAACAACTGAACACTGCTGTTTCTTTAGGGACGCCTCCTTTAAACTTTGACCTGTGTGTGTGTGTGTGTCTGTGTGTAGGTGACAGCTGTCTGACTGACATGTCCTACGGTTATGATCCAGAGTTCAGCTGCTGCAGCTCCTAGTGAGTAACGTACCGTCTGCTCCTCTCAACATCTCCGTGCAGGACGCCATGTTGAACTCTTTTCTCATCAGCAGCTTGTACAGGTCCAAGTTCAGGTTTCACAGTGATTTCCTAAATATGTGTGGAGCAGTTTCACTTCTACTGAACACACAAGATTCCAGATAACATTTATTAATGTAGATAAAACATTACAACATTACAGACTGACAGTTAATTAAACTCTGCATGGGCTCTTATATACTCACATCTTCTACACAGAGAAAAATAGAAGTATGGAAATGTACTCAAAAGGGTACAAACCCTTGCCGCTCCAGGCCTTTAACCTTTTTTACTTTACTTTACTTTACTTTATTTATTTCTCACGACCACGTAAGTGGTATGGAGCACAAACAATAAAACAGTACAAATAATCAGACATAGCAAGAGGCAGTGGAGGCTGTACACACTTTGTACTACATCTCTGACCAGGACAGAGCAAAATCACTTAAACAGAGGAAGAACACGTTTCAGAAAAGCACCTAGTTTATAAATAACTTTTCTTTTATCAGACTGTAATAACAAAAGTAGTTTAAACATAGATGGGCGACAAACATAGTATTTAGGGAGGTATTTTTCTCTTAGATATACAATACATGTGTTTTTGCATTCAAACAGAACATGGAACTCATCACCAACCTGTCTCTTTACATAGATCACATAACCTCTGACTTCTATCGAGTCCTTTGTACCTTCCAATAACTTTAGGTATTCTGGTGTTGTTTACTCTGAAGTGGCAGATGGCCTGTCTGTACTTTTGATTTAAACACAATAAATACTTTTCTAACTTAAACTCTTGTTTAAACTCAATATAGATAGATTAGAGACAATTTTGTACCATTCTGGAACATTTATGTGCCTTTTTTTACCCCCAAAAGGTACACATAGGTACTCTAGAGTACAATAATTGGCCCTATAGGCTACAGTAGGACAGAACTGTACCTTTAAAGCTATAGTGCGTAACTTCTGTCGCCCCCTAAAGGATTTCTGCATTATTACAACGATACGGCCCGGCACCTATGGCCTGGTGTAACCCTCCCCTCCTCTCCCCCTGTAGCTCCTTGATACCGGTAATGCACATCACACACAGTAACAGTAACACTCGCAGCACACCTCATGCTGCTGGTCACGGACCACGGTTCACGGACTATAACACTCGCGACTCGCCGCACACTGCTCGTCACAGCACACAGACTCCCCGCAGTAAGTTACACAGCAACACGGGCTACACACCTTGTAACTTACTGCTAACGATGTGGCTAACACCAGGCTGCTAACAGCTGTTGCTTCTAGCAGCAGCGGAGCGCTCTCCTCCCTCCTCCCTTCTCGTTGTCAGGTAAAACCGAGTAAAACACGTTGTTTCGGTCGTTTCCTGTCCGCCAGCGCGGGAATGTCGCTCCAAGACAGTAAATTACAAAAATAACAAATACTGAGAAATACTGCGAGGCGTTTGAGGAGCTGAACGGCTTAATCAGCGTTGTATCATCTCCTCTTGTAGTGGCTTGGGTGAAACGGATATTAACAGACACGTAGAAGTTACGCACTATAGCTTTAAGTACAGAAATGTCCCCCTTCTGTACCCCTGTTTTTCTCTGTGTAATTGGTTTTACTCATTTGGTTTAGACTGGATTCATTTATTCCTTTTCATAAACATAGTTGTTTCAGTATTCAAACAATAACACACATCATTTTTATTGTAAGATAAAAGGACATAGAAGATGTTCTCTCCCTTTTATCTTACAATAAAAATGATGTTTAAATCCACAATTATTAAATGCAGTTGATGAAAAAAATACATTTTGGATTTAATGTTAATCCGGGAGAATCCTGTCTGATCAGTGGGTTAGAGACAATGACGAGTATCACCACTAACATGGACAGTGACATGGTGTGTGTGTGTGTGTGTGTGTGTGTGTGTGTGTGTGTGTGTGTGTGTGTGTGTGTGTGTGTGTGTGTGTGTGTGTGTGTGTGTGTGTGTGTGTGTGTGTGTGTGTCTCAGTGACGGCTCTCAGGAAGCCTTCGAGCTCTACTACAGCGAGACGTACAGCGAGAGCTCGTCTCTGTCTCTGCAGGACTCCCATCGCAGCCTGGCCGAGGCCGGAGACGCTGCAGACGGTAACCCCGGACTACTGCTGATGCACGAGTACATGATCACTGTGAGTACAAGTACATGATCACTGTGAGTACAAGTACATGATCACTCTGTGAGTAGTACCATCACTGTGAGTACAAGTACATGATCACTGTGAGTACAAGTACATGATCACTGTGACTAGAGCAGTGTAAAAGAGAGTAGTGACAGCATTGGTCCAATGGCAGCGCCTCCTAGTGGAGGAATATGGGTTTTGCAAAAGCGCCCAAGAACTGACATCTCTGCATTGTTGGTGAATGAGCAGTGTGGTGTTTTCAATAATTTAAGGACATTTATAGATCACCCACGTTAATAGCATCATTGAGGATCCTTTACAGATAAACATTAACACATAGGAGAGTAAAAAAAAAAAAAAAACAGTTGTCTACTGTCTACTGTCTGTACTTGTACTTGTAATAAACAAATTATAAGTATAATTTGATATGACCAAGACACCTAAAAACAAAAACACGGTTTTTGTTTTTTTTCTGTTTTTTTCCGTTTTCTTCCATTTAGCAGCAAGTGGGCAACACACATACATTGGAGTGAATGGGTTTTCTGGGCGCTTTTGCAACACCCATATCCTGCCACTAGGGGGCAAAACCCTTAAACCCTTAAACCCTTACCACTCTGTCTTGACCTTAAGATCGTGGGTTTGATTCCCATGTTGACAGAGATGGCAAAACCGGCAGTAGCCCCGTGGGCCTTTCAAAATTTCCCCAGAGGAAATTTTCTAGTTGTTGTTTATTGTTTATTGAGGATCCCCATTAGCCGACGCACAAACGCCAGGCCAGTCTTCCTGGGCTCCTTTTCAAAAGTTCAAAATAAAATAACAATAATAATACACAGATCCAGTTACAATAAAAAGAAAAGAAAAGGGAAAGAAAGAGAAAGTTCTCAAAATGATAACATGAAAGATTAACTCTTAAGTCTGAAAAGTGACTTTACATGTTTCTTAAATGCTTTTTTTTACTGGGAATAGTCCTAATATTTAAATGAAGAGTATTCCATAACCAAATGCCTCTATATCCAACAGTGCTTTTCATTGAACTAGTTCTTGGTCGTGGTAATACATGATCACTGTGAGTATTACATGATCACTGTGAGTGTGTGTTGGACTCTGTGAAGTGGACTCGGTCCCGAGCCGGCGCTGCGCTGCGCTGCTCTGTGCTGCCGTTTGTTGTGCACAATGAACAGTTTTTAGATTAAAGTTTCCTGTTTTCAAAGTTTCCACCAGACCTCAGTTCTCCCTCGTTTCCTCTTCCTGTGGAGAGCAGGAGGCTGAACAGAGCAACACTGAACATTAACACTGAACATTAATAACATTAACAACACTGAACATGAACAACACTGAACATTAGTAACACAACTCACACACACAAATACATGTGAGGTTAGTTTGCACGTTGTTGTAAAAACCTGTAGCTACAGTTCAGATGTGTGTGGCTGCAGCTGCACTTTCTGTTTCTGAGGCTTCAGACCTCGACCTCGTTGTCAGTCAGCTGCAGCTGCTGATTGATCTGTGTGTTGTTACTGTAACTGTGATTACATGAATAATCAGTGTGTGTGTGTGTGTGTGTGTGTGTGTGTGTGTGTGTGTGTGTGTGTGTGTAGCTGCGTAACAAGCTGAGTCCGGTGGAGCTGCAGCAGTTTGCCGTGCTGCTGAGAGAATACAGGCTGGGATCGAACATCGACCACTTCTGCTCCGAGCTGCTTCATCTGTACGGAGACAACCGCAAGTTCCTGCTGATGGGTGAGACAGAGAAACGCTGCCGCAAACCACAACACACTATTTATTCTGTTTGTGTGGATGTGGAGCTGTGGAAAGATGCTGAGTGTGTGTGTGTGTGTGTGTGTGTGTGTGTGTGTGTTTACTGCAACAAATTCAGCATTGACCCACTTCCACTGAGGAAACCACCACTTCCTGTTAGTGAGCGAGAGGCTGATGTTTCTCTCCACACACACACTGTTCACTCTCACTGTGCTGCTGCTGCATCATCATCATCATCATCATCTAGGCTCCAAATATTATCTGCAATCAATCCTAAATCCTAGGGTGAATTCCAGAGTTCTCCCCTTGGCCCTAATCCTTCGTTTAGCGCGTTCACGTGAAGTGGTAGGGGTGTCCCAATTCTGGTTCAGACGAGGGTTAGGGGGAAGGGGTAGGGCTATCTCGGCCTCGAAACGGAGATTTTTCAGGGGCACACTACGGACCGAGGGCTATGACAAGTTTCCCAGAATGCATCTTGCGGCAACCGGCAGCTGATTTATTTCTCACTGTAGCGCTGTTATTACGTCATTTTGTTAAGTTTTAATATTTTTTCATGTGAGAAAGTAGCTGTTTAGATCCCAATGTGAGCTCGGTTTATCCACATGAGGCTGTTTAGACGTTTGCTCCGATGTTTTTTGGGAGAAGTGAAGCTCCACGATGGAGCCTCCACCTGTGGAGCAGATCAACGGCTCGTCACAGAGACACCACCCGTCCGGAGAGCTGGTCGGCCGGCCAACCTCCGTCCTCATCCCGGGGGAGAAAACCATCGCTAATTAACTTACCCGCAGGGTTTTAAAGGTTTACCGCCGCGTAGTTACATTCTTTTTAGGAGATAAATGCTCGTCTCATTGATGAAATGTAACAATTGTGTCACCACATTTACATCAATAAATAAATGTTTTACAATGAACCGATCAGACTTCATTAAATTTTATTTTATTTTATTAAGTTAACGTGGTTTTGAATAGAGGATTTGTGGCAAAAGCTCGTCACGTCTGTTTATGTGAAAGCCAGCAGAGACGACTGATGACGTACAGTATGTGACTGTTGAAGTGGTGTCCCAATTCGTAGGGGTTGACTTTCAACCGCTACCCCTTGTAGCTGCGTTTCAAGGGCAAGGGTTAAGGGCTAGGGGTAGGGGTAGGGATGGAAAATAGAATTGGAATTGGGCACAAGTCTTTAAAGGCCGTTTTCTCAGAAAGAGTTTTTCAGACTCAGACTCCTCTCTAGAAATCTCCACTTCAGCAGCACTTCCAGACACCAAACCTTCCACTTTGATCCCTTTCTATATTCTGAAGGTTTTTACAGAGGGGATTGTTGATATATCATTCACAGCCTCATTTATACAACATTTTAGTACTAAAAACATGGACACATTAGATGTTTTAAAGGGCTGATGACAGTATTTTCTCATTTACAGAGTGATAAAAAGAGATATCCACAATCCTCCTCTGTAAAAACTAAAGACTCTAATATGTCAACAAGATAAAACAAGAATTTTGAAAGTGGCTTTATCCATTTTTCAGATTTTGGTTCTGGAAATGTATGAAAATTAGCGCATAGATATTGCCTTATATTTAAACATAAAATTGGACAAAACTTGTAATACAAAAAATATTTGTCTTAATGTGAGTGATAAACTTGGGAAGTTTCATGGTGAAATCTGTTATTTAAATGTTTTACCCTATTCACCTGTAGAGTCTCCCCTTACAGGGAAGAACCAACTATTTCTTGGTTCCTTTGAGTTCCAGGCAACCCGTAACTCGTGTTTTTCCGACCTGTTGCACCTGTGAAAGTCACTATAACGGCCACTCGTAACTTCTGACCGGTGAACTCGTACCAGATCGAACTGGTACGACTTCACAGGTCGGAAAAACACGAGTTACGAGTTGCCTTGAACGCATCATAACTTCCTGTCAGCAGATGGAGTTAGCAGCCCCCGCCCTCGTCATGGATCTATTGGTCCTCGTCCCTACGTCACCACATTCAGGCGCATCCCTTGGCTGCACACACAGAGAGGACCGCCCCTTTATGCCGTTCTCTCTCCTCATTGGATAAAGGTTGTAGGATACAAGGAAAGTTTTCTCCTGGGCTCAGAGCAGAGCAGAGTGACTGACAGACCCGTGTTTCAGACCAAACACTCTATAGAAGTGACTTATATTAACACAAACATTCACCTGACTTCTGCTTTAACTCTGACAAGTCAAACAGGAGTTCAGAGCTCACACTGCAAGCAAGCAACTTTTTTTCTTAGAGTGACTGATTAAAACTGATGATGAACAGACTTGACATGAGAGCATTTATGTTCAAAGCGCCTTCAGAGTGGAATAATCTTCCTTTAAATTTACGCTCATTGACCTCTTTTCATAGGTTTAAATATTCTGTGTCTTCTTATTTTGAGTTAAATTGCACATGCTTCAGGTGATTTATATCAATATATATTTTTTTGTAACACACTGTAATTTCAATTTGAATATTATGTTATTATTTCACATTTCTCGTAGTTTATTTAGGCTATTGCTATGGCCATTTGCGGCCATCGAGAGGTTGTGTCCATTTTTGTACTCATTTCTTTTATGTCTGTGTTGATGGCTGTTGTCTTGATTGTTGTATGTTTGTAGATTGTTGATTGTGTCTTGTCTCTTTTTGGTTTGTAATGTATATTAGGAGCCCCTCGAAAACCAGAGGATTCCTCTCAAGGGGTTTATCCTATTAAAATCATTCTGAATGAATGAATGAATGTTTCACTTCACCAGAATCAGACCTTTGTGTTACACCCTGAATCTGAGCTTCACACTGTATGTATATGTCCATGTGAAGCTCTAACGCTGTGGTGTCCCCCCCCTCTCAGGGATGCGTTCCTTCATCCCGGACCGAGACGTCGGCGTGTTTGAGAGTTTCCTGGAGAGCATCGGGATCCGAGAGGGAGGGATTTTAACCGACAGCTTCGGACGCATCAAACGCAGCATGAGCAACACGTCGGCCACCGCCATGAGAGGGTACGACCGTCAGACAGATTATAGAATTAGGTTTAGTTTTTAAAGGGATAGTTCACTCAAAATTGAAATTTCATAAACTCATTATCTCCTCCCCCTCATGTGGACTAAGGGCTGGGAGAAGTTTCAGAGTCCTCCGTGGCTTCTCTGAGTTACAGGGGGTCTCGGCGTAGCAGTGCATGTCCATATAACGGTTGCAAATGGATACCAACTGTCTTCGTAACAAAAAGACACACCAAAAAACATCCAGATACCTCCATGCTGCTCGTATGTAATGTCCCTCTGGTATTGAAGCCCCGACATGAGAAATTGTTCCGAGAAAAATTAAATAAGTCTATATTTTAAGCTTGTTTGAGCTTCCAGTGTTGCTCTGCCGAAATCTCGTGCGATTTACAGAGCCGTGAACTGGGTGTCAATGCAAATCACGCGAGATTTGCATTGACACAGGCAAAGCTTGCTACAAACAAAATATATAGCTTAAAATATAGACTTATTTAATTTTTTTCTGAACAGTTTCTCATGTTGGGGCTTCAATACCAGAGGGACATTACAGACGAGCACTATGGAGGTGTTTGGATGTTTTTTGGTGTGTCTTTTTGGACGAAGAAAAGTGAGCTCCGTTAGCTACCGTCATATGGACATGCAGTGCTGAGTTGAGTTGAGTTGAGTTGAGTTGAGTTGAGTTGAGTTGAGTTGAGTTGAGTTGAGATTACATTACTTTATTTATCCCATAGGGCAATTCTGTTTCTACAGCTGACCACTGCACCAAAATCACATACACAAGCATACTGGTACATACAATTGAGGAGGAAAGTGCAAGGACAGTGCAAATTTGAGATCAAGTAAGATAAAAGTACAAAAATATAATAAATAGGCTACATGAGAGGGCAATATATGTAAAAAAAAAATAAATAAAAGAGGCCATTATTAGTACAGAACTTACATTTTTTTAGGGTTTTGAAAAGTCAAAGTTGGTTTGTATTTGTAAAATATTTTTTATTCTTATTATTTTGTTTTATTTTGTTGTTTGACATTTATCTAATTCTGTAAGTTATTGTATTATGTTTTGATTGTCACATATGAGTGTCTGGACCCCAGGAAGAATAGTTCCTTATCAAGATGAGGACTAATGGGGATCCATAATAAAACTAAAACTAAAACTAAAACTAAAAACTACAGCTTCAAGCCAGCTGAGCATTCAACAGACTAATGGCAGAAGCCACGGAGGACTCTGAAACTTCTCCCAGCCCTTAGTCCACATGAGGGGGAGGAGATAATGAGTGAACTATCCCTTTAAGTTTCTGTGTCTTCCAGCAGGTACGACAGCTGCTCTCTGGCCTCGGGGTCACAGGAGTTCAACCGGCGCATCACCGACATCACACACGACATCGAGGCGCTGGGCTTCCAGGACACACACGGAGACATCGAGGAGGAAGACTACTACCTCTGAGGAAGGCTCAGCTTCCTCTTCCTCTGATGAAGGCTCAGCTTCCTCTTCCTCACCGGTTGGACTCTTTAATCATGTGACCTCTGAGAACAGATCAGATCAGAAATACCTGAAACATTTATTTATTTATTTAGAACAAGAGGAAACATGAGGAGAAGAAGAAGTTCGTATGTTGTGTCAGAGATGAATTAAATCCATGTACAGCACGTTGCTAAGATAGTGAGCACTATAATAACATTTAAACACCTGCACAAAGAGACAATATATAAGAATGTGAATTAAAAACATTTGTCATCATCATAATCAGAGCTTGTGTGTGTTTCTGAAGCCCAGTTCATGTTTTTCTCAATTGTTTACACACAATTACACTGCAAAAACTCAAAATCTTTCCAAGAATATTTGTCTTATTTCTTGTCAAAATGTCTCATTTCTAGTCAAAACTAATCTAATTCTACTTAAAATAAGACTCATCACCTAAAAATGAACTTGTTTTTAGATCATTTTCACTTGTTTCAAACTAATTTTCACTTGAAATAAGTAGAAAAATCTGATAGTGAAAACAAGTTTTTTTGTGTTTGTAATAAGAAAGAAAAACTTGCTCCACTATCAGATTTTTCTACTTATTTCAAGTGAAAATCTGTTTGAAAGAAGTAAAAAGTGTCTAAAAACAAGCTGCTTTTAATGTGATGAGTCTTATTTTAAGTAGAATGAGATTTGTTTTGACTAGAAATGAGACAAATATTCTTGGTAAGATTTTGAGTTTTGCAGTTTACTGATACTTGTGACACAATGACCTCAACATCTAACTCGTGCACCAATTAACCCCCTGAACCAAGTCTGCTAAACTACAAGCACAATTCCTGCTTTACACTCTAATTGCAGCTCTAAAACACACTATTTTCAAAACTCTACACACAATTCTCTGCATTTGGCACAATTCTCATGAAGAAAATCTCTTGTGTCTCTGTAGTTAAAAAAAGAAAAGAGAAAAAAAAGCCTAAGTCATCATGATGAATGGAGTAGAAGTGTTTTCCATTCATCATAGTGTTTTACACTGAGCACATCAGTGTTCAACTGCTTCTTATAAATGTCTAGTCATATGATGGTTTGTGTCATTTGAAACTAAAACAGCATTTTGAGAAGAAAATAACATTGTTTTTTATGTAAAGTTTCATTTTGCAGGAGAAGTTATAGGAGTTTGGCCCGTTGTGTGTGTGTGTGTGTGTTTGGATTTGTGTGTAGAGTTCTGAGAGTCTGAGCCATGCTTTCAGAAAATGTGTGTAAACAATCGAGAAAAACTGTAAAATGAGAGAGATGATGAAGGTCTGCTCTGAGGAAGAGGACGGCTGCAGTTCCCACCACCGACCACACGGAGGCGCCGGAGGATCAGAGCTGAAACCTCTAACACACACACACACACACACACACACACACACACACACACACACACACACACACACACACACACACAGAGCTGAAACCACAGCAGCTTCAGCTTTAATAACCGTGACGGGATGGATGGATCCTTCTGTGTGTGTGTGTGTGTGTGTGTGTGTGTGTGTGTGTGTGTGTGTGTGTGTGTGTGTGTGTGTCCCAACGCTGCTGCATTGACCCGTCATGACCTTCCCATGATGCACTGCTCCTCCGGCCCGCGGCCTCTCCTCTGCCCGGCGTGCGACCTTGAACTAAACTGGAGCTGCAAACACATTACACAACATGAGGAGGACTAGAGAAACACAACACAACCACACGACCACACAACCACACAGTCTGATGAGGCCGTTAAGGTGTGTATTTATTGTAATTAAAATGTATTATAATATTATTTATTCTAATTATGATTTATTATAATTATAATATATTATAATATTATTTATTTATTTTCCAGCTTTCAGCATTCACCCGTATTTCCTTCTCTGTCACTCTAGCTGCCGACGTCACCACTCTAAAGGCCTTTGCACACTGAGTCCGTTTTTTGTCGTCCGAAATTGCCGCACGTCAAAAAAAAAAATCGACCTCATGTTGTGTCGATCATGTTTACACACCGAGTCCGAAACTTTCGTCCGTCATAAAAAAATTCGGATCAGGTTCGATTTAATGCGTTTTTCGCATCCGTGAAAAGCCTTTTGACCAATCACATCAGAATTTAGAGGCTGAAGAGGGAGAGAGGGACGGGGGGGTCACCGCTGAGTGGGTGTGTGTGTGTGTGTGTGTGTGTGCGTGCATGCGCCAGCCGCTGTTCAGGATCATGGAAATTGTCCGTCTTCTATTTAATATGTGAGCTAATAATCAATATCTTTCAAACTGGACCTACATCCTATAATAAACAGTTGAAGTGATCATGATAGTTCCGCTGCTCATTAACAAGCAGCAGATCCTCTACTGGCTTTTAATGTTTCTCTTTCATTTCTCAACAAGTGAGAGAACCACAAAGTGCATCAATGCATGACGATGTTTGTCTCCCTCTCTGAAATTTGGAACACAAAATAAAAACGCATGCGAATAAAACGCAACGGACTCAGTGTGCAAGGAGCCTGCGCGTAATGTTTTTTGTCGGATGACGGATACGAAAAACGCATGCGAAAAAAACGGACTCAGTGTGCAAAGACCTTAACCCTGAACATTCCGTGCCATTGACTCTCATGTTAAATTTGAATTTTGTCAGAAATGATCATGAACAGTTGAAGGGCACTGATCAATAATGGTAAAAGATATGAAAAGGTTGAATTTACGGTGAATACTTGAACGTTTTGTGAACGTTTTAAAAGTGGAATGAAGTCTGTAGGTGAAAGTATGTTGAAGCAGGTGAAGTTCAAAGAAGGAGAAGATTTGAAGAGTTTGAAGACTGTTTCAATGTATTCCTATGGGGAAAAAAATTCAATAATTATGATTTATTATAATTATAATATATTATAATATTATATATTATAATTCTCAGTGGGAGCTGGTTTCACAGCAGCTGAAGGAGGAAACACAGAGAGAAGAACACGATGGTTCAATGAATAAAAACAGATTTTGTACAAACAGAGACGAGACGGTGTGAGATCAACAACTACTGCTGCTGTGTGTGTCTGTGTGTGTGTGCGTGTGCGTGCGTGTGTGTGTGTGTGAGTTTGTGTGTGTGTGCGTGTGTGTGTGTGTGTGTGTCGGGAGCAGCAGACACATTGTATAAACTCATCATCGGATTACAGGACTTTAATCTCTGCAATCATCCATGTGGCGGCATTTACCATCATATCATCATCATCATCATCATCATCATCATCCGCCTCACACACACACACACACACACACACACACACACACACACACACACACACACACACACACACACACTCCTCCGTCTGTCTGTCACACACGGTCCTGCAGCATCATCATCATCAGTCGAGGCATCACTGTGGGGTTTTTTAATGTGTTTTAAGGTAAAAAATTTAACCAACAGATTTCACCATGAAACTTCCCAAGTTTATCACTCACATTAAGACAAATATTTTTTGTATTACAAGTTTTGTCAAATTTTATGTTTAAATATGTAAATGAGGCAATATCTAACAAAATATGCGCTATTTTGCATACATTTCCAGAACAGAAATCTGAACAATGGATAAATCTACTTTCAAAATTCTTGTTTTATTTTGTCGACAATCTATCAATTACTAGACAACACAACACAACACTGATGTCTCGGTCTCCGTGGGGCTTCACATCGACCGCTACAGTCACGTGTTTTATTATGGTTTAAAATAACAAGACATGACATCATGCAACAGAAGTGAATATCCATCCAGAGGGATCAGTGTGAATGATGGGATGTCGGGTTTGCAGCCGGAGGTCGTCTCCAGGTCATGTGTTACTGACACAGCTCATCAAACTCATCAAATACACAATCCAACAACTCCACAACGCTCTGGTGGACAAGTTGTGAGCTGCACATTCACCACGCTATGAGATAATAACACAACGTTACCACACAGAGTTGTTTTAGAGGGAAATACAGAGACTGTTGATGAAAAACTGTCCCTGAAGGCAACGTGCATCAGTGGTTTTACATGAATTTCCCTCTAAAACAACTCTGTGTGGTAACGTTGTGTTATTTTCTCATAGCGTGGTGAATGTGCAGCTCACAACTTGTCCACCAGAGCGTTGTGGAGTTGTTGGATTGTGTATTTGATGAGTTTGATGAGGGAAACCAAAGAAATCCCATAATGAGCCTCCGTAGCGTAGCTCTGAGCAGCTCACGGCTCTGCTCCGCCGTTCTAAAAATAGCTTGCGCCGACAATTAAAGGTAACGAACCTACTGCTATGACTATAGGGATTATGGTGATGGGCCAATTTGACAAAATGTTGAACTATCCCTTTAAAGAAACACCTTGTCACACTGAGGCGACATAATGATGTTTACAACCATCAGTGAGCAGATATCAGAGCAACAACACACGAGGCTTCACATCGACCGCTACAGTCACGTGTTTTATTATTATGGTTTATAATAACAAGACATGACATCGTGCAACAGAAGTGAATATCCATCCAGAGGGATCAGTGTGAATGATGGGATGTCGGGTCGTCTCCAGCTGGTCATGTGTTGCTATGCAGATGCAGAGGATCACAGGGCTCAGTGTCCAACGACAACAGGGATTTACGCCGCCGTGCCGGTGTCACCGCGGGGATCAGTGCTGAGGAAATCCAGCCAACAGCCAATCAGAGCGGCCGGCAGGAAGAGCTGCAGCGACGGCTCAGCTAAAGCCTCCGACACGGTGAAGGGGACACACACACACACACACACACCGCTGCTGGATGTGTGTTAATCCACCTCACACACACACACACACACCTCAACCACAGAGCAGCTAAATGACTGAGTTTAAAGGGATAGTACGCGAAGCCCGGGCACTACTGTTATTGTGTGGATTATTTCCTACTTTTTTTTTTCATCTTCCGGACAACTTTCGAGTTGCAGGACAAATTATATATCAAAACGTGCGGTTTGATCGGGATCGGTGTGCTATTACTTTTCTCAACAGTTTACGTATTTTTCGCGACGTAAATCACGAAACACTGCGCATAAATTTTGCATTGAAGTCAATGGGACGGGCGAACAAAGAAGAGCGAAAAAGACCAATCATTGGAGTTTAAAGGATCCATCACCTGACATATTTTCCGGGCAAAGAACTTCACTCTCGCCTCCTCCCCCTTGAATTCACCAGGAGAGGAAAAAAACGCGACTTCTGATTGGGCTTCTCGTTGACGTCACCGAGAAGCCGAGGAGCAGGAAGGGGGGGGGGGGGGGGGTCTACCCCCCCGCACGCCGTACGCAGCAGCCGGCAGCGGTAGTGGTAGTAGCTGTGAAACAGGCAGAAAGCTGTTTTATTTCCTGCTGTAGCGCTGTTATTACGTCACTTTATTAAGTTTTAATATTTTTTGATGTGAGAAAGTAACCGTTTAGATCCAAATAACGGCTGTTTAGAAGTTCGCTCTGATGTTTTTCGGAGAGAGTGAAGCTCCACCTGCGGAGCAACGACCGCGACATCACAGAGGCAGCAGCCGGTCTGCTGACGTGCTCGGCCGGCCACAACTACGTCGACACCGCGGCGGACAAAACGTTCGTTAATTAACTTACCCGCAGGCTTTTAGAGGTTTACCATCGGCTGGTTAACTTCTTTTTAGGATATAAATGCTTGTCTCATTGATGAAATCTAACAATTGTGGCAGTTTGTTTGAATGAAAAGTGAAGCTTCCTGTGTGTACTGGACAGAGAAGTGGCGCTGCCTGGGGGCTCTGTATGTAGATAAATCACCACATTTACATCAATAAATACATGTTTTACAATGAACCGATCAGCCTGCATTAAATTTTATTTATTTATCCACCTTTTTCTGAACGTCAAAAACGTAAGCCGGTTTTGCTCTTCCGGTGGAATTTTATATTTACATTTCCATGGTTTCAGTAGTCGCGGTAAATTTATGGAATTTTCTTTTTTTCAATGACAATCTGTAGTTCAAGATCGCGTGTTTTTCTCGCGAGAGCAAAATTGGGTACACAAATAGAGATAAATAAAGGTGAATGTTGCATATTATTTCTCAAAAATGTGCATTTAAGACCCTTTCAACACCTAAAACCAATATAAATACCAGGTGATGGATCCTTTAACAAACGTCTACTGCTCAGGCATACTTTCACCTAGAGACTCCATTTAAACTTTAAACAGTAGACACAAGTCTTGTGTATTGGTGTATTACTCCACGTTTTGATAGGTCATATAGTTTTTGATCAATCCCTGTTCAATGACCATGATCATTTTTGGAGAAATTATGAGATTATAATGGGTGTGTATTGGACGGAATGTTCGTGTCAGAGTGCGTGACATCATCGCTTAGAGTGGGAGAAAGCCCAGAAAAACTCCAGATTTTTTCTCTTTCCAAACTCGGCCCGGCCACAATTTACACTCTACACACTTGATTTTTTCAGAATTTGTAGACAGACTTGTTATCTCTCATATCATGTGCTCAAAATATCAGAGAGACTTACAGAATTTAAACTCTGAGCCTCTAAGTGCGGCCACGTCTGTCTCTGCTCCTCATTGACTCCAATACAAATATTTTCTGAGAGAAGCAGAACGGCCTGATGTTTTAAAACTGCCAGCGTCTCCAAAATATTTATTGTAGAAACACCAAATCGTACCACATTTTTCAGGAAGTCCTTAGAGCAACGTTGATCTGTGTTTTGTTCTGATAGGAGTTACCGTTTTGTCAGGCTAAGCCTAAATGTGAGACCGGTGCAGAGGCAGAAAATGGCTCTTTTTCTCCACGTTTCTGTCTGTCTCAGCCTGCGGGGGCCCTATCGCCGTGGTAACCTCTTTGATCCTCAGGCCAGAGCTCGTTAACTTCATAAACAATCCACCTGGCGCTCGTTAACATGTTTATAAACACAGGTAACCTAATGTGGTTACAGCTCCTCAGTATCAGTGCTTATAGAAAGATGATCATGTGTCTGTCTGATCAGCTCTGTCTTGACTTTAAGATCGTGGGTTTGATTCCCATGTTGACAGAGATGGTAAAACCGGCAGTAGCCCCGTGGCCCATTCAAAATTTCCCCAGAGGAAATGTTCTAGTTTTTAGTTATTCCGCCCTTTAATGGGTTGTAACTACTTCTATATTATTCTACTTTTACACTTCAGATATTGTTTCATCTATATTAGTAATGGTTCAAAAAATGTTTTCAGACTGTTTTAAATAAATCTGAGTGGTGCACTTTAACCTTTCAATTCATTCATACTATTCTTCATTAATTCAAGTAATTACCACCCATTTCATACATCCTCCATCTTTCATCTTCTACTTTTACTATTCAGATATTGTTTAATCTACATTAGTAATGGTTCAAAAATGTTTTCAAACTGTCAGTTTTAAGTAAATCGGAGTAGACTCCAGACTTTCAATTTCTTCATACTGATCTGCAACAATTCAAGTCATTTCAAACCATTTCATATTCTTCATATATTGTTTCATCTCTTCAAGATGTAAGTCTTTGCAGTGTTTGTTTACATCCTCCTACCATATGTTCCCTGTGCAGCGTGGCCTGACTCCGCCCCTCTCTGCTCCGCTCTGCGTCGTGACGTCTTTACGCACGGCCGTGTGGGGCCAATGGGAGCGCAGCAGAGGGTCGTATAAAGGGATTTGACGGCTCATCCTCCTCACTCACTCTTCCTCCAGCAGCAGCAGCAGCAGCATGGCGGCGGCCGCTGCGTGCGGCGCCCAGCGCGGCGGGAAGCTGCTGAGCCGGAGGCACCGGGACCGGGACCGGGACCGGGACAACTCCTCCCAGTCCCGGCGCAGACACGCGGCGCTGCTGTTCCTCTCCAACATCTCTCTGGACGGGAGACCGGTGCTGCAGCTGCCCGAGGAGGACGCAGACCTGGACCTGGTCCTGGAGGGGATCGAACCTGGCGCTGCGAGCGGCGGCTTGTGTCCGGAGCTGGAGAGCCACCACGGCTACGGGACGTTCCCCGGTCTGAGCCCCGGTCTGAACCCCGGTCTGAGCCCCGGTCTGAACCCGGCGCTGCTCACGGTGCCGGTGCCGCCCATCCTGGTGCTGCCGGAGCCCGAGCTGCGGGGCTGCAGCCGCAGAGGGTCGGTCCTGTCCGTGTCCTCCACCGGGGCCGGGGGGGACCGGGACCGGGACCGGGACAGGACGCTGCTGTCCCCCTCCCCGTCCAGCTGCAGCCTGCTGCCCCCCTCCTCCTCCCCGCTGGGCCCCAGGAAGTCCTCCACGCTGCTGTCGGTGCACAGCTGCAGCTCCGTGGCGTCCGAGCCGCGGCACAGGTGAGACACACACACTGGAGGTCTGCACTGCAAAAACTCTACATCTTTACAAGAATATTTGTCTTATTTCTTGTCAAAATGTCTCATTTCTAGTCAAAACTAAACTCTTTCCACTTAAAATAAGACTCATCACCTAAAAATTAACTTGTTTTTAGATCATTTTCACTTGTTTCAAACTAATTTTCACTTGAAATAACCTAGGCCTATATATATCAAAAAGGGGGCTGCTGCTTCACCCAGCTGGCTCTCTCCTAAGGTGCTGGAGGCATCAAAAGTGTCCAAACTGAAGAAAAAGATCTATGCAATTTCACTTTATTGAAGGCTATAAGCTTTCGGTCTCAGACGACCTTCATCAGAGCATTTCACTTGAAATAAATAGAAAAATCTGCCAGTGAAAGCAAGTTGTTTTTTGTGTTTTGTAATAAGAAAGAAAAACTTGCTCCACTATCAGATTTTTCTACTTATTTAAAGTGAAAATCTGCTTGAAAGAAGTAAAAAGTGTCTAAAAACAAGCTGCTTTTAATGTGATGAGTCTTATTTTAAGTAGAATGAGACTAGAAATGACATTTTGACTAGAAATAAGACAAATATTCTTGGTTGTTGTTGCTCCACCTCCCTCAGTCGGTGTGAGAGGAGGAAGTTGTTGGTCTGTGTCCCGGCCTGTGAGACGCTGCTGCTCTCAGGTCAGGGTGAAGTTGAACTGGTGTTGTTGTCAAGTCCAAGTTCAAGTCCAAACCAGTGCAGTGAGACCAGGTTCAAGTCCATCCCAGTCTCCAGTCCCAGTCGTCATAGCAACCATGTGTCTTGATATTCACATTTATTCCTCCTCGGATGATTGGATGTCAAATCTAAACCAGATTTAATGTAAAAACAAAAAGTTTGTATTGAACAGAAGAACAGAAGTCTCCTCCCACTGTTGTCATGGTGACATCAAGTTGTTACCATGGTTACACAAGCAACTATTTGAGTTATCTGTTTAACTTATAGAATTACATCACAGAAACTAAAGTGAGACAGAGGTGGTTAAACGATGTGAGTGCAGCTGTGGTCTGACCTGAGAGATGTGGTCATGATGATGTCATGGTGACAGGTGAGCTGTGAGGTCATGATGAGGTCATGATGTGTTGGACAGATAAAGGTCCAGGTCTCGTTTCTCTCTGAGCTGATGCAAATGAGACACGAACGGTGAAAAACCACCGGCTCAGTAGAACTGGTGTTGAGTCTCAGTCCCATTGTTTCATTCTCTCAGTCTTTTGTCATTTTAGTCTTCATTTCCATAATTTTATTGTGGATTTTGTTCAGTTTTGGATCTTTTTACTTTAAACAACAAAGTCCCCTGTTGTAAAAACCAAACGTGACACATTCATGTTTCTAGTTTTTGTCTCAGACCAACAGATACAACATAATAACATCTATGATTTTATAAAACGGAGACAAATAAATCACCCTTTTCAATTAATATTTATATTAATATTCATGTTGACTGGCCTTTAGTGTCTTTAACTCGTTTTTTGGATCAGATATTCACTGATTCTTGAATATAATTAGTTTTTTGTGTGAAATCCATCTCATTCTAAGGTATTGGACAATAATACACGTGTAAAATACAGAATAATGAGATAATATAAAAAGTACAGTGGAGGTAAATAAATAAACAATCTTGTTGTTTTCATCAGCGCTCTGAGATTTAAAAAAAAAAAAAAAAAGGAAACACCTGTGAGTTTCAGATCCACTTTAATCTGGTTTTATCTGAGTGTCTGAAGTGAATTTACATAAAAACACCATCAGTAATAAACCAGATGATCAGACTGGGACCGTGATGCTGCTCTCTCCTGTAAAACACGTCGTCTTGAAGAGTTTTGTGTCATATTGAATATTTAAAATAAAAACAGATGCAGATAGAGAGAGAGAGGGGAGGAAGGCGTGGTGTGTTCACAGGCCGTAGGAAACAGCAGCAGTCAGTCAGTCAGTCAGGCCGCTGCAGGTTTCTCTCTGAGGGGGAAGTGAAGCCAGAGACGGTTACAAACCACCAACAGACACACACACACACACACACACACACACATGAAGTGGAGCGGTGGTCTGAGGCGCCTGACGGACGGCGGTTCAGCTCCGTCGCTCGTTGGCAGCGTTTCAAAGCCGGAGAGTTTCAGGCCTGAAGAGATAAACACAGATTAGAGCAACACTCACCACATCATGAGCTCACACAGCAGCTAGCTAACTACAACAGTTGCTTTTATTGTGTTAATATTAACCTGATTGATTCTTATAACTTTCTACATTAAAGGGATAGTTCACCCAAAATTGAAATTTCCCCATTATCTCCTCCCCCTCATGTGGACTAAGGGCTGGGAGAAGTTTCAGAGTCCTCCGTGGCTTCTCTGAGTTACAGGGGGTCTCGGCGTAGCAGTGTTTTGTGAGCTTAGAATCATAGGGTTCTATCTCCGTTTTGGGTAGTTCGGAGATATTGAGCATCAAAGTTCCAACTCGGCTTGTGTTTTGGTTGATAGAACCTTTTTATTTTATGAATAAGTAATTTAAAAAATGTTAAAAATTTAAAAATAACACAACACAGGCATTAACAGACCACTAATGGATGATATTATGCAAAAAACTCAATTTTGAAAAAAATGGAGATAGAACCTTATAATTCTAAGATCACAATTTGTCCATATAATGGTTGTGAAAGGAGCTCACTTTTCTTCGTAACAAAAAGACACACCAAAAAACATCCAAATACCTCCATAGTGCTCGTCTGTAATGTCCCTCTTGTATTGAAGCCCCGACATGAGAATTGCAACTGTCGGTTGACGCGAAACGCCGATAGCGACGGGCTAATTTCTGTTAGCTTGTCTATGGAGTTTTACATTATACGTTAGCATTAAGCTAGCGGACTTTATGCTTAGTTGTGATGCTGGCTAACATCTAAACATCTCTCACAATATGTTGCCTCAAATACGTTGTTGACTTAACTTAGAACAGATGTAGACATCTAGGGTTGTGCCGATCGTCCTTCCAATCGTCTATCGGCGATTGGAAGGACGAGCGGCGATGTTTTGTTTTCTTGGCGATTTTACACACACACATACTCGCTACTTTTTTATTGATCCAATGCGCAATCTGTTTGTTTTGTTTTAATGAAGCCGCTTCTCTGGCTGCTTCCAACAGATACTCTGTCATATGACAGTGTTTCACCAATCAAATGCAGCTACTGGCGACGTCCAATCAGACGGAGCCAGGTAGTCATATGACCGCACATAAAATCTCTGTGGTAAACAGGGTGGCCACTCCGCCTCAAATTTGAGGAAACACGTTTAGCTGGTGTTGTGGCTGTGACTAGGCTGCCGACGCCAGCCCTGTCACAGCCCGACGAGGTGTTCAATGATATGCCACAAATAAATTACGTCCACCACGAATAGATTTTTCAGCTTTCGGCAACGCAACAGTGTTCCGTTCATTGATAATAGTGCTCTTTCTCCGTTATTAGCACACACACACACACACACACACACACACACACACACACACACACACACACACACACACACACACACACACACACACACACACACACACACACACACACACACACACACACACACACACACAGAAGCGCGCATGCATGACAGCATGACAGCAGGGCACGGTAAAAGCGAAACTCATACGCCGCCGCCGCAGCCGACCCCCCCCCCCGAAGCCCGGCGATAGATAGGTCTATCGGCGATCTCCTGGGAGGGCGATTGGGACGATCTGAGAATGTCAAAATCGCCCAACACTATAGACATCCTTGTTAAGTTTATCCAGGTTTAGTTGGTGTTGTGGTCTACTGCATAACTTTATCCAGAGCAGACACTTCTCTCGGTTGAGATGTGGTTTGGGAAAAGGTAAAAATTCCCCCCCGTGGCCTCTCAGGATACCTAGTGTCAGAGTTGCATGTAGCCCATGAACACCGTTTGACCATTTTAAACTTAAAATGTCAAGAAAAAACATATAAAAACCAATGAAAACTGACTAACTGCAATGCATTTCAATGGACGTGGAAGCAGAGAATGTCCGAGTGTATGGGCTAGCTATGAGCACTGTGATTGGCTCATCGCGTTTGGGGGCGTGGCTTAGCCATAGGTCAATTCCTACATACTGGGGCTTTAAGGGTCAAACTGAACCTGGAGCTTTAACCACTGGCCACACTCCACCTGGTGCAGACACTGACACTGTGTGTGTGTGTGTGTTTCTCCCTCAGAGTAAACACAGTTTCAGGGTTTGGTCCTTCAGACTCAACCTGGTTGTTCATCAGCTTTTCTTCCTGCTCCCTCTCTCTTTCTTTGTCCTCCTTTCATTCATTCATTCATTCATCCTCTCTCTCTCTCTCTGTCTGACCCGATGATGATGAACATTCATCTTCCTCCTGTTTTCTTCTGTTTCTGTGTGAACAAGTTCAACACCAGCGCACAAGCAGAGACACGTTGTCTTCAACTTGTCCTCAAATGTTTTAGATCAACTCCTTTTCTCTCACTCTGACACACACACACACACACACACACACACACACACACACACACACACACACACACACACACACACACGCACGCACGCACGCACGCACGCACGCACGCACACACACACTCACACTCTCCATGTTATTCAGAGCAGTGATTTTTCTTTGTTGCTGCCTGAAGCAGAAAACTGATTAGTTTAGTTACACACACCCTCTGGACTAACACACACACACACACACACCCTCTGGACTAACACACACACACACACACACCCTCTGGACTAACACACACACACACACACACACACCCTCTGGACTAACACACACACACACACACACCCTCTGGACTAACACACACACACACACACACACCCTCTGGACTAACACACACACACACACACACACCCTCTGGACTAACACACACACGTTTCCGATGCACACCCATACACATACACATGCACGTGTGTGTGTGTAAAGACATGCCTCTCCAGTGAAAACAGCCAAACCTCACTGCTCCACACCCTGAACACACACACAGACACACACACACACCTCACTGACTCACTCCTAACATCTGAGTGTGTGTGTGTCTATGAATGTGCGTGTGCGTGTGTGTGCTGAAGGCCGACTGTCACGCTGTGTGTCTGTGTGACAGACGTGTGATTGAAGTCCTGGGACATGGCTGGAGGACACACACACATCACTATGCTCCTATTACACACACACACACACACACACACACACACACACACACACACACACACACACACACACACACACACACGCACACACACACAGGCTGACAAAGACTCGTTCTCCTCTGAGTCACACCATGTTAATAAACAGCAGCGTTTAATATTCACACTGTGGTATGTTTACTACTATTACTACTACTACTAATAAAAATTATTATTATTATTCTAATAGGGATGCTCGGTAACTTTAAAAAAAAATAGATAACCGTTAACTTTCTGCTTCCAAAGGCCGATAACTGATAACTGATCACTGATAACTGATACCGATAGCGATAGCGATAACAGACCAGTGACAACCTGAGATCATGACATCAATACTACAAACAAAACTCTTTAAATGAAGATGTTCTCTGAGCCTTTCAAACATTTGCTAAAAGATGTCAAACACAACTTAATGACATGACTTACATTCCAACGTAACACAAACATAAAGTTACAGGATCTTGGCTGGTTCCATACAAATGAAAGATTTTCACTAAAGTAAATGAGGTTCAGTTGTTGTTGTTGTTGTTTTATCTCATGGTCACGGAATCTTTAGACAAAATACAGAGAAAACCCTCAATAATAGTCATAGTAATAATAATTCTAGCTGCTGCACAGCGATGGGTCGGGTCCGGGTTATTTTATGGCAAATTCTGAGCAACAAACAGGAGAATAGGAAGACAGGACAGTTGACCTTGTAATGTTGACTTTGCACCAGTTGAGGGTTGAACCCACAACCTCTGGAACCGAAGACCGTTGTCTATCGCAATGAGCTACTTGACAAGTGGCAGTTAAACAGTGGCTTCACAAAGTGAGTAAGCCATTCACTGTCATGCAGGCAGATTTGAAACCACAGTAAAAAGAGGTAAAATTCTGATATGTATTTGTTAAACATCTATGTGACTCTAAGATTTTGTACATTTGTTTCACAAAGACCATCTGGTGTTTTAGTCAACTCCCTTGTTGGGTCTTGAACCCACATCCCTCTGACTCCAAGAACCAGCTCTTAACTCACTGAGCTAATTGTCTAGAGTGAGACCTCAAATAGACTCAGGTCACAAAATATGGTCAAAATGTCACAAATTCAGTCATCTAAACAAAAATCTGATAATACATAAATTGCATCTAGACAGCATGGAAATGTTGGTGATTTGTTTTTAATGATAAGTGTTTTGCTTCCTAAGAGAAAATCTGATGTTTAAAAATACCACTCTCACATTGACTGCAGTTGTTCCCATGAGAGCAGAATTCAAAATTAAAGAATAAAATTCTGATATTTGCCAAACTTCATCAACCATGACTCCAGAATATTCTCATTTTTTTTCAGGAAGATTGAAAATGTATTTAGCAGGAATTTGATGGTATATGTTTACAGTAGTGTTTACAGTCAAACGTTTTCATGCACTGTAGGCTCAATTTTTGCTTAATCAAAAATCCGAGAAACAAGTTTTGTGGAGGACGGTCTGGAGATGCTCTGTAGCAAGTTTGGTGTCAATTGAGCATTGAGAAAATTGTGGGAGGAGATAGGTTTTAAAAGTTTTACAGTTATTGAGAAAAACAGAGTGATGGACTTCATCATTTGTATTGAGTCTAAATGAACAAAAGTTTCAGCAGTATTGAGGCTACATTGTGGTGAAGTTTCAACACTGTAGCATCTACCGTTGGTTTGGTAGGAATTCTTTTTAAAGTTTTTTCAATTTAAACATTTGAAATTGAGTGAATCTGGCATGGGACTTCACTGGACCTTTGTGCAAAGTTTGGTGATTTTTCAGCCATGGGAAGTAGGAATTCCTTGGAAGAATAAGAAGAATTCCTAGGAATACAGTAGTGTCCAAGCTGCCCGGACCCTAAGAAGTGACTGTACTCTGTGGCTTCTCTCACGGTCACAAACCAACACCAGCTCAGACTCATGTGTCAGATCAAAGCTGAGTCATTACAGTGGATTAAAGTGCTGTGTCATGTCAGCAGCTTCAAACCTCCGACACCATGACACAGCTGGATTATGAGTTAATGTACAGGCAGCGCAGTGTGTAGAGTTACAGACGTGTAGAAATAACATCACACCTAATATAATATAATATAATATAATGTAATATGATATAATATAATGTAATGTAATGTAATATGATATATGATATAATATAATATAATGTAATGTAATGTAATATGATATAATATGATATAATGTAATATAATATAATATAATGTAATATGATATAATACGTATATAAATCTACAGTATATAACCTAATGTAGTTCGGTGGCGTCTGTCTTCAGAGCAGCAGTGAGAGAGGAAGAGGATGTTCCTTTGTTTTTTAATCAGTTGGTCACGTGACGCCAAGAGAGAGAGAGAAGGCGGAGGAGGAGGATAAGAAACGAGGATGAGTTGTTTTTTCTTCGTTAAATCAGGGAGGGAGGGGGGGGGGGGGGGGGGGAGTCTATTAATCTGGTGATGTAAGACACACACCAGGCCTGCTGACCGTGTGTGTGTGTGTGTGTGTGTGTGTCCAGTCGGTCAGCGAGGTGTGGACAGACTGTCGGCTGCTGTGTGTTCACCATGAGGATTTAGACCACACAACATTTAATCTATGGTGTGTGTGTGTGTGTGTGTGTGTGTGGTAAGGATTTAGTGTGCAGGGTATTTAAGTAAAGCTGTGTGTGTGTGTGTGTGTGTGTGAGGGGGGATTTGAAATCCTATGTGATCTCAGACAGAGAGAGAGAGAGACTGAGAGTCAAACTACTTCTTCGTCATGAAGGAACCAGGTGAAGGTCCAGTCTGAGCAGCTGCTGGTTCGGGTTCTGGTCCATGTGAGACAGAGACATGACAGATCCCTAAATGAAACAGACTATTGTTGGGCGTTGCTACAGTAATACGGTATGCCGCCGCGGTATCTTAAAGGGACAAAGTCAAAGTCAAAGAAAAATTTATTGCCATGTCAACCAGTGACAAGGAATTTGTCTTGGTTTGCTCTCCAGTACATACAACACGACACGACCCCACATGAAAAACACATGCGGGGGACAGAATAAATTACAAAATACAATACAATTTACAAATGACAGGGAACAGTACCCAGCGACATCATGTACACAGTATGGTGCAAAGTGCAATAGTGCAAGTCAATGTGAGTTCATGAGTCTGATGGCTTGGAGATAGGTGCTGTCTCTGAAGCGTGATGTTTTACTTTTGATGCTTCTGTATCTCCTGCCTGATGGGAGGAGATTAAAGAGATGATGTGCCAGATGAGAGTGGTCTGCTATGATCTTGTTAGCCTTTCTGACGAGTCTGGTTGAGTAAAGTGATGTAAGTGTAGGCAGGTTACTACAGCCGATGGTTCTAGAGGCTCGACGCACTACTTTCTCCAGCCGCGCCTTGTCCTGTGAGGTTGTGTGACCATACCAGACCAGCATTGAGAAAGTAAGTATGCTCTCTATAGTAGACCTGTAGAAATGGGTCATGGCTGGTCGGCTGACCCTGAATTTTTTGAGCTGCCGCAGGAAGTAGAGTCGCTGATGGCACTTACTAATTACGAGACTGGTGTTGAGCTCCCATGATAGGGATTGATGGATGGTACTTCCAAGGAACTTAAAAGAGGTTACCCGCTCAACCACCTCTCCATTGATAAGGAGGGGAAGAAGAGGGGTGGCCCTCTTTCTGAAGTCAACAACCAACTCTTTAGTTTTTGAGATGTTCAGTATGAGGTTGTTGTTCTCACACCACTTTACTAGCTTCTTCACCCCACTGCGGGAAGTAGTTTCAATGTTATCAGTGATAAGACCTACTACAGATGTGTCATCTGCAAACTTAAATAACAAAACAGAACTGGAATGTGATTGACAAAAGTGTGTGTATACAGAGTACAGAAGAGGTGATAGTACGCAACCCTGAGGGGCGCCAATATTCACGTGTCCTTTGAGCGTTCACACCTGTACTTTCATGTGGTCAAACACTATCTGATGAAGATCTGAAAACACAAGTTAACGCCAGGTGGAAACGGGTTGATAGTGTTTGTCAGTGTTTTAACATATAATTGGTATTTTATTGAATTGTTGGGTTAATTGTTGGAGTCTGATTGAGGCTGGTGTCGTGTTTATTAGTTAAACAGCAACACAGTGGAAGCAGCTTCTGGTCTGTTCAGCACAGACTGAGGAGAGAAGACCAGACGAGTGAAGAGAGAAGAAAGAGCAGAGCTGAAGCCTGATGACTGACTGTTGTTGTTTCTGTTCTATTTTAAGTCATCAGATTATTTTTAGCTGAACGACGCCAGCTATTCTTAGTCCTGCTGCTCCGGACCCAAACCAAACAAAGAGACTCGGTGTCATTAGTCTGAAAACAGACCCACAACTGGTTCTGGATCTGATACCTGAACCTCACATTTGGCTCAAAGACTTACTAGAACTCAGTAAAGAGCCTATTAGATTGTGTTAAACGGTCAGATTAATACCATTAACTCCAGACTTGGTGCTGCAGTTCTGCCTGAGCCTCGGTGACGGTGGATGAACAGGGAGGAGACTGAGCTGGTGTGTCTGATGAAGTTAAATATTGTGTTTGTTTGAGTCATATTCTCACGTACTCATGCAGTTACTTCATCTTGTATTTGTTGTTACACAGTGAGTAATATTCTCTGAAACAGAAACCGCCCGCAGGCTGAACCTCGGCCTGTGGGTTTGTCCACGTGACCTTTGGTTTCAGTGACACGCAGATAAAAATATTCACTCTGTCACAAACTCAGAAAAATCTTCCCAGAGAATCTAAAGCTCAGGCGTCGGTTCCGTTTGTCGTCTGTGGTCGAAGCTGCTTCCTTTAACACAGCAGAGGCAGACGTTTCTGTGCTGTAAAGGTCACAGGTTCGATTCCCACAGTGACATGTAGTAAAAACACATCTGAAGCTCCATCATGAACCATAAAAACCCTTCATCCTTCTCCTCCTCCTCCTCCTCCTCTTCATCCTCTGCAGAGGGGGAACTGTTTTTTTTTCCATTCCCACACAACAGAAACTTTCCACAACATCCCAGAGAGGTGGAGCCGACCGGTTCCCATGGAAATAGGTCGGTGGTCAGACGGCTGTAATAATGAGTCTGCAGATCCACGGCTCAGATACCGGGACAGATTTAGACGGACTGGGAGAGGCCGAGTCGCCTGTCGCACTCTGCTCGGCTGCTGCTGATGTTTATCTCTGAGGAAAAGACTCTGCACATAAATAACCCATAATTTCTCTGTTTGTGCTCCAATTATCATTCGTAGGCGTCAATCATGAGATCAGGTATGCTGTCATCACCGAGCAGCAGCAGCTCAGACATGTGAGCTGAGGTGTGACACACCAACAAGAACAATAATAAAGTTGTTGTGTTGCTGCTTGTGATGGTAGAAGATGATCGACTTGTTTTGTTGATGTGGATGGTATTTCTGTCAGCTGTTTGATGACTGCATTAATTATTGTTATTGATCTGATTTTACACTAGAGAACTCTGTCTGGTTTCTCTGGATGAGATTAGTAGAAAAATCTGTTTAGAGTGAAGCTAAACATGCAGAGGAGCTGAGCTGACCGTGGGTTGACACATGGTGATGAACCGTCACTTTAAATGTTACTGAAACAAAATCACAACGTGGTCAAGTATAATGTCCACAGACGGCTTGATGGATGGATCAATGGATGGATCGATCATTGTGGCTGTATTTGTCTTCTTCATCATCATCATCATCATCATCATCATCATCATCATCATCATTCCCACACAACAACAACATTCCTCAACGTTCCAGGAAGCTGTGGAGCGACGGTTCCCGTGGAAATGGGAGGCTGAGAAGATTCCATCACGTGACCAGGACGTTGGAGTATGTGATCAGAAATAGACTGTTTGGTTTAATAATACTGGACCAGTGACAGAAGAGACGGTTCTGGTCCCGATATTATTACTGTAAAGCTTTATTTAGCAGCAGCAGCAGACGAGGCCGAGCGGGCAGAAACTCTGTCACTGTGTTTCCCAGAGTCTGAGAGAAAACCAGAGCTGAGCTCCACATGACACCACAACACAAACACGGTCAGGACCTGAACCCAATGGCTGCTGTAGAATACCAACATGAAGGAGATCGGACCGACATGGAGGAGATCGGACCATCACAAAGGAGATCGGACCAACAGACCAACATGAAGGAGATCGGACCAACAGACCAACATGAAGGAGATCGGACCAACAGACCAACATGAAGGAGATCGGACCAACAGAGCAACATGAAGGAGATCGGACCATCATGAAGGAGATCGGACCATCATGAAGGAGATCGGACCGACATGAAGGAGATTGGACCAACACGAAGGAGATCGGACCAACAGACCAACACGAAGGAGATCGGACCAACAGACCAACATGAGGAGATCGGACCATCATGAAGGAGATCGGACCAACATGAGGAGATCGGACCATCATGAAGGAGATCGGACCAACATGAGGAGATCGGACCAACATGAAGGAGATCGGACCATCATGAAGGAGATCGGACCAACATGAAGGAGATCGGACCATCATGAAGGAGATCGGACCAACATGAGGAGATCGGACCAACATGAAGGAGATCGGACCATCATGAAGGAGATCGGACCAACATGAGGAGATCGGACCAACATGAAGGAGATCGGACCATCATGAAGGAGATCGGACCAACATGAAGGAGATCGGACCATCATGAAGGAGATCGGACCGACATGAAGGAGATTGGACCAACACGAAGGAGATCGGACCAACAGACCAACACGAAGGAGATCGGACCAACAGACCAACATGAGGAGATCGGACCATCATGAAGGAGATCGGACCAACATGAGGAGATCGGACCATCATGAAGGAGATCGGACCAACATGAGGAGATCGGACCAACATGAAGGAGATCGGACCATCATGAAGGAGATCGGACCAACATGAAGGAGATCGGACCATCATGAAGGAGATCGGACCAACATGAGGAGATCGGACCAACATGAAGGAGATCGGACCATCATGAAGGAGATCGGACCAACATGAGGAGATCGGACCAACATGAGGAGATCGGACCAACATGAGGAGATCGGACCAACATGAAGGAGATCGGACCATCATGAAGGAGATCGGACCAACATGAAGGAGATCGGACCATCATGAAGGAGATCGGACCAACATGAAGGAGATCGGACCAACATGAGGAGATCGGACCAACATGAAGGAGATCGGACCAACATGAGGAGATCGGACCAACAGACCAACATGAGGAGATCGGACCGACATGAGGAGATCGGACCGACATGGTGACGAGATCTTCCTATTCATGGCTTCTTCCCATCTGGTCCATGCGCTCAGTTGTCTCAATCCCATCCTCTGGCTTGCACGCTGTTCCTCGACCCCAGCCCTCACTTCGCGTTAAACCAGGTCCTGCCTTTCCTTGCTCTCAAGTTTGTTTTAGTGGATTGTCGGAATTGTTCCCAGACCTGCACAAGCTCTCTGTGATGCAGCCGTGGTTCTGCCTGGTCCACAGCCTCCTGCACCCTCCACTTTCTGCTAGTCCTCACCTAAGTGCCCGCTTGAGATACGTTCAGGTCCCTGGATTCCCTGTGTTGGAGCACCTACGTTGCCCTGGTAACCATGAACTCCTCAGTAAGGCTGTTGATGGGGAGCGTCGGCTTGTTCTTGTTAGCGTAGAGGGCGATGCTGCTTAGGCTTCGAGGTAAGCCCAACCAACGTCACAGGTGGCTGCTGACCCTCCTCTCAAGTCCTTCCACAGTAGAAATTCGTATACCAGCAATGGCCACAGTATTCTAGGCAGCTGGTATAAGGAGATCGGACCGACATGAAGGAGATCAGACCGACACGGAGGAGATCGGACCAACATGAAGGAGATCCGACCATCATGAAGGAGATCGGACCGACATAAAGGAGATCAGACCAACACAGTGTTTTTCTGTAAAGCTGAAAACATGTGAATGTAGAACAGATTCTCACACAGTCTGTGATGCTGCTGCAGCTGTATTACACCTCGTCCTGACATACAGCAAGCGAAACAGCAACGAAAACTCGCGCGAGGGTGTCCTGATATGCAGCGTGACGATTTTGTCGCAAGTATATTCTATTGGTTCAGAATCCAAACCAATCAAATTATCGAGGGACGTACACAAACTTGCGGCGCTATTCTGAGATTCCTGGTATTTCCTGGTTGCTGTTTTTCACATCTTTGAGTGTTTTTTCCTCTCATATTCTCCTCTCTCTGATAACTCGCTTGTCAACCGAAAGCAGCGTGGACTTATCAACCAATAAGTGAGTGTTTAGGGGCGGGACACCGCCGGCAAATGTCGTCCAGATAGAGACAACGCGAGCGATAATTTCAGGGTTGAGCGACGCTGGACGGCGCGATGTCATTGCGGCGTCAGGACAGGCTGATTGAAAAGTAGCTACGCATTCTAATCACTTTTCCTCGCTCGCTCGCGTCGCTGTCACATCGCATCGCTGTCTGTCAGGACGGGGTGTTATGCATCAGTTACATCACTGTAACATGGGAAACCAGAATGTGAACCTACACGACTCCATGTAGCCGGTGAATTAAGACGTGTATGTTCGTGTACATGTGATATTTGACTGGAGTGTTAAAGCACCAGCATCAGAGTCTGGATCTCAGTGTGAGTGGCTACTGTATACAACCTGCACAGATGTGGTGACTACATAACACACGTACTGAAAACTATTGTTCTGAGAAGAGACGGTGAGGAGGTCACAGGGTGAACAGCTCTGATCTGAACTCCATGTGGTGTCCAATCATCCAGTCAGCCATAAAAAACACTAACAGATGCTTTGTGTGTGTGTGTGTGTGTGTGTGTGTGTCCTACTCTGCAGGAACGTGTGTGTATGTGTGTGTTACAGTTGTATAACAGCTTCTCAGCAGGTCTTACTGTTCTGCTTATACCTCCAGGGCTTATGGCTCAATCTGCGTTGTGCATGTGTGTTAAATATTAGTTTCCTCACAGAGTCTGGGGACGTCAGAGCTCAGGATCAGTGTGTGGAGAGACTGGACCTCATGGGACCAGGTTCACACTGGATCAGTGTGTGGAGAGACTGGACCTCATGGGACCAGGTTCACACTGGATGATGTGCAGCTTCAAAATACGTTTAATTTGTTTATTTTTACAACGTAATCAGTTTACATCAGGTTTTGAACGCCACACCCACACCCCAACCCAACCCATCCTGGGGGCATTCCCACAAACAAACCCACACACAAAAACACTCACACACAAAAACAGGCAACAGAACACCAAAAGAAGAAAACAAAAATGCACAAATACAAAAACAGACACAGACTCACCAAAAAGACCCAAACTCCTTCGCGTTCAGCAGTAATAGACGGTAGAGATGCAACGATGCATAGGCAAGTGTATTTTTGTGGAGCGGGACAACTTTGGCTCGTTCCTAACTACACCAAAGATACTGTAGCTGTTAAAGGATCAGGCTGCAGAAAGATGACGACCAGAAACCGGACATGACCAACACATGTGTCCCAAAGAAACGGGAGAATATCGACACCTACAACAGTTTGGTGCAACAGTCTGTCATTACACAACCTTACATTAAATCAAGCCATGTCTGAATAAGTTAATTTATCTGAGTGGTTTTTAATCAAACGTTGTGATGTGTGGGAGCTCCGACCAGCCTGTGCTCATGTGACCTATAGGGTTAATGTTAGTTTAGTTTAGTTTATTAGTTTAATAAGGGACAATGTGCAATTACATTAATAATTTAAAGGAAAAAAAAAAGAAAAGATGGTTGCACCAGATTTAGCTCCCAGCTAATTTCCATCTGTAGTCCCTACACATAACATAAAAGTAGTAAAATACACAGAATACAAGCTATTATACAAAGATGAGGCATAAACAGACACAGTTAGACAATGGACAACATTTAGACAACCACATGTATGAGGTCGGCAAAGTGCAAAGTGCTCATAGCAGCATGGTTATTCATAGTATTGATAGTAATAAATAAAGTAATAATAAAGATAAAACATGAAAGTGGCAACAGTGGCAGATGTAAAACCAACGATGGTAATTCTCAGTTACAAAAAATAAAAAAATGACCAGCTATGGTGATGTGACAGATGTATCTGTGGATGTCAAATGAATAACAGAGACAAGAAGTGCTAACGACAAAGAGAAACATGGATAACCCTTATCCATTATCCATTACACCTTCTGTGTTTCACCTTGGTGCTTCTGGACTGATTCTGGTTCTGGTTCTGGCTGTGGTCCATGTCCATGTGTAATCTGTCACTGACCGGCTCAGGTGAAGGTTGTGCAGGTTGTGTGGTGTTTCCTCCTGACTAGGGTTGCAAAATACCAGGAATTTTCAAAGTTGGAAACTTTCCATGGGAATTAACGGGAAAAAATATGAAATTTACAAAATTGAAGGTTGGCCCATAACAGGGAACTTAAATATAGTTGGGGAAAATATATTGTAGCATAATCTTGGCTAAAACAACCAGATTGAATCCAATATAGTAAGTAATATTTTACTCACCATTCATGTTTTTGTTGTTCAGTAAAATAATTGATTGTTCATACAAGAATTAAAACTTGATAAAGTTCTACTCACAAATTAATCTGTTGAAATGTCATGTTTTTTGTATTATTTTGCATGGATATCTGCTTATGACAAAACAAAATATTTACATTTATGTTTGGATATGATACAGTTTGTTGAAATTACCCCCAATTTCCAGCTAATTCCCATAAATTCCCAATAATTCCCATAATTCCCATGGAAAGTTTCCAATTTGGAATATTTCCCAAATTCCCCAGCTTAACTTCCCATGGGAAGTTTCTGGAAATTTACTGGACATTTTCTGCCCCTTTGCACCCCTACTCCTGATGGTCTGACAGACAGCAGCGGTGCGTCCTCTGAGGACACCGAGCGACCGACCGGTCCAAACCGCTGTGGGACAGAGGGAGGAGACACTAGAGATATGAGAAACCCTCAGAGGCAGAGCTGTGAAGATGGGCTGTTGTTGTGTGGCTGTTGTTGTGTGGTTGTGTTGTTTCAGATTTATTCATGGATAACCCCTTGAGGTGACCACCCAACACACAACACAAAGCACACACAACATGACAACAGATATACAAAGTAGGGCTGGCAGCCTTCCCCCCAAAATTGAATATCTAATGCTTCTTATGTTAAATATTCACATTTTTCATGTTTTTTTTAAAGCTCATTATATATTCGGCTATACCAGTTTATTATTATGTCTTGCATCCACTAAAGGGCATTCCAACCAAATCTGTTATGTAACATCTGCAACACACTTCAGTTTTACCAATTCAATCATAATCTAAATATTCTAAGTAGTGGTGCAGTGGATCACAGTGGAGTTTAGTTGAGTTGAACATGTAGTCCGCGCTCCGGGCAATTAAAAAACTCTGCTCATAAATTTGAAGCTGCAGCTCTGCATCGCACAACAACACAACAGTTAGTTTTATCAACATGTTTATGCCCTGAACGTTGCGATGCACAACGTTATGTTGCAGAAGGAACACGTTCTAACGTCAGTTTCACCTTCGAATGTCGAACATTGTTACAATAATTAGACTTGTGTTGGATAGTGAAGTCGTCCTGACGGCTCGAACACACAAACTCTCACACATTCTCTAAACTGTTGTTGTGTGTTTGCAGCAAAGTGCTGAGGATCCTGATATGTAAATGTGAGAGTGTGTTGTGACTGTGTACGATGATGACACACACACAGTTACATGTTGTTGCAGGTGCCGTGTGAGTGTGTGTGTGTGTGTGTGTGAGAGACTCGTGCTGATGTCAGTGATGTTATGTAACAGCTGTGATGTCACTGAGCTCCTTGGCCCGTTTTCATGTCGACGTCTGTTGTTTTAATCCACGAGGTCGACACGGCAACACAAACTGACTCACAGCCTGACCTTCAACACACACACACACACACACACACACACACACACACACACACACACACACAGTTCAGCAGAAACTGAAACGTGTTTTCATTTAGTTTCAGGTTGAACTGTTTTAAATTCACAGAAAACGTCGAGTCGCTTATTACTGATGTTTGGTCTCCATGTTGTCAGGCTGGATAGTGTGTGTGTGTGTGTGTGTGTGTGTGTGTGTCTGTGTGTGTGTGTGTGTGTGTGTCTGTGTGGGTACAGTCCAGATACTCATCATGTCTCTATCTTTGTCTCTGTCTCAGGACTCGTAATCTCTCCGGTGGTTCTCCCAGACCGCGACACGCCGCCAAGAAGATCCACTTCATCAAAAACATGAAACAGTACGACACCAGAGGCAGCAGGTGAGACACACACACACACACACACACACACACACACACACACACACACACACACACACACACACACACACACACACACACACACACACACACACACAGCTGTCTGTAACATGGAAACTGGAGGTGATCCAGTTCTGTCTCTTGTCTGTGAACAAAGTGAATTGTTTGGTTGGTTGTTTTTATTTCTTTCCATGATACAATAATGTGTAAATGTGTATATATATATACATTCTATACATTTATGTATATGTAGGCCTATATATTATGTTATAAAACATAAAGGTGAAATCCTGCGATCTGATTGGTTGTTAGCCGTGGTATATTATACAACAGTTAGTTCCGACCGGTCCCAACCGAGCAATTTGATTGGACAAGAGACGTTCCATGAGTGCTGATATACAGTATAACAGCACTGGGACTTTTTACGGACGTTATCACTCCGCTGTTCAGCTGGACAGGAGCTAAGTCAGAGCCAGGCTCCCCATACAGGAGCTGCCCCATCTCTCTGCTGCTGCTGCTGCTGCTGCTGCTGCTGCTGCTGCTACAGTTATAAACGGACCTGAACATTAAAACCTGGACCTGACCTGGTCCGTCTAATTGGAGATAAATCTCTACTAAACCCGGCTGGAAAAAAAATCGCCGCGGGGGCAACTACGTTTTAACGGTGATGTGTTTTGATATTAGCATTAGCTGTTGTTAGCCACGTAGCTCAGCTACTTAGCTTCAACTGTGTTTATATTGATTACATAGATGATAAACAAATGTAATACGGTATCGATAACGTCTCTGTGTCTTCACGCTGGTCCTGTTGCTGCGGTGCTAATCAGACACTGGCTCAGAACCAGAACCAGCACTGGAAGCAGCTCGGTGGAGAAGCTTGTAGCTCGTAGCAAGCTAGTATGAAATGTTTAAGTGTTGCCTGGCAACAGCCTCGTCTCCCTTCCAGTTGCAGAACTATTTCTGTTGGCGGAGCCGGTGTGATTATCTGCGGCACTCGGCCTGCGGCCTCGTGCCTACGACCGAATCACAGCCGTGCTGATATACAGTACAACAGCACTCCCTCTCGTGTGATATTGCTTAAATACCACGGCTACTATTCTAAAGCCTTATCACAGCGTAGGCTATCACTCCGCCTCAGCCACGTATGACTGGTATGAATGGAAGTTGTTGTCATGTATCCATGACAACGGACTGTTGCAGTCCGTAGCAACAGACAGTTGATGTTTTTAGGATGTTAAAATGTAGTAAAGTAGTGTAATTGACATGTTGAAGGTGAACTTTGACCTCCAGAGGGTTAACAATGGTAGAGGGGACTGAGCAGTGACAGAGCTAACTTGGAGCTAACGTCTGGAGAGGTGGGAACAGATTTTTATTCTGCTGGAAGAAAACTACATGTCCTCTTTCATATTGTTGTTATTGGTAACCGTTTTATAAAAGCAGTATATCACTCCAGTCCTCCAGGTGGTCTCTGCTCATTCTACCACTCTAAGGGGGAACAACGCCCCTTAGAGTGGTAGAATGAGCATAGACCACGGCCTGGAGGGATATATTGCTTAATTTTGTATAAGACGACTGTCTCCTGAAGGACACTGAGTATAACTATATAAACTGAAAAGGGACATTAATCACATCGTCCCACTGCTGCAGCTGTGGACAGATGTGGACAGATGTGGACTATAGGGATGTCACCATTACTTGTTTTCACAATTAATCTTGGCATTAAACGCCACAATGAATTAATCTTAAAGATTCCCAAATACCGTCACTTCCCAAAGAAGATTATGTATGAACCGTATCAGCAGATGTGGCGCCAAAATGTTCATATACTGGTAATGTAACATTGAATTGATAGGAATTTAAATGTTAGTGTCATTTGTATTTAAAAAAAACAAACAAAAACAGAACAAAAAATGATACATGAACATTTGGTATAGATGACAATTTATGACCTGAATATTTCAAACACTTCCCCAAGAACATGTGTAATGGTGACATGACATCCCCAGTGGTCTGGTCTCTGCAGCGTGTTGAGCTGAACTCTTTAAAGTGTGTAGAGTTACACAACAACAACACAAGGTCGGCTGGAGGTGGAGTGTTGACAATAACAGGAGCAGCAGTTGTTGTTGTCGTCGTTGTTTTAGATTGTGTTCAGACTTGTAGTTGTAGTTTCTGTCGGTGACGTCTGTGCTGCTGCAGACCCAGGTCCCTGCAGGTTGTGTAGTTGTGTAATTGTGTAGTTGTGTAGCAGCAGCTGGTCTCAGTCTGACTCAGTCTGAGTCTCCTCTCACCTGGAGGATCTGCTCAGTCTCTGTGGCTATTTAAAGGGATAGTTCAACATTTAGTCAAATTGTCCCATCACCATAATCCCTATAGTCATAGCAGTAGGTTTGTTACCTTTAATTGTCGGTGCAAGCTGTTTTTAGAACGGCGGAGCAGAGCCGTGAGCTGCTCAGAGCTACGCTACGGAGGCTCATTATGGGATTTCTTGGTTTCCCTCATCAAACTCATCAAATACACAATCCAACAACTCCACAACGCTCTGGTGGACAAGTTGTGAGCTGCACATTCACCACGCTATGAGATAATAACACAACGTTACCACACAGAGTTGTTGTAGAGGGAAATTCATGCAAAACCACTGATGCACGTTGCCTTCAGGGACAGTTTTTCATCAACAGTCTCTGTATTTCCCTCTAAAACAACTCTGTGTGGTAACGTTGTGTTATTATCTCATAGCGTGGTGAATGTGCAGCTCACAACTTGTCCACCAGAGCGTTGTGGAGTTGTTGGATTGTGTATTTGATGAGTTTGATGAGGGAAACCAAGAAATCCCATAATGAGCCTCCGTAGCGTAGCTCTGAGCAGCTCACGGCTCTGCTCCGCCGTTCTAAAAACAGCTTGCACCGACAATTAAAGGTAACGAACCTACTGCTATGACTATAGGGATTATGGTAATGGGACAATTTGACTAAATGTTGAACTATCCCTTTAAGGTATTGAGGGTTTTCATAGGACACGACTCAGGTGTTTCCTCTGCAGCTCCGACTCTGAACTGTCTCTGTTCACTTCTATTCTTCCTCTATTGTTTTCTATTCTGGTGCTTCCTCACAGCGTTCATGAGTCAGACCTCTGGGTCACAGCAGCACCAGACATCTGATAATAACACACTCAGAGCTGATTGGTTTAAAATAGACCCAGTGAGCAGCAGCAGCAGCAACGCTCTCCATGTTGTCACGGAGCAGCGCACACCGAAGAAAACCAGAATTCAATCAAAATCAAAATGCATAAATTCATGGAGGACACACTTCCCTACTACACTACTACTCATGTTATTCCTGAGTCTTTTATTTCACTCGTGTCTCTGCATCATCTTTAACTCTGGTGTCTCCTTCTTTTTTTTTCTTTTTTTTTTTAGAAATGTAAAAACTATTTCTAGATTTTTCTTTAATAAACTTTTTTCTAGAAAATATTTTACTTTTTTTTTTTTATTATTATAGAAATTTAACCACTTTTTCTAGATTTTTCTTTAACATTTTTTGGATACATTTTAATTTTAGAATTTTTTTTTTTAACTTTTTGAAAATTTGACCACTCTATGGAGAAATTTTTGAGAAAATATTTATCTTTTTTCTTTCTTTTAGAATTCTTACCACTTTTTTTCTAGAATTTGTTTAAAAAAAACGTATTTATTTGAAATTTTTATCACTTTTTTTCTAAAAAAGTATTTTTTCCAGAATTTTCTCAACAATATTTTTGACCAAAGAAGTAATGTTCTTCAGTCTCAGAACAAATATTTGTGTGGCGGTGTCGCCATGGAGACGAGAGCTGGGACACCGGGTCGGAGGCTCTGATCTTACGAGGTTGGTTTTCAGCCAAGAGACGCTCCATTCTCCCTGGAACTAGTTACAAGGCATTGGTTTAACCAGCACTAGAGACAAGGGACACATGGAGCTGAGTTAAGGTGGAAATCCTAAAGAATTCCTCCTTACATTAATTTTCATTGTCACCAAAATGTTAAAAAGTGTAAATAAGGTTAGAGTAGTTTCTTCTGGATCAACAGCATCAGTCATTGTTCTGAAGTTCACATTGTTCCTCCACCAGCCTGAACTCAGATATTTAATATTTAATCTTTAATCTTTAATAATCCATCCCAGAGGATGTGAGTCGTCACCGAGCGCCAAGTGAAGGTCCGACGGTTCGTGTCAGAGTGAGTTCAGACAGAAACAGCCTGAGTCTGTGGTGGCGCTCCAACATCTGCTGCATCTAAAGGTCACGTTATCACAGTTAATTAAAAACATGTTGTTGATCGTCCTTCTTGTTCTGTGTGTGTGTGTGTTCGGAGCTTGAGCTTCACGTCCCAGTGGGAACGCTGTTTGTTTTCCCTGAAGGTGATTATGGGATAATTTGGCCTCGCTGTGATGAAATGTGTTAAGACAAACGGACGAGTGGAGGGACAGAAAACCTCCGAGGACTCAACTCAGTCTGCTGCTGCTGCTGCTGCTGCTGCTGCTGCTGCTGTTTCCACTCGGCTCCCCGGAGACTTCCTGCTCCGTGCTTTCCCAGGCATGATGGGGAACGTGTGTGTGTGTGTGTGTGTGTGTGTGTGTGTGTGTAATGCAAATCCAAATCCATAATCTCTCTCCTGGGACGGACAGAGGAGCAGCAGGGACGAAGCCATCAGTCCAGTTTTCTTTTCTTTTTTACAGATGTGTCCAAAATCAAGTTGTAATGTTTTTGTTTTTCCCACTGTAGCTGTGTGTGTTCACATAACTACTGATAACTACACATAACTACACATAACTAGTGTTATAAGCGGGATAATGTATAGTTGGTCTGTTGTTATGGAGAAATAAACCCCGACAGGAAGCGGAGGGATTCCATACATCCTGTCGGGGTTTATTTCTCCATAACAACCGACCAACTATACATTAACTGCTTATTACACGGTTTACGAGTAAAATAATTAATTTGAAACATAATGTTGATCAAAATACGACATTCATCGATTTTTAATTGCATCATTTCTGCATGTCCGGTCACGTCCGCTGTTTCACTGAGCCTCCTCCTGTTCGTGCATTTGAAGCCTTTGATAATCAATCAGTGGATCGATGGATTACCATACACGTGTTACGGTGTGTGTATTGTGTGTAGTTGTATCTGTCGTAAACAAGAGGTGCCACCGAGAGGAGAGTGTCACGGTTGTAGGAGGAAGGACCCAAATGCAGGAGCGTACAGGCAGATTTCTTGCAAACTGAGGATTTAATTGCTTCAACAGCCAGGAGAACAGAACACCTTGACGACAAACAATAATCCAACACGGAAATGAAAGAATCACAAGACTAAATACAACAGAACTAATCAAACCAACAAGCAACAGGTGAGGAGACAGGAGGGCAAAGAAACCTGATTGGTGGAGACACACAAGGAGCACGGCTGATGATGTGAAACACAGGACAGGTGTGCAAGGAGACTGAGGAGGGAAAACACAGGAAGACAAGACAAGGACTTCAAAATAAAACAGGAAACAATACAAGACACAGACCATGACACAACACAGAACTTCAAAATAAAACAGGAACTAAACTTTTTCGTTTGGTTTCCAGCCTCCAGTCTCCTTGTAACAAGTTACAAGTCATTTATCTCTAACATCACTGTTAGTCCGAAGCTGTTTAATGACGGTAAAAATGAAACATCAGGTAAATATCCTGCATAGTTTCTCTTTTCTGTGCTGCGCTGATCAGAGCAGCGTCCCTAGCAACGGTCTGTTATACATGACGACGGTCTGTTATTCAGAAATAACGGACCGCAGAACGCAGCACTGGACCAATCAGAGAGCAGCATTCAATAGAGCCGTGTAATAATTAAGCAATATAGGCTATCCCTCCAGGCCGTGGTCTATGCTCATTCTACCACTCTAAGGGGCGTTGTTCCCTCTAATGCCCTCTACACACTGTGCGATTTTAGCAGTCTTATAAGACTGTTGCATGACACACTATGCGACGTGGAATTTACAATCTTTGCTACGACGTCAAGTTTGACGTGTGCAGACTGTACGATGATCGTTCTACTGAATCGCAGGTCGCCCGCTCCCCCTCCTCCCCCCTCCCTCCCTCTCTCCCTCTTCACACACAGACACAAGTCACCGGCACCAGTGGAGCAGTACCGCTAGTTGTCCGTTATTTAAAAATGAAATCACGGCCTGTATTGGTACTAGAGAACATCACAGCAGTACCGTCACGTAATGAGAGCACATCTAAACGAGGACGAAGTCACCTCTCCCGGCGTAAACACGTCAATATTCTCCGGTAGGCGACCGCTTCTCATCATAGTCCGCACATGGGTTTTTTGTTTTTTTTGGACAGAGTTTCACACACAACTTTTCTGATGGCTGTATGAGTCTGTCCATGTTCCTCCTCTTTCTGCGACAGTAAAAAGGAATATACACCTCTCCAGACATGACAGGATAGGCTAAACTATTCGTTTTTTAATTTAATGACTATTTACTCGAAAATCAGTGCTCGTCCCTGTCAGCTGCGCCACTGATAGACGTCCATCAGCTGATTAGTAGACGTAGGTCGTAGCAGTTTTCTGACACTGTCAGAATTTAATTGCAGGTCGTCTTTGGTCGCAAGACGCTGACAACGGCCGTCGTAGAGCCTGTCTCACTGTGCGACGTAAGACGGCCGATTTAGAGCTACGACCAAAGATTTCGCCACGATTCTCCTACGATCCGCCATCTTTCGTCTGCGACGGGCGAAATCGCACAGTGTGTACAGGGCATTAGAGTGGTAGAATGAGCAGAGACCACCTGGAGGACTGGAGTGATATATAGCTTTTATAAACCGGTTACCAATAACAACAATATGAAAGAGGACATGTAGTTTTCTTCAAGCAGAATAAAAATCTGTTCCCAGCTGTCCAGACGTTAGCTCCAAGTAGCTCTGTCACTGCTCAGTCCCCTCTACCATTGTTAACCCTCTGGAGGTCAAAGTTCACCTTCAACATGTCAATTACACTACTTTACTACATTTTAACATCGTAAAAACATCAACTGTCTGTTGCTATGGACTGCAACAGTCCGTTGTCATGGATACATGACAACAACTTCCATTCATACCAGTCATACGTGCCTGAGGCGGAGTGATAGCCTACGCTGTGATAAGGCTTTAGAATAGTAGCCGTGGTATATGCTCATTATACCACGGTTAACAACCAATCAGATCGCCGGATTTCACCTTGACGTTATATAACTACTGATAACTAGTTATAACTAACTAGCAGCAGACTGGGCTTTTGACTAGAGAAACCAGCAGGTCAGAGTTGAGCTGGAAGCCTCTTCTTGATGTGTGGGTCTCTAGAAGGAGCCTCTGTGTTGGATCAGCTGCTGTTTTCTTCTCCGTGGGTTTATCTCAGCGCAGCTTTCTAAACAGTCCCCGGTGTCTCGGCCTTTAGCTGCATGTTCCCCTGTCTGGAACATGAGATAACATCCTACACACACACACACACACACACACACACACACACACACACACACACACACACACACACGGTCATGTGAAACTCAGTGTTTATGAAGCTGGAGGTCCTGTCTCCTCTCACTGGACAAACATGAAGTCCAACCGTCACTGACATCACCGGGCGCCGCCATCTTGGCCCGGTGATGTCATGGTGATGTCATCGGGAGCCTGAGTCTAAACCAGGAAGTGGAGCTGCACCGTCAGAGACCAGAACAGACCCAGACCCATCAGGAACATGGACACGTAGACAGACGTGAAGCTCCTCGTGGTTTCATCTCCTCCAGAACACGACAACGTCACAGTGAAGGACACGACGTGTTCTCTCTTCATCTCATCACAGATCTGAGTTAAACTCTGATTGAAACTGAATCAGTCCCAGTGACAGTTTGTTTCAAACCTGAAGAAGAAACATCACGTTGGTGAGGAGGAGGTCTGAAGGTTCAGAGCTACCTGAACCAGCCCTAACTAAAAGCCCTGTCATAAAGGAAGGTCTTAAAGGGATAGTTCGGGTCTTTTGATATGAATCTATGTGGCGTCCCCATCATCAGTTACGTGCTGTGACGGTGACGTTCCCCGGACTGTGTCCCGTGAGCGGAGTTCCGGTCTGGTTTCGGTGCTGACGAATGTAGTCCGGCTAGTTGGCTGGGGTCACGAAAATAAAGCGTTTTCTTCTCAAAACAATATGCGTTCAAAAGAGTGATACATTTGCATCACAAAACCGTTGTCCACGAAAAAGTCTGACCTCGCAATCGCTTGGCGCTATTTTCTCTCCCTCCGTATCACTGCGCGCTGCCGCCTGTAGACGGCTGTGTGTTTCCATCAGCTGTTTCACTGAGTTTACTGCTCCGATAGTTCACATAAACATATCTGACTATGACACAAGTGATGAAGCCATCCCTTGTTTTAGCACAGAGCCAAAGGGACTGAAACCAGGCCGGAACTCCGCTCACGGGACGCAGTCCGGGGAAAGTCACTGTCACAGCACGTAACTGGTGATGGGGATGCCATATAGATTCATATCAAAAGACCCGAACTATCCCTTTAAGTCTAGACTTAAATGTAGTTAGAGTGTCTGCCTCTTTGACCCATGGAGAGAGCTGGTTCCACAGTAAAGGAGCCCGGTAACTGAAGGCTCTACCTCCCAGTCTGTTTTTAGAGATACTGGGAGTCACTAACAGACCTGCGTTCTGGGAGCGGAGTGCTCTGGTAGGACAGTAAGGAATGATTAGTTCTTTCAGATAGGTTGGAGCTTTATCGTTAAGAGCCTTATAAGTCAGCAGAAGGATTTTGAAGTCTATTCTAAATCCTACAGGAAGCCAGTGGAGAGAAGCTAAGGTGGGAGAGATGTGCTCTCTCTTCCTAACTCCTGTCAAAACCCTCGCTGCAGCATTCTGGACCAGCTGGAGACTCTTTAGAGAGTTATGGTCTGGAGGTCTGGAGGTCTGGAGGACATCAGAGCCCGTCCTTATGACTGCGTCTCATTGGCTGCCGTGTAAAGGGGCGACGTGGACGTTCTGTGATGTTCATCAGTCACTTCAGTCTCTCTGTGGAGCTGAGACCAGAGGGACGGACGTGAAGAGACACAGACACCATTCACACACAGATAGGAGAGTGTGTGTGTGTGTGTGTGTGTGTGTGTGTGTGTGTGTGTGTGTGTGTGTGTGTGTGTGTGTGTGTGTGTGTGTGTGTGTGTGTGTGTGTGTGTGTGTGTGTGTGTGTGTGTGTGTGTGTGTGTGTGTGTGTGTGTGTGTGTGTGTGTGTGTGTGTGTGTGTGTGTGTGTGTGTGTGTGTGTGTGTGTGTGTGTGTGTGTGTGTGTGTGTGTGTGTGTGTTCTCCAGTCTGAGATAATGACTGTAAACATTTTCCTCTGAGACACAAACCAGGAGAGTGATGCTGCACTGCAGGGGTTAATACTCCAGAGGACACACACACACACACACACGCAGCTCATTATAACACATCATGGTTAAGTTGTCAGGCAGAGTCTTTTGGGAGAGTGTGTGTTGTTCTGCTGCACACTGATGTAAATATGTTTACTGAACCTTCACCAGAGTCGGAGGGTTGATTCACATCCTCTACATCTAGACCTAGATCTAGTCTAGTCTATCTAGATCTAGTCAAAACAAATCTCATTAGACCTAAAATAAGTATATTTATACACACATAGTTATACATTAAAAACAGCTTGTTTTTAGACACTTTTTACTTCTTTCAAGCAGATTTTCACTTGAAATAAGTAGAAAAATCTGATAGTGGAGCAAGTTTTTCTTTCTTATTACAAACACAAAAAACTTGCTTTCACTGGCAGATTTTTCTACTTATTTCAAGTGAAAATTAGTTTGAAACAAGTGAAAATGATCTAAAAACAAGTTACTTTTTAGGTGATGAGTCTTATTTTAAGTGGAAAGAGATTAGTTTTGACTAGAAATGAGACATTTTGACAAGAAATAAGACAAATATTCTTGGAAAGATGTAGAGTTTTTACAGTGTAGTACTGAAAACACTCATTTGTGTTGTCAGATTAAAAGATAAAACAGACAGTAAAAGTGTTAAATGTGAATCTGTTGTAACTTATATACTCAGAGGTGTGTGTGTGTGTGTGTGTGATATTGACTCAGTGAAATCTCTTGGTGTTCCTGAAGAAGAAGAAACTTCTGCTGCAGAAACTCAACAACCCACACAATAAGACAATAAAACAATAAAACAATAGACAGAAGACACAAGTTTATTGATCCCACCACATGTGGGAAATTCACTTGCAACTGTATCACAGACGCACAGGACTCGTACAGAAGGAAGGAATAAAAATATAAAGACTTCACCTTGTACAAATATATATAATGTACCGTTATGTTACGTACACAATATTATTTAAATAAACCACGTTGGTGTGCAGCCTCCAACCTCCTCACAGAGCTGGGACACAAACTGTCAGTCAGTAATAAACATGAATTAATGAACTCTCAGAGAGCAGCTGTGATTAATGAAACATGAACAGCAGTGAAGGGTCAGAACGGTGTCGATGGAACAGTTCAGTTCTGTCTGAACTCCTCGACATCGAACCATCTCTGACCTGCTGTCGCTCTTTCTACACTTTAAACTGAAAACTTTACTTTTTAAGATGGTTTTAACACTTAAGACTGTTGTGCTATGTTTATTCTGTGTTTTTATTGTTGTATTTTTTACTGTTGTTCTGGAATGTCTCTCACTATTGACGTTTAACTTACTATTTTATTGTAAAGCTCTCTGGCAAATTGTTGAGCCATGTTTACTCTGTTTTTGTTGCCGTCGCTTTCTATTTTATTGTAAACACTGCAAAAAATCAAATATCTTACCAAGAATATTTGTCTTATTTTTAGTCAAAATGTCATTTCTAGTCAAAACTTGTTTTTAGACACTTTTCACTTCTTTCAAGCAGATTTTCACTTAAAATAATCTGATAGTGGAGCAAGTTTTTCTTTCTTATTACAAACACAAAAAACCTGTTTTCACTGGCAGATTTTTCTACTTATTTCAAGGAAAATTAGTTTGAAACAAGTGAAAAAGTTCATTTTTAGGTGATGAGTCTTATTTTAAGTGGAAAGAGATTAGTTTTGACTAGAAATGAGACATTTTGACAAGAAATAAGACAAATATTCTTGGAAAGATTTGGAGTTTTTACAGTGAAGCACTTTGGTTGGTCACCCTTCGACCTGTTTTAAAGGGCTATGCAAACAAATCTTGATTGATTGATTGATTGATTGATTGATTGACTTATTAATATTAAAATAAACACAAGGATCTTTGTTGCTGTTTCTCACCACGACCTCACAGTAAAACATGAGTCTGTGTTTAACGGTTGATGAGTCGTTACTGATGTGTGTGTGTGTGTGTGTGTGTGTTTGTGTTTTTCAGGATCGTGCTGATCTGTGCTAAGAGGTCTCTGTGTGCCGCCTTCTCTGTTCTTCCCTACGGAGAGAGCTTCTACCTCAGGTAACACACACACACACACACACACACACACACACACACACACACACACACACACACACACACACACACACACAGTATCAGTGGAAACAGTGATGTGTGGTATACATGTAAACACTATTGTCTCTGTGGACGGTGGTTGAGCTGCCAGAGAAACAGGAAGTGACCTCACTCTTCACACTTCCTGTCTGAACTAGTAGCTGAGCTTGTGGTGGTGACCTTTGACCTCTGACCTCTGACCTTTGATCAGGAGATGCCCCTGACTCATAGATATCTATTAGAAGACGTTGACTGACCCGACGACACGGCGGCCATCTTGGCTCAGTCCGCTCCCTCCCTCAGAGCTTTAAGCCTCTGGTTCAAGTTCCACTAAAACAACCACAACTTGATCCGTTGTTTGGTTTGTTGTGAACGACAGAAATGCAGTTATGATCCTGATACTTAAAATGACTAATCATGTACTTTTCTAACATTATGCAAGTTGTTAAAGTAATATTGTAATATAAATAAAGTAATATAGGCCTAGTCCAGTCCAATTCTTCTTACTGTTGCACCTGCAACCTGGAACAATCTGCAAAACCATCTGAAACTCTCCACACTTTTATCATTAGGACAATTTAAACCCATAACTGCATCTTATTTTACCTCCAACTGCTCCTGTTTTTAACTAGACTTCTCTGTTTTCAATTTATCTTTGTCACTTTACTTTTTGGTATTTTGTATTTCAGATATGCTTGTAGGCTTCAAACGTTTTGTGTTGTGTCTTGTCCTCAAATGTTTTGTATTTTGTCTCGGCTATATTGCAAATGAGGTTGCTCCTCAATATATTTCCAAGTTTAAATAAAGGTTTAAATAATAAAAAAAAGAGTAGCTATTTAGTGCAGGTGACTGGATCACTATCTACTGCAGCAGAGTCAGAGGGAGAGGACTGACCCAAGATGGCCGCCTGTGAGTTACGTCTGTGCGTAGTTGCATCCACCTCTTTGCTCTGAGCCACATGTGCAGAATTTTCCTTTAGAAACGTTCTCTCACAGTAACTTGAAGGCATCACGGGTGCTTCAGGGTTTTAAGGATGAAACATTGTTGTTGTGTCTCAAATCACATACGTCTTAGTGCACTTCTTTACACTACACTATCAGAAAGTGCACTTACAGGTTAGTACCGTCTCAAATCAAACTCTGCCGCTGCACACTGACCGGAAATGACTCGACAGCTTTATTGCAACCGGCCGTTGTAACCATCCATCACCGACACTTGACAGCGCTTTTGCCGATCAAAACACTATTAAGTTGTGTTTTATTGTGTTATTGTTATTGCTGTGTTGTTTTGAGTGTTTCTTTTTACAACATTTACGGCGGTGTCAGCTCCGTCGCTGCTCAAAGCAACCGCTGCCGTTTGAAAAGTAGTGACGTGCTTCCGCTACGTCACTAAGGCGGCGGCCGTTGAGGGTGGAAAGTATCCATTGATCCACACTCAGTGTTCTGGCCGTTTGAGTGCACATAGCGCACAACATTTTTGCACACTGCTCAGTGTGAACGCACTTATGCACTCAAAATATTAAGTGTAAGTGCAGAAGTGCGCGATTTGGGAGACTGTGATGAGAACAACCCTGAGAAGGAAGTGATTATAGAGGAGAAGAAGAACCAATAATCAAACCTCACGGTGCGTTCACACCGGGCGCCAGTAAAATATTCGCCTCGCTCTACTCGCTCGAGTTTGCTGGAATATTTGTTTTTACTCGCGGCATTCGCGCGAATATTTCGGGCAACATTTGCGTTTTTGCTTCATTCGTGTTGCGCCGTTCGCGCCATTCGCGCCGCCGGCACAAATTTGCGTCCATTCGCATCTGTACATTGACTTTGTATGTAATCTGGTCGCGCATAAAATTTGCCTCGCACCCGATGTGAACACGCCGACAGACAGGTGAAATGAGTTCCAGTTAAATCCTGAATCCAACAGATTCCTCCATGAACGCCTCAATGTCTGACTGTCGGCAGGACAGTGAAGTGGACGAGCTGTTTGTCTTCTGATCAGCTGCTCTGTCCTGATCAATAACTGATAGATTGGTGTGTGTGTGTGTGTGTGTGTGTGTGTGTCTGCAGTGACCCCAGCCTGAACCACCCGAGGAGGAGACACTCGTCTGGAAACATCTCCACCACGTTGGAGATGCTGCCGGGACTGGAGGGCTTCCACCTGGACACGTACGGCCGGGTAACACACACACACACACACACACACACACACACACACACACACACACTGTAAAAACTCTACATCTTTCCAAGAATATTTGTCTTATTTCTTGTCAAAATGTCTGATTTCTAGTCAAAACTAAACTCTTTCCACTTAAAATAAGACTCATCACCTAAAAATTAACTTGTTTTTAGATCATTTTCACTTGTTTCAAACTAATTTTCACTTGAAATAAATAGAAAAATCTGCCAGTGAAAGCAAGTTTTTTGTGTTTGTAATAAGAAAGAAAAACTTGCTCCACTATCAGATTTTTCTACTTATTTCAAGTGAAAATCTGCTTGAAAGAAGTAAAAAGTGTCTAAAAACAAGCTACTTTTAATGTGATGAGTCTTATTTTAAGTAGAATGAGATTTGATTTGACTAGAAATAAGACAAATATTCTTGGTAAGATTTTTGAGTTTTTGCAGTGCAGTGACATGTAGTTTAATGCAGCACTGCAAAAACTCAAAATCTGACCAAGAATATTTGTCTTATTTCTAGTCCAAACAAATCTCATTCTACTTAAAATAAGACTCATCACATTAAAAGCAGCTTGTTTTTAGACACTTTTTACTTCTTTCAAGCAGATTTTCACTTGAAATAAGTAGAAAAATCTGATAGTGGAGCAAGTAGAGTTTTTGCAGTGAACACACACACACACACATACAGGTGAGTGTGTGCAGGTGTTCATGTGTTCATTGTGTCTCTCTCTCTCTCTGTGTCAGTCGGTGTCGTACGCCCAGTTCCTCTACCCCACCAACGCTCTGGTGCCATCGGCCGTCGACCTGCCGCTGCCGCTGCCGGCGTCCCGCAGCACACACAGCATGACGGGCCGCACGCACACACACACACCCAGCAGGCTCAACAGCACCGTGGGGCTGGACCTGGGTCAGACACACACACACACACACACACACACACACACACACACACACACACACAGACACACAGAGACACACACACATACACACACACACACACATAGAGACACATATATATAGATGAAGGAGGAGGAGGAACGTCAGGAAGACTATAAATATAAACCTGCTATCAGTGAAGACTGTTTTTAACTCTATCACACACACAGACACACAAACAGCTGTGTTGTGTTAAAGGGATAGTTCACCCAAAATTCAAATTTCACTCATTATCTCCCCCTCATGTGGACTAAGGGCTGGGAGAAGTTTCAGAGTCCTCCGTGGCTTCTCTGAGTTACAGGGGGTCTCGGCGTAGCAGTGCATGTCCATATGACGGTTGCAAATGGATACCAACTGTCTTTGTAACAAAAAGACACACCAAAAAACATCCAGATACCTCCATGCTGCTCGTATGTAATGTCCCTCTTGTATTGAAGCCCTGAAATGCGAAATTGTTCCGAAAAAAATTAAATAAGTCGCCAGCGTCAGTGCGATTACTGACACCGGTGCAAATCGCGCGAGATTTGGGCGGACCAGGAAGAGGAGCTTCGAGAAGCTTCCGCTACAAAACAAGCTTGAAATATAGACTTATTTAATTTTTTTCCGAACAATTTCTCATTTCGGGGCTTCAATACAAGAGGGACATTACATACGAGCAGCATGGAGGTATCTGGATGTTTTTTGGTGTGTCTTTTTGTTACGAAGACAGTTGGTATCCATTAGCAACCGTTATATGGACATGCACTGAAATTTGAATTTTGGGTGAACTATCCCTTTAATGAAATGTTTTGGATTAGAGAGAGAGAGAGAGAGAGGTTTAGAGTCTAATACAGGCTTTTGTCAATGTGTGTGTTTATAGATAAAGGATGTTAAACACACACACACACACACACACACTCTTCATCCCTCCTTCCTTCTGTATTTTCCATATTTCCTCTCTCTCTCTCTTTTACTTCATTCATTAATTAATTCATTTAGTTTATTTACAAATCATTTTAAAATCTAAAATACAATTTCAAATCAGAACCAGAACAGTTTTATTGCCCAGAGCAGTGAAGAGTCGAGGAACTTGTCTTCAGGTCTCAGGTGCAAACATAAAGGTAACAAAAAGGGAGGGATACAAATAGAATTAAGAATTTAAATAAAATAAAATAAAATAAAATATAATGAATTAAAATATTCTAGTGCATAATAAACAGCAGACATGATCTTGTAAAGCTTATAAACATCAAAACAGCAATACAGTAGGCTATATGATGAAAACAATTCCTATTTCTACCTAGAATCTGACCTCTAACCCTAAACATGTATAAGGTAATTCCATTTTAAGTACAAAGAGTATAAAGTTTAACACAATAACAACACAATAACAACACAACAGGAACATGAAACACAAAACAGCAACTTGAGCTTCAATTAAACTACAGCAGCAGTTTTAGTTTTAATCTCTTTTTAGAAATAGATTTCATCAATCGTTCATTCTTATCAATCAATATTCTCTCAGAATCCAAATCAAAGTTGGTTCTCATGTTCCGTGTGTGTGTGTGTGTGTGTGTGTGTGTGTGTGTGTGTGTGTGTGTGTGTGTGTGCGCGTGTGTGTGTGTGTCCTCCAGGTGTGGATGACGTCACCGACTACGACCCCAACCTCCTCAGCGATCACCAGTGGCCTTGTGGGAAACACAAGCGCGTGCTGATCTTCGCCTCCTACATGGTAACGACACACACACACACACACACACTCACACTCACACTCACACACACACACACACACACACACACACACACACACACACACACACACACACACACACTCAGCTGTCAATCACGTCCTGAACACAGATGTCAGATGTCTGGTTCCTTCTTAACGAGCTGAAGTTAACGAAGCAGAAGTTAATTAGATGACATCATTATTTAATTATAATTTCAAACCTTCTAAGAGACAGAAGAAAGAAAACTGAGAAAGAAAGAAAGACAGAAAGAAAGACAGAAGGAAGGAAAGACAGAAAGAAAGAAAGATAGAAAGACAGAAGGAAGGAAAGACAGAAAGAAAGAAAGATAGAAAGACAGAAGGAAGGAAAGAAAGACAGAAAGATAGAAAGAAAGACAGAAGGAAGGAAAGAAATGAGACAGAAATAAAGAAAGAAGGAAAAAGACAAAAAGAAAGAAAGAAAAAGAAAGAAAGAAGGAAAAAAAGACAGAAAGACAGAAAGAAAGACAGAAAGATAGAAAGACAGAAGGAAGGAAAGAAAGACAGAAAGAAAGAAAAAAAGACAGAAGGGAAGAAAGACAGAAAGAAAGAAAGAAAGAAAGAAAGAAAGAAAGAAAGAAAGAAAGAAAGAAGGAAAAAAGAAAGAAATACAGAAATAAAGAAAAAAAGACAGAAAGAAAGAAAGAAGGAAAAAGAAAGACAGAAAGAAGGAAAAAGACAGAAAGAAAGAAAGAAAGAAAGAAAGAAAGAAAGAAAGAAAGAAAGAAAGAAAGAAAGAAATAGACAGAAAGAAAGAAAGAAAGAAAGAAAGAAAGAAAGAAAGAAAGAAAGAAAGAAAGAAAGATCACACAGCTGATTGAACGTATTTAAAATAATTATGGGATATCGTGAGACACTGTTCAATGTAAACACCTGCAAACAGCAACGGGACTTTTCAGAAATATGGTTTTTACTCAGTGATGACCTGTGATGGAGATGCAGCTGCTGTCACTGATGGTATTCTGGTGCCCCCCCCCCCCCCCCCCCCCCCCCTCTCTCTCTCTGCCCCCCCCTCCCCCTCTCTGCCCCCCCTCTCTCTCTGCCCCCCCCCCCCATCAGACCACGGTGATCGAGTACGTGAAACCGTCCGACCTGAAGAAAGACATGAACGAGACGTTTAAGGAGAAGTTCCCTCACATCAAACTGACCCTCAGTAAAATACGCAGGTGAAGTTTCTACATCGTCACCGATCAGTGATCAATGATGTGGTGATTGATGATTGATTGGTGACTGATTATTGATTATTCTCTGTGTGTCTCAGTCTGAAGAGAGAGATGAGGGTGGTGGGGGAGGACTGTGGCCTGCAGCCCGTCACCATAGCGATGGCGTTCGTCTACTTTGAGAAGCTGGTGCTGCAGGGTCGACTCAACAAGCAGAACAGGTACGTCGCTCTTTAGAAATCCTCGTCCTACTGTCAACTATCCATCTATTCACCAACCACATTCTGACATATTCATTATGATTTCAACCTGGGGCCTCATTTATCAAAGAGGGTGTAAAACCGCTACTAAATTTTTGCGTACGGCGAAAAGACGGAAATGGCGTACACCCAAAATATTTACACCTTTACACACACACAACGGGCGGAGGGCGGGGGAAAGAAAGCAGATACACGGCGATATCGGGCAATAAATCAGTCAGAAAAATGATCTTGCATTTTAATAAGCTACAATAAAAACAAAAACCTCCCAAATCTCAACAAAAGGGAGCAGAAAGAAGAAGAATCTTATGTAATCTGCCCCTTTATCCCAGAAAATCTTTCTTTTTTTTTTTTACCTAGATGTTAAAACAATGTAAAGCAGGATTTCCAGGATAGTGACCATTACTTTGCACGCCTTTCCACTACACAGTTACAGCTCTACTGCTCTACACAAAATGGGTGTAAATGTCCGCACTTTACCCCGTCAGGTTTTGGCTTGATAGATCCCAAATTTGACGCACAAAACGGGGTAAAAAGGGTGTAAAAAAAAAGGTGTATCCACAATGATAAATGAGGCCACAGAGCTCATATTTCATTTACACCGAGTTTATCAGCAACAGACTGAAACATCAAACACTTCTTATAAAGTTCTACTGTCTCCATGAAGTTGTTGCTCTTCATGACACCTTGATGGACGGAAACACAGAAGATTTTTAATAATAATACTGATATAAAAGGTGATGAGCTGATGGACGAATTAATGTAGGGGAGCGCCGGGTCGATTGATACACAGCGATTTCCTCTAAAACCACGCAAGCTTGAGCCGTCAGATTCCGTCACTACCTTCAGCACGCAACACCGACCAATCCTGGGAAAGCTCGTGAAATGACGTCACGCTATTCAAAAGTTATTCGTGCGAACCGTTTTTTGACTACGGAAAGTAAATTTATCGAAATGCGGATCTTGACAATTACACACGGGACAAAAATATTTGTTTGACCTATTTATATTGTGATATAAATGACGAGTCCACTAGTATGTTGTCTGATATGCTGCATAAAAACGAGAGTAATGACAGTAGTTTCTGTTTAAAACGCTGTTTCAACCGTCCCTCCCCGCCCTGGTTGTGAGGGAGAAAAGATAGGTTAAAAGACAATAGCAAATATGCACAACTATACAAACATTCAGCAAAAAAAACAAGATATAAAAGTTAATAACAGGGATATTCAAGCATAAAAAGAATTAATAGTCGACATAGACGACAGAAACAGAGTCTGGTTTTATTTTCCTACTCTCACATTGTTACTGACCGTTTCTCTCTCTGTTGTTGTTGTTGTTGTTGTTGTTGTTGTTGTTGACAGGAAGCTGGTGTCAGCTGCCTGCCTCCTATTGGCTGCTAAGATCAGCAGTGACCTCAAGAAGCAGGAGGTCAAACACCTCATCGACGTGAGTCTGACACACACACACACACACACACACACACACACACACACACACACACACACACACACACACAGGTCTCAGCGTGTCTCAGTTTTAGTGTAATGGGGATCCTTAGTAAAACTAAAACTAAAACTGTGTGTGTGTGTGTGTGTGTGTGTGTGTGTGTGTGTGTGTGTGTGTGTGTGTGTGTGTGTGTGTGTGTGTGTGTGTGTGTCTCTCTGTGTGTGTGTGTGTAGAAGCTGGAGGAGCGCTTCAGGATCGGCCGTAGGGAGCTCATCTCCTTCGAGTTCACCATCCTGGTTGCCCTGGAGATGGCGCTGTACCTGCCTGAGGGTAAAGTGCTGCCTCACTACCGGCGGCTGGTGCAGCAGCAGCAGCTCTAGCTTCTTCTTCCTGACCACTCACTCACTGTGACCGTCGCCGTGGAAACCACCACCAGGGGTCAAACCGGAGGTCATGCATCAATCCAGCGTTTTGAACTTCACCTTCTTCTTCCTTCCTTCTTCTTTGTTGTTCTTGTTTCGGTTCTGTTGGTTTTCAACCCGTCACACTGCAAAAACTCCACATCTCTCCAAGAATATTTGTCTTATTTCTTGTCAAAATGTCTCATTTCTAGTCAAAACTAATCTCTTTCCACTTAAAATAAGACTCATCACCTAAAAATTAACTTGTTTTTAGATCATTTTCACTTGTTTCAAACTAATTTTCACTTGAAATAAGTAGAAAAATCTGCCAGTGAAAGCAAGTTTTTTGTGTTTGTAATAAGAAAGAAAAACTTGCTCCACTATCAGATTTTTCTACTTATTTCAAGTGAAAATCTGCTTGAAAGAAGTAAAAAGTGTCTAAAAACAAGCTGCTTTTAATGTGACGAGTCTTATTTTATTTTAAGTAGAATGAGATTAGTTTTGACTAGAAATAAGAGAAATATTCCTGGTAAGATGATGAGTTTTTGCGGTGCAGCAGCTCAGAGATCTGAAGCTACACTGTGAAACAGGAGAGATGCTTCGTAACCACGACCACCAGAGGAAAACCTGAGCCTCAGTCCAACAGCCAATCAGATCGCTGCCTTCGGGGTCACATGTCATCATGTCTAAAGCTTCGACAATCGTGTCACTGGGATGTTTCAACATCTGGATTTCACAGTTATTCACCGTGGAGACTCACAGTGAAATGTGATTTAAAGGGAACTTCCGTGTGAGTCGATGACGTCGGCGGTTTCCTGACGCTGAGTCATCGTCTGCTGCTCGGCTCATCATGACTCATCATCACTACTCCACCGGTCACACACTCTGTCAGCGGCGGAGGAGAGACGGCAGACGAGGCGTTCAAGTGCCTTGGCCGACGGCGCGGTCAGTGTCAGTGTCGTTCTTCATCCTCTTCCTCCTCTTCCTCTGAGCTGTGGCTCCCTCTGCTGGTCGCACACAGGAAGTCACCGTGTGTGTGTCAGTGTGTGTCTGTGTGTGTGACTCCAGCCATAGATATACAGCTCTGGAAAAACTTAAGAGACCACTCCAGTTCAAGGGCCAAATTAAGTGCAATGTGATCTCAAGTGGCCGGACTGGTAAAATAACAGCATAATATCCTATAAATGATAGGAACTCTAAACTTAGTGCAAACAAGCGCATTATTAAGATGTTTACATTAAAGAACTATCCTATTAGAAAACATATTATGACCAACCTGAAATTTCTTGAAAAAAATACATGCAATTTCAACAACTTAATGCCTCTTCTGTCTTCTATGTAATTTTAAAACCTGGTAAATTCATCCCACGGGCCGGATTGGGCCACATGTTTGAGACCCCTGCTCTAAATGACTATTTATTTTTTTCAATTTTGGGAGAAATGTTGTCGGTAGTTGATAGAATAAAACAAAACAAAAAAATAGAATTTTACTCAAACACATACCTATAAATACCTATACATAGTAAAACCAGAGAAACTGGTCATTTTGGGAGTGGTCTCTTAAGTTTTTCCAGAGCTGTATATAATATACATAGATGATGCTTCTGACGCTTCTGTCCATTGGAACGATGCGTCGCCATGGCGGCCATCTTGAGCAGGAGGAACTCTACTTCCTGTAGTCAACAGAGGCAGACGTCTATCAACCATTAACATCACCACAACTCACTGAATATTCAACCCATTCTCAAGATGTTTGGTTTATTATAAATGTCAGACACATATTTATGATACAACAACAACAAAAATGTATATATATATTTTTTTATATATATTTAACACAGTGGTTCCCAAACTTTTTGTGGCCAAGGCACCAAAGGACAAGTACAAATCTCACGGCACACCTATTGTTCAAAATAGCCTTCATAACACGTGTTATCACTTAGATCATGTAAAATATCTGTAAATGTGCATAATTATTTAATAATGCCAAATAAAATGTGACAAAGACAACTAGGCTACATTACTAACGAAATCATATTTATTAACGAAATATTTCAAAAATAAATTTTAAACTTTATCAAATTAGGCTTCATCAAAGCAGCAATACAACCATTTAAACCAGACAGGTCACAATAAGGCAAAGGAAACTTTGCAAAAATGTCATCACAGAGAAGTGTCAATGCCAGGAAGCTGCACCGTCCATGGTCCTACAACTTGATCAGCATTGAAACATATTGTGCGAAATATGGGGTTCTCTTTGAGGATTTTTTTTAAGAATTGTTTTTAGGTATAGAGTTTGCCTCTGTATTATGAAATGAGCACATACAAAGTACTGATAGTACATTAAAAATAATTATTTTTTGTCTAGTTGTATATTGCAGTAATAATGTATGGTTGTCACAAAATCCCACGGCACACCTGGACTTGCCTCACGGCACACCGTTTGGGAACCACTGATTTAACATACACTTCCATACTCAGACACACACCCACATGCATACACACACTGAAATGTGTTCTACAGGGTCTGACTGCTTTATATGTCTATGGTCAGAAACCCCCGACCCAAGATGGCCGCCGTGTTGATGTGCCTGACGAGCCTGAATGCAGCGTCTATGTGTGTATATATGTATGTGCTGCAGCGACGAGTCTCTGCTGACCTGCAAAGGCCTCTGGGAAATATCACTGTGGCATCGTGGGAAAGGAGGTGACGAAGGCTCAGAAACATGACGTCACTTCCTTCCAGCATTTTACAGCTCACATGATCAATCAATCAATCAACTGAGAGAATTATTGATTGATGAATTAAAGTAACCATTAATTATTAGCATTAATGACCTGAGAGTGAAGAAACTCCAACTCGGTACAACATGGCCGACGTGTTAAGGTGGACTGACGTTAAGGTGGACTGATGTTGTTCCTGTCACTGCAACATTATTTATTGTGTTTCCACTGTTCGACCAACAGAGGCTTCGTTTGTTTCCTTCATGACGAAAAAACTTTGTTAGAACAAACGAACTCTGTGGTTTTTGCACTTTTTGCCTTTTTGCTTCACAATCCTGAATCTTTATTTTATCACTAGGAACAAGATCGAGGATATTTTTATACATGTGTATATGTGTGTGTGTGTGTGTTGTCTTATTGTACTGTTGAGTCACTGAATTAATTAATTTATTACTAATAATTAATCTTCCAAATGAAGAAGAATCATGTTTTAAAGTCTGAGCCCAGAACTCGTCTGACGAGAGGATTCAGGTTAAAGAGATTCTGGATGCTGAGCTGGTCTGAACTAGAGCTGGAAAAGAGAGTAACGACACCTCCATTGACTCCCGTGGTAAGGGTTTAAGGGTTTAAGGGTTTTAGGGTTTAAGGGTTTAAGGGTTTAAGGGTTTTGCCCCCTAGTGGCAGGATGTGGGTATTGCAAAAGAGCCCAGAAAACCCATTCACTCCAATGTATGTGTGTTGCCCACTTGCTGCTAAATTGATGAAAACGGCCGTGTTTTTGTTTTTAGGTGTCTTGGTCATATCAGATTATACTTATAATTAGTTTATTACAAAATGTAGATTGAAACATTAATGTAGACAACTTTTTTTTTTTTTACTCTCCTATGTGTTAATGTTTATCTGTAAAGGATCCTCAATGATGCTATTAACGTGGGTGATCTAGAAATGTCCTTAAATTATTGAAAACACCACACTGCTCATTCACCAACAATGCAGAGATGTCAGTTCTTTTGTAAAACCCATATTCCTCCACCAGGAGGCGCTGCCATTGGACCAATGCTGTCCTTATTCTCTTTACCAGTGCTCTAGTCTGACCTGGGATCAGCTCTCAGGTGGTTGGTGTTCACCAGCCTGATGGAGATTGGACCTGAGGTCAGATCCGTCAGAGAACATCAGCCTGTGTCCCTTCAGCCAATCACCAGCGCCGTCCGGCTCGCTGCATGTTTAGGCGTCGTCTACATTTTGTATTGAATAACGAGACATTAAAGGGATAGTTCACCCAAGATTGAAATTTCACTCATTATATCTCCTCCCCCTCATGTGGACTAAGGGCTGGGAGAAGTTTCAGAGTCCTCCGTGGCTTCTCTGAGTTACAGGGGGTCTCGACGTACCTCCATGCTGCTCGTATGTAATGTCTGTCTTGTATTGAAGCCCCGAAATGAGAAATTGTCCCGAAAAAAATTAAATAAGTCCACTTTTCAAGCTTGTTTTGTAGCGGAAGCTTCTCAAAGCTCCTCTTCCCGGTTTTTCATATCTGGACGAACTGGGAAGAGGACGGACCCTGGTTCGTCCAAATATGACGAACTGGGAAGAGGAGCTTCTCATGTCGGGGCTTTAATACAAGAGAGACATTACATACGAGCAGCATGGAGGTATTTGGATGTTTTTTGGTGTGTCTTTATGTTACGAAGACAGTTGGTATCCATTTGCAACCGTCATATGGACATGCACTGCTACGCCGAGACCCCCTGTAACTCAGAGAAGCCACGGAGGACTCTGAAACTTCTCCCAGCCCTTAGTCCACATGAGGGGGAGGAGATCATGAGGGAAATTTCAATTTTGGGTGTTAAACTATCCCTGTAATGGATCAGCGGAGATCCGAGTCTCCTGTCTGTTTCTAACCAGCTGTGGAGAGTTGATCCAGATGTTTCATATCAGTCTGAACACGTGACAACAATAATTTGACCTTGAAGGAGCTCGACGGTCACCGTGACGACGGGTTTTTTCATCCTGCACAGGAAGAGAAGCAGCCCGACTAAAAGACTAAGAAGAGCGACTAAAAGGTCAAAGGTGTCGGTTCAGCTGAGTTCAGGTGTATCAAGGCAATAAACAGCAGAGACAAATATCAGCACATGAGCTTCCAAAGTTTGTTCTCTACATTAGAGATTTGTGATGTTTTATTCTATGCAGCTTTTATTCTGTCAGCCGACCTTCCTCCTCCTCCTCCTCCTCCTCCTCCTCCTCCGTTAACGTGCCACAGCGTTTGTTTTTACTGACACTCTTTACTGTATATAAACCTCACATGCACTCTGACCGTTGTAAAGGGAAACAGTTACCAAGTGTCCGTCCGTCTTCCATCTGTTGTTACTGTTTGTACATTTTTAAGTTAATTAGATTTTTTTTGTTATGTTTTTTTAACGACGACGTGGACGCGCTGCGACACGCGACCGAAGTCTGTGTTCATGTTGTTGCTGTTGTTTTCAGTTCTTGTTGCCACGTTAGTTTTCGACCCTGACGGACGTTAATGTGTTCATATGTTTTATAGTTCATCTTCAGTGTGTGTGTGTGTGTGTGTGTGTGTGTGTCAACGACTGTAGTCAGTCACACTGCAGGATAACACAGGTGGAACATGAGCGTGGAGGAGAGTATTTATAGAAATATTTTGTAAAAAGATACTGAGACCATATACTGTTTAAACTGCCAATGTTCAATTCATGTTGACTTTATTTTCATTAAAAATATGTAATTTACTCTGCTGGTGGTGATTATTTCATCAGACTGTGTTTAGCTTCAGTTCAGTTTGGGTTTTAATGTTAATCAAATTCTCTGCTACCATTGGTTCAGATACTAAATGATTTTTGTTCAGCTAGTAAAATCACTTTATCATCTGATGTTTTCTCTCTTTGATTCATATCCATGTGAGTGCTGGAACAAAGTCAAAGTTTATGCAGCTGTTTTTAGTTTTCACCAGTAGGTGACACCGTTGTCACTATTGAAGTCGTACAGTTCATCACCTCAAAAACAACTTTAATCTATGACTGGATGTTTTTGTTTTATTATTCATTTGAGAAGTGTATGGAAGCCCACTTTTTGCCAGAAAAAAAAAGAGGTAAACCTCAGCCTTGATAATAAAAATATAATTACTATATAATACTAAGTCATAATTATGAGATAAGGAGAAAAAAAAGAAGAGCTGAAACTTAGCCTTGGTAATAAAAATATCCCCAAAGTAAGTCGAAATTATGAGATAAAAAGTCATGACAAAAAGTTATTATGAATTATCAGATTTAAAAAAAAAAGTCGAAATTATGAGATATTTTCACAGCGGATTCAAGGACCAATTAGTAGTTTCGACTTTTTATGAGAGGAATGTAACACTCATTATGACTATTTCATAATTATGGCATTTTATCTCATAATTTCGACTTACTTTGAGGATATTTGTTACCAAGGCTAAGTTTCACCTCTTCTTTTTTTTCCTGGGGGAAATGGGCTTCCATAGAGAAGCATCAATACAACAATAGAAACATTTACACTTTAGACACATTTAACTGTCCAATATAAATGTCTCAACTTCATTTAAAACTTATTTAATGCATTTTTTCTCTTCAGACAGCACAAACAGGGAGCTGAAGTGTGTGGATTTTTCTTCTGTTTATTCTGGTAATTAGTTTTTTGAGTCCAGCACCTGCACCTGGATGTGCACAGCTGCTCTGCCTTCAGACAGCACAGCCGCTTCTTACAAACAGTTCATTGGTAATAATTGTCTTTGGCTTCAACAGTTCACTGCTATAACACAACAATATGAATAAAATAAAATATTAACTTAACTTAACTCATATAAATTAGCGGCCTAATAGGCTACTTGTCTTTTTTTTTCTTCACTCCAGTGATGCCAGGACAAAAATATCTCATAAGAAGAAAGTTCAAGTTTGTCTCCACCAGCAACACAAAGTGAAGAGAAACAGTTCCTCTGTATCCCAGAGAAAATGGACAAGGCCAAGCATAGATCTCAATACATATTCATATAAATATACATTTAATGCTGTTTAAAGTTTGGTCTGGATTGTCTTGAATAACAGACACTATGTAAATAATAACTTAACAGTAACGTTTAACTAAAATAGCAATGAGTCGAGAGCAGCTTCCTCCTGTAGCTGGAAACTGTCATTGAATTAAAAATAAATTTAAAAAATCTGTTCTTGAAAAAGCTCAGTAGCTATTACACGTGGATGTAGGTGTAGATGTAGATGTAGGTGTAGATGTAGATGTTGCTCTAGCTGTAGGTGTAGATATAGATGTAGGTGTAGATGTATCTCTGGGTGTAGCTGTGTTGAAGCTGCTAATGTGGAGCGACAGTGGAGTAGAGATCTGGAGCATCATGGTGGGGGGAGGATCTCTGTCCTGCCACAGCAGAGTAAATGACAGCAGCATCTGTAGGATCAGCTGAGGTCTTATGGAGCGAGGAGACCACGTTTACATCAGAGTAGGTGACGTCTTCATCCTGAAACAAACACAGACACAGGAGACACCTGTTAGCTAGGTTTTAGCCACAGAGCCGCTGTTAGCATCAACAGCTGCAGACAGAGGTGAGTTCACAACAACAACGTCCTCAGAGAAACTTCTCCGTGCAGCCCTGACACCACAGTGACTCGGTATCGGAAAACACTGACAGGACCGGTGCTAGCTAGGTACTGAGCTAACTTAGGTCGAAGAAGTGATATAAATAGAAACAAGAAACGAGATGGCTTCTGTCTTGATGATGTCATCATGTTTGGCTATGGTGCAATAGCTAAACTGACAAACAGCAGCTTAAGATTCCACATTAAACTGAACTGAACTGTCATGTGATCAATTGACTCAAAATCAGTGTGGGATCATAGTACTACACTGGCTGCATGAGATACACCTCTTGTTTTTACATTTTAAATGCCAAGATATATTTTTTTATATAAATTTTGGTGACACTTTATTTGACGCCTATCTCTATTACACATTATAACCATACTTATAATGAGTTATAATGCAGTTATAGCACCGTATAACTATAGTTATAAACACTCATAAATGATCATAATGCTTTATAACAATAATCACAAGACACTATAAAGCATTTTATCATGACTTATAACGTCAGGTTTTATAATAGGTTATAATTATTAGTAACTCACTGACAATGCCCACATTTATAATGCATTATAAATATAGTTATAATGTGTTATAAGTGGCTTATAAACGTGTATAACTTACATTATAAACACTCATAAATCACATAAGACTTTATTACAATAAGCATAACACATTATAGAGCATTATAACTCTATTATAATACTAAGACCTTATAAGCCTTTATAAAATGCTCTATGATGTCTTATGCTTATTGTTATAAAGCCATATGATAATTAATGAGTGTTCATAATGATAGTTATACACGTTTATAAGCCAATAATACACATAACTATATTAATAATGCATTATCGATGTGGTTATTGTCAGTGAGTTACTAACAATTATAACCTATTATAATACCTGACCTTATAAGTCATGATACAATGCTTTATAGTGTCTTGTGATTATTGTTATAAAGCATTACGATCATTTCTGAGTGTTTATAATTATAGCTATACAGTGTAGGGGTTGCACAGACTAGTCGACTAATCGACTAGTCGACTTTACTGCTCCACAATGACGTTTTCAGCTTGACGTCGACTAGTCGCTGATCATGTAACAGTAGCTACAAGAGTAGCGGCTTGAAACAACAGCTGAGTGCGCTGAATGAAAAAAATATGAGCGCCGTCAAAGCTGGATGGAACGAGCGCGTACCAGACAGGAAGTCGGGCACAGAAAAGGCGAGAGAATCCGGTCGATTTTCAAAATAAAATAAATGATGATTAAGTTTGCTTGTCCGCCTAGATATTTGTCAGTTGCGTCTGCACACAAGACGCACATCCATACACACAGCGCTAGAGACAGACCTGTAGCTTACAGACGGGTCGATGTTTGACCGGAGCGGAGAGAGAGAGAGCAGGAGAAGCTGCTGCCTGTGAGACACCAAGCGCCTGTGAGGCTGCGCTGCCGCGGCCAGTGTGTCGGGCTGTCGGCAATTTAAAAAAAAAAAAAAAAACTCCGCTCATATCGACAGCTTTACGTCGCGCACAACGACAACCAACAACAGCAACAACCAACCAGAAAAAAACTGTGAGTGAAACTGTGAGTGAGCAGGACTGTGACGGTGACGAGGCCTGTGTGTCGTTTTCCTCCCTAATTGTTTAACGGACAGTAGCTACAGTATTATCTTTTGCACTTGTATAGGAGTGCATGTTACAGAAAAACAAACTGATTTACAGCTTGTTGTTTATAGGCTAAAGCTGCTGTTCTGTGGACTAATTTCTGTGCATGAGCGTCTGTCAGTGAATAATCTACAGATTGTTGCCAAGCATTTCCCTCCTCCTGTAATTTATGATGGGAAAAATATGAATGACGTCATCAGCGACTAGTCGACGTCGACTCGACTTTCATAACATTAGAGTCGACTTTTAAAAATCTGAAGTCGTGCAACCCCTAATACAGTGCAATAACTGCATTATAACTCATTATAAGTATGGTTATAATGTGTTATAGAGATAGGCGTCAAGTAAAGTGTTACCTAAATGGTTTATATGTGTGTGACCAAAGCTGTTCTGTGTCCTGCCCTGAACTGGTTTCGAACCCTGATCTCCTGCACCACGAGCGACGATGCTAACCGTTTCGCCAAGAGGTCAATGACCACTTGGCAATTTGGTGTGCATGTCTTTTATGGGTGAGTGAGTTTAACTTCAGCACCGCTAACCGTCACACGCTGTCCCTTCTCCTTACTGGTACCTCATGACTGTGACTATACCCACAGATCTCCATAGCATTTTAGCTCAATAGCTTCCAAATCATGTGATAAATTGACTCAAAATCAGTTTGGGATCAGAGTACTATGCTACTATTTATATAAATATTAGCACTTTAGCTCAATAGCTTTAAACATATGTGCAAGACGTTGTTCTGTGACCTGCCCAGAGCGGGTTTTGAACCCGGGTCTCCTGCACCACAGTGCTAACCGTTTCGCCAAGAGGTCAATGACCACTTGGCAATTGGGTGTGCATGTCTTTTATGGGTGAGTGAGTTTTAGCTTCAGTACCGTTAACCGCCACACGCCGTCCCTTCTCCTTACTGGTACCTCATGACTGTGACTATACCAACGGAGCTCTGTTACACATAGTATATCGCACGTTTTTATTTTGAAAACAGGAAGTTGGTACACGCTGTAGATGTCTTCTATCTTTGTGTGTTTATTGTAAAGTCTGCTATATGGGTGCACTTGAAATATTGGAATGGCTTCCTTGCTCTTGAGTCGCACTGTACCCAGAGCGAAGAAGAGGTTTACCCGAAGCGAATGTCTGTCGAATATCCAACTCAAAACTAACTTCACTGCATTAGTCCAAGTAACTCATTTCAGTTGCCTAGAGATGCCTTTGATCTGGACAAATGAGAATTTACACAGACAAAACAGAGATTGCATGTTCCTCATACACAAAGATGTTAAGCACACACTCTCAAATTTTCTAAAGGGAATTTATCATAAGTAGGTAGTATTAGTATCTTCATGGAGACTTTGTAAGGTCAAACTTCCAGTCAGAGCCAGTTTGTAATACAACGTCATTCTCAGTAAATAAATGTGTCAGCATCCTCAGAAACCAGCATTTAGTCTTCACACCATCGACGCTGTGGTTTTACTTCAGCTCAGGGTGAAGCAACTTAACCACAAACACCTTTTCAGCTACACAACCTGCTGCTCTAAAAGAAGTTTACTAACTTAGTGTGTTGATGCCCTCATGGTTTTATAGATTTAAAATAAAACAGCACATTGTGTACTAGCTCGGACTGAGGAAACACACATACATCCTGTTGAAGGACAGGAAGTTCACACTGCTGCAGTCAGATGGGCTTAAAGATGTCTCCTGTTTGATCAGTTGAATGTTACAGCTGCTCTTTGTTTAATACTCAGTAATAATCAGGTTATGAATAAAGTGTTGTCAGTCAATAAACCTTAAACGAGTCTGTTCATGTTTGAGTCTGGATGATTGTGTTGTTGTTAAGTTTTCCTTACATTGTCTGGAGCCACGGCTGCAGGGCCAGAGACCAGGCTGTAGTGGTCTGAGACCTCCACTGGGCCAGAGACCAGGCTGTAGTGGTCTGAGGCCTCCACTGGGCCAGAGACCAGGCTGTAGTGGTCTGAGGCCTCCACTGGGGTTGGTGTGGTGTGTGTGACGTTGGTGTAAAGTGAAGGCTCCTCCACAGGTGGAGCTCTGCTCCGCCCGTCCTCTCTGATCTCAGCGTACTCTGTGTTCTCCTGTTCAGGTTGGAGCTGTCAATCATTTCAATTCATAAAAAACTAATAATGCTGAAATGTCCCAGATGTCCTCAAACTCACCTTCATGGCACCAGTATACACCATTTCCCTGGGAGGTTCTGAGAACACATGAGATCACAATAATAAAGCTTTGTCAGAAAGAAATAAGACAAAATCCGAAAAATAAGAAATAAATGTTTGTGTAACTTTGTTGTGATATGAATGTGAGTCGATTTCCTGTGTGTGTGTGTGTTCTTGTACATGCTACGTTGTGAGGACCGGAACGGGTTTTTAACCAACAGACTGAGGACATTTTTGGGAAGTGAGGACATTTTTGCCGGCCCTCACTTTTTCAAAGGGCTGTTTGAGGGTTAAGACGTTAGATTATAATTAGGTTTAAATTAGGTTAAGAGTAATGGTTAAGGTTAGGCATTTGTTTTGGATGGTTAAGGTTAGGGTAAGGATATTTACAAGGATGTGTGTGTGTGTGTGTGTGTGTGTGTGTGTGTGTGTGTGTGTGTGTGTGTGTGTGTGTGTGTGTGTGTGTGTGTGTGTGTGTGTGTGTGTGTGTGTGTGTGTGTGTGTGTGTGTGTGTGTGTGTGTGTGTGTGGCCTTACCTGTGTGTTTGCGGCTCCTGTTCCTGCAGAATATCAGCATGGCCACTGATAATGCAGCGACCGTGAAGACCAGGACCAGGCCGATGTAGAGTGGGTAAGCTGAGGAGACACAACAGGTTCTTTAGAAAACCCAGAGGCAAGGCAGTTTTATTTGTATAGCCCGTTGTTACCACCAGTTTGTCTCAAAGGTCTTTACATCCCATCATAACAACATCCTCTGTCCTTAGACCCTCACATCCACTGAGGAAAAACTCCATGGAAAACCCTTTTAACAGGGAAAACCAGGAGAAAGCTCAGGGTGAGCAACAGAGGAGGGATCCCTCACCCAGGACAGACAGACGGGACAGAGATGTTGTTACAGACAAGAAAACAGTTTATAGGCTAACACAGAATGTGCAAAAAACATGGAAATGTTTCTGGACTCTGAGCTCTATGAGGAACAGAGGGGAAGTTCTACAACAACACACTGCTATGGACTCCATACATACAGTACAGACTTAAACACATGAATGCTTAATAAGTAACAGAATGAGGAAGAACTTGTGTTTGAAGAAAACAGAAGGTAAAGTTGATAAAAAGGCGTGATGCCTGAGAAAGAGATGGCAGAACGACTCACTGCAGCTGTTTCTCACTTCCTCTTCATCGTTTACAACTGTGGTTTGACCAGTTCCCCAAAAAAATGTAGAAAGGTCGCGCACATCCAGTTTAAAAAGGTGCTGGCCTCAAACATAAATGTAGACAGGAAAGAGAAAAGAAGAGACCGCACACTTCAGCTCCCTTATGTGCTGTTTTATTTAGCACATCCAACAACAAAAAGACGTTTTGAGCGTACTGCTCTTCTTCAGACTTGACCAGTTCCCCAAACATGATCACACATAAGCCTGAAGTTAGTTTAAACTGTGCAGCTCACACTGCCTCCGGTTTCACCAATCACACAAAATCAGCTCAGAGTGACGACAGGACACGGCTGCATCAGTACAAACATGTTTCCATGGCAACAATCAGTGACACCAAAGAAAGAGAAAAACGTGAATCATAAGTTGTAGTTTTAACTGTTTATGATCCATGACTCTCCATCACAGCTGACCATGTCCTCGTTGTAACCATGGTGACATAGAGTGTCAAATTCATAGTGTTAAAAAACAAAAGTACTGAACTGATTAACCATTTTAACTGAACTTAACTGTTCCAGTTAGAGAGACAGATCCAAGACTTTAACATTTTCCTGAATGAATTTCCAAAATAGAGCATTTTTGTAGATTTTTCAATTTTTCAGGAAGTTGTTAGAAAAATTTGAAAAATCATGAACAGAACTAACAACAGAATTAAAAGAGAAGAGAAAATGACCGTGGGTCCAGGATCCTGAGAGGACAGAGTTCAGTGACATGAAGCTCCTGAATCCTAAAGGCTCAAAGATTTTCTTTTTCTACTTCACAAGACTTTGTATTACAGCTCAGCTGAGAAACATGTCGTCTTTCTTGAAGTAAACAAACCCCTTGGTGTATGTCTGTGGAAAAAATTGTAGTTTTGAGGGATGTAAACAGCCTAAGATCGGTCCGCTCCTATTCATAGCTACCGTGGCGATGCAGGGACAGACAGAACTACTGCAGAACTGGGGTTTGTCTTTGAACATGAAACTCACCTGGACCTTCAGGAGACTTCTCAGTCTGACTGGTGGTGACAGAGGCTGATGAAGGGGCGGAGCTTCCTGCAGTTTGTGGTGAAGCTGCTGGTGGGAGAGATGTGGACAAAGGTTTTGGAGTCAGGTTTGGTCCTGAAGGTTTTGGAGTCAGGTTTGGTCCTGAAGGTTTTGGAGCTGTGAACAAACCATCAGACAGTCAGATCAATACATCCTGGTGACCAGCTGCTTCATTAACATTCACATTAAACTGTGTCAGCATGTGACTAACTGCTTCTTCTACTGAGTCTTTATGTTCACACTCATGAAAATCAGCAGCACAAACTTTTTACTACGTCAGGTTTTTAGAAACAGACGAAGCTGTGGAGACACATGAAGGAACATCTCAAAGACTTTCAGGAGAAACTCACCATCAACGACTCTGAGGTTAAAGTCGTCATATCCATCTTCAAAAAAACCTCTTTCTTTCAAACCACACCTGTACCGTCCTGAGTCAGACTTGATCAGGTCTGTGATGGTCACAGACAGAGTGTTTTTTCCTGTCAAATCTCTGTCATATTCAATCCTGTATCTGCCTTTCTGACAGTTGTCTTTTTCAGTTTCAATGAGCTTGTCGTCTCCTTCACATTCGTTCCTACAGAAGAGCTTCTTCTTCCCATGCAACCAGAATAAACATGGTACTGTGATGCTTCCTCCTACAGTTCCTTTATGCTGCTCTGCATCAGTGAGTCCAGTGTTTCCATCCTGCAGCCCTGTAGAAAAGATGAACATTCAGTTCATATTCACTGATGATAATTATTCTGCTTCACAGTCTCAGTGGCAGCTTCTCACTTTCACCACAGTCACAGTTTGAATCTGGTTCAGAAGCTTCAGGTTTTAATTAAAGTTGATGATGTGAGAAACTTGTAAAAAGACAAATAATTGAGTTTGTTAGATTAGATGAACATTGAACATGTTTGTCTACATTTGATCAGTCACAGAAACAAACACAGTTTCCTGTGTCGTGACCACAAGTGGCTCAATTAGCGGCTGAATGAAAACAGAAACAAAGACAAATGTATAAACTGACAGAACTCGTAGAACACTGAGAAACAAACATGAAGGACAGAGAAGAATAAACTGAGTCCACTGTTAAACTGAGACCTGATGAGAATCTGAGTGATGAACGACAGAAAACAGAGAGAGAGTGAACTCACAGAGAAAGAGGCAGATCAGAGTGTGATGGACTTTCATGTCGGAGGCTCTGATGGTTTCACGCTGCTTCTTCCTTCTTCTCTGGTGAATCAGGAACTCATCACTTCTCTAAATGACCCTCATTAAAGTGAAGAGCTCCTCCTCCAAACACCTCCCTCTCTCCTTCTCTCCTCCCTCTCATCACCTCCTCCTGTCTCTACAGATCAGAAGCTCCTCCACTGTTTGACTCAACATGTCACCTGAGTTTTTGTAAAGCTCCTCTGAAATCACCACAATAACACAACTAATCACACACACGTCTGCTTCCCTCTGTGTTTCTGAATGATTCTCATCCTCTGTTGTGAGTGACATGGTTTCCCTCGACATTTCTATTGGCTGCAGAGAGTGATGTCACAGCCAATCAGAGTGTGTGGTACAGATGTGTGGCCTGTGTTGGCTGTAAACCACCAGTAGATGGAGGCAGTGCTGCTTCACCCAGTCACACTGAGGTTTGGTGAAGGTTTGTTGTGGTCACAGAGGAAACAGAAACAAAACTTGTGTTTTGTCACAAAGGACTGAAACTGACCAAAAACTAAAAACATTTTCTAATGTAAACATGTGATGCCTTTAAGCTAAATGAAGCTGTGACAGAATCAGACCAGAGACCTGAGAGTTCAGAACCTGGTCTCTCTCTGACTTCACTCAAGCTCCATGTTTACACTCTACAGGTATGTTGTATCACATGTTCAACTCCAGGTTTCCTCAGGCGAGGACACTTAAGCAGAGGTGAAGCAGCAACATCAGTTACAACACAAGTCACACTAACTTCCTCTTCCTCTATCTAAAATAACTTCAGAGCTTCTCTGGCGCCCTCTAGTGCTCAGACTGCCCTTGTAAAAATACACAATATAAAATAGGCTTTGTTCTGAGTGTAGGACAAGCAACATGGATGATGTTTTGAAAAGAAAGTAATGACAGGAGCTACTGTTAAATCTAAAACTGTAACTGTGCAGCTGGATTAATAAGTGCTGGTGTTGGTGTGTAGATGTAGATGTTGATATAGGTGTAGATGTAGGTGTACGTGTAGATAGATATAGGTGTAGATGCAGGTGTAGATGTAGTTGTAGGTGTAGATGTAGGTGTAGATGTAGATGTTGATATAGGTGTAGATGTAGACATAGGTGTAGGTGTAGGAGTAGGTGTAAATGTTGATATAGGTTGATATAGGTGTAGATGTAGATGTAGGTTTAGATGTTGATATAGGTGTAGGTGTAGATGTTGATATAGGTTGATACAGGTGTAGGTGTAGATCTAGATGTAGGTATAGATGTGGGTGTAGATGTATCTGTAGCTCTAGCTGTAGATGTAGGTGTAGATGTAGTTGTAGGTGTAGATGTAGGTGTAGATGCAGACGTTGATATAGGTGTAGATGTTGATATAGGTGTAGATGTAGATGTTGATATAGGTGTAGATGTAGACATAGGTGTAGGAGTGGGTGTAGATGTTGATATAGGTTGATATAGGTGTAGGTGTAGATCTAGATGTAGGTATAAATATAAATGTAGGTGTGGATGTAGATATAGGTGTAGATGTTGATATAGGTTGATATAGGTGTAGGTGTAGATCTAGATGTAGGTATATAAATGTAGGTGTAGATGTAGATATAGGTGTAGATGTAGATATAGGTGTAGATGTTGGTGTAGGTGTAAGTGTAGATGTTGATATAGGTATAGATGTAGGTTTTGATATAGGTTGATATAGGTGTAGGTACATCTTCATGTAGGTGTAGATGTTGGCGTAGATGTAGGTATGGGTGCAGATGTAGACATAGTTGTAGGTGTATGATTGATGATTTGATTTATTGGTCCCCATGGGGAGATTCGTCTCCCCATGTAGGTGTAGGTGTAGATGTAGATGTAGATGTAGGTGTAGATGTGGATGTATCTCTGGGTGTAGCTGTGTTGAAGCTGCTAATGAGGAGGGACAGTGGAGTAGAGATCTGGAGCATCATGGTGGGGGGAGGATCTCTGTCCTGCCACAGCAGAGTAAATGACAGCAGCATCTGTAGGATCAGCTGAGGTCTTATGGAGCGAGGAGACCACGTTTACATCAGAGTAGGTGACGTCTTCATCCTGAAACAAACACAGACACAGGAGACATCTGTTAGCTCGGTTTTAGTTTAGTCTTTTGTCTCCCTCTCTTAAGTTTGGAACAGATAATAAAATCCAGAGCAATAAAACACATCGGACTCAGTGTGTAATGTGTCCGTGCATACCGATTTTTGTTGGGTAACAGACTAGAATGGACTTGGTGTGCAAAAACCTTTAGTCTTCTTCACACATCACTGTGTCTTTTGCTGAGCTCAGCTCAAGCTACTTCCACCACCATTTACAAACAGAAACACATTCAGTTTAGATGTTTCTGAAGGTTAGTCTATGACAGAGCGTTTAGGTTATGAATAATGTGTTGTCATTCTATAAACCTTAAATGTGTCTGTTCATGTTTGAGTCTGGATGATTCTGTTGTTGTTAAGTTTTCCTTACGTTGTCTGGACCCACGGCTGCAGGGCCAGAGACCAGGCTGTAGTGGTCTGAGGCCTCCACAGGGCCAGAGACCAGGCTGTAGTGGTCTGAGGCCTCCACTGGGGTTGGTGTGGTGTGTGTGACGTTGGTGTAAAGTGAAGTCTCCTCCACAGGTGGAGCTCTGCTCCGCCCGTCCTCTCTGATCTCAGCGTACTCTGTGTTCTCCTGTTCAGGTTGTAGCTGTCAATCATTTCAATTCATAAAAAACTAGAGATGCTGAAATGTCCCAGATGTACTCAAACTCACCTTCATGGCACCAGTATACACCGTTTCCTTGGGAGGTTCTGAGAACACACACACACAAATGAAGTTAATTAGTTAACTTAGGTTCAGGAGCAAGACCACGCCTCAACCACACCTCTAATCACTAAGCCAAGCCTTCATATACCTGGTCACCCCCTCTTCCTCCGTTTGCCTCAGACGATTCTAGGTCAGACAGACTGCGCTGCCAAGCACGCACATCATGGAGCACGAATTGCAGGTCAACAACGATCTCTATGATGAACTAACCGAAACCGATGTCGCTCTAGCCGTGACTCAGCCCCCCAGCGAGACCGAATGCGTTCTGTGGTGAATATTCCCTCACCTGGCCGACGCATCCGCTCCAGCTTCCCAAACGAGATCCCGCCAACTCCGAACAGATTGCTGGCCTCCTCTCACTCGTCGGGGAGGGCCGAAAGCTTCCACCAATTATCGGCCGCAGCGCTTCCTCCTCCCCCCATCCCCAAGCTGGCAGCTATTCGTCCAGCCGTTAACATCCCCTTACCGAAGGGAGTCGACAAACAGGGAAGGCCGATCCTCTATCAAGGAGGCAGGATGGTCTGCAACAACTTCAACCATCTGGGTTGCTCTCTGTCCACCTGCTGCTTTCTGCATGTCTGCTCCTTTTGTGGAGGAGCCCACGCCAGATCCACTTGCCCTCACAACCCAACCACCCTTGCAGACTGACTAGCACGCCACCTCAGCACACCAATCAAGGTAAATGTCCTAGCCAAAGCTTTACAACACCATCCAGATAAACAGTTTGTGCACTTCCTTATCAACGGCTTCACTCACGGGTTCTATCCGGGCATAGAGGTTTTTCCCGACACCACACACACCTGCCACAACCTTCAATCCTCTCACCGAACCCGACACCATTAATCCCTCTTGGCTAAAGAAGTCAAAGAAGGCTTCATGATAGGCCCGTTCGACAGTCCTCCTTTCCCCGTCTGCCGTATCAGCCCAATAGGAGTTGCCACCCGGAAATACTCAGGGAAAAAGAGGCTGATCATAGATCTGTCCTCCCCACATGGTTCACATGTCCCAAGTATCAACAGCGTTATTCCTAGCCCAGACTTTTCCATGCAATATGCAACCATCAACCACACCATTACCCTCCTCCATCAGGTGGGCCACGGCGCATGGCTTTCTAAAGCAGACATCACCAACGCATTCAAAGTGTTGCCCATCCACCCCGACTTCTGGCGATTTTTCGGGGTCCACTGGAACGAGTCATACTACTTCGCCATCAGCCTCACCTTTGGCTGCAAAAGCAGCCCCAAAATCTTCGATTCCCTTTCCGAAGACTTATGCATAAAGGCCTTCTCTGAACTCTGTTTCCCTCTCTCCGAAGAGAAGACCTCCGGGCCGGCCACTTCAATCGAGTTCCTTGGCATTACTCTGGACTCCGTGTCCTTTCAAGCATCTCTTCCCTCTGAGAAAATTCAACGTATTTCTCTGCTCTTGTCGAACTACCTTCTGGCAGAGAGGTGCACCAAACGGCAGCTTTTGGCCCTGCTTGGTCACCTCAATTATGCAGCACGCATAATCCCTCAGGCAAAGTCTTTCCTCTCCAACCTTCTGGTTAAAGCCGCAGCGGCCCCCTCTCTCCACGACAGAGTCGTGCTTGACGACGCATGCAAGATGGAAATGCTCATGTGGCAACAATTCTTGACTACCTGGAATGGTATCTCATTCTTCTATGACGACTTCCTCACTTATCCCAGGGTCATTCAGCTCTACACTGACGCTGCACCCTCCATCGGCTTCGGAGGCTACTACAGAGGTAGATGGTTTTCTTCCGCCTGGCCAGTCGAGTTCAACTCTCTTACCCCTGAGTCTCATACTCAGTCTTCTGCACTTTTCGAGTTGTATCCCATCATCATAGCTGCTATCCTTTGGGGGCACTAATGGTCACGGAAATGCATCGTCATCCACTCTTACAACATAGCAGCCATAGAAATCATCAACAAAGGTAGATCCCGTTCTCTAGCCATCATGCAGTTCCTGCGCAGACTTACACTAGTCTCAGCCCGCCACCAGTTCATCCTTAAAGCAGCCCACATTCCCGGTCATCAGAACGGCATCGCTGATTCATTGTCCCATTTTTCCTTCCAGAAATTCAGACGCTTGGCTCCAGAATCGGATCTTCATCCTACTAAGGTCCCACTGTATTCAGCCACGATTTACAACTAACTCCTCAGCTAGCCTACATTACCAGAGCCTCACAAGAAGCTATCCTCGACAGCCTGGCCCCAAGCACGCTCTCGGCCTACCTCACAGGCTGGAACTGCTTCAAGTCTTATCTCGCCACATACCAGCTGATTTTTCCCTCTCTGGACATCATGTCCATCTGTAACTTCATCACCCACGCTCATTCCGTACAGAAAATCAAATCTTCCACCATCCAAACATACTTGGCCGGAATCAACTTCATCCTTAAGCTAGTCACCGGACACCATTGTCCCTCCACTTCTCATTCCCACGTCACCATGCTGATTAAAGGATTAAGGAAGCAGGAGCCTCCACGCACAACAAGACACTTGCCTCTCACCGCCGACCTTCTCACTCTCTGCATCCATACTCTCCGTTCGGGTTACGCGTCCTTCATGGTGGACCTTACCCTCGAATCCATGTTCATGCTGGCTTTCTTCGGCTTCCTGAGATGCTCCGAATTCGCCCCTACCTCTCCTCGACACGATCCCTCTCGACATCCCAGTCTATCCGACGTCACCATCCACAATTCCGAATCGCTCATATTCACTCCCAGAAGAAGCAAGACAGACCAGCTGGGAATCTCATTCCCAATCTACATTTTCCGCCTCGATTCCTACCTCAGCCCTTTCGAACCGATATCTAAGTACATCAGCTCCAGGTACTCGGCGAACGCATCCCCAATGCAACCCCTCTTCATCACCGAAACAGGAAAAATGGCTACCCGGTTCTGGTTTCAGAAACACTTTCTTAACATTCTTCGCATCTCAGGAATATCCCCCTCTCACTACTTATGCCATTCCTTCAGAATCGGTGCAGCTTCCACAGCAGCCAGACTAGGCATCTCGGACCAAACCATCCAGGTTCTCAGTCGCTGGTCTTCTCAGGCGTACCGTTCTTATATCAGCAATAACCTCAACAACCTCCGTCGAGCACACACTCAGCTCAGTTCCGTTTAATTCAATTTTGGGGGCACGCATCCAGCTCAGACAGAATCCCTTTGAGACGGAACCCCCATCCTGAGTCTCACTCGCCTGCCATCACTCCATCCTCCAGACCAGCAGAGCCGACTCCGACCTCCTTCACCCTCACCCCTCCACGCCGCAGCCGTCCACTCCCCTCATTAAATGATTGAACTCACACCGTTGGGGCGTGGTCCTTGCTAGTGAATAAACCTTTGTCAAAAAGAAATAAGACAAAATTTGAAAAATAAGAAATAAATGTTTGTGTGACTTTCTTGTAAAATGAATGTGACTCAATTTCCTGCCTGTGTGTGTGTGCGTGTGTGTGTTGTGTGTGTGTGTGGCCTTACCTGTGTGTTTGCGGCTCCTGTTCCTGCAGAATATCAGCATGGCCACTGATAATGCAGCGACCATGAAGACCAGGACCAGGCCGATGTAGAGAGGAGACACAACAGGTCCTTTAGAAAACACAGAGGCAAGGCAATTTTATTTGTAGGCCCTATAGCCCGTTTTTACCAACAGTTTGTCTCAAAGGGCTTTACATGATATCATAACAACATCCTCTGTCCTTAGACCCTCACATCCACTGAGGAAAAACTCCATGGAAACCCTTTTAACAGGGAAAACCAGGAGAAAGCTCAGGGTGAGCAACAGAGGAGGGATCCCTCACCCAGGACGGACAGACGGGACAGAGATGTTGTTACAGACAAGACAACAGTTTATAGGCTAACACAGAATGTGCAAAAAACATGGAAATGTTTCTGGACTCTGAGCTCCATGAGGAACAGAGGGAAAGTTTTACAACAACACACTGCTATGGACTCCATACAGTACAGACTTAAACACATGAATGCTCAATAAGTAACAGAATGAGGAAGAACTTGTGCTGTCTGTCAGATTTTTTCTGTGGTTTGTTCATTATTAGGGAGCCTTGTTGTTTGGTTTTGTTGTGTCATGTATAAATGTATGTTTCTAATGTATGTGAATGTTTATGTGTATGTTGTGTGTATGTCGGACCCCAGGAAGAATAGCCGATGCTGCTGCAAGTGCTAATGGGGATCCTAATAAAGAAAAGAAAAGGAAACAGAGAGAAGAAAACAGAAGGTAAAGTTGATAAAAGGGCGTGATGCCTGAGAAAGAGATGGCAGAACGACTCACTGCAGCTGTTTCTCACTTCCTCTTCATCGTTTACAACTGTGGTTTGACCAGTTCCCCCCAAAAATGTAGAAAGGTCGCGCACATCCAGTTTAAAAAGGTGCTGGCCTCAAACATAAATGTAGACAGGAAAGAGAAAAGAAGAGACCGCACACTTCAGCTCCCTTATGTGCTGTTTTATTTAGCACATCCAACAACAAAAAGACAGTAACGTTTCGAGCGTACTGCTCTTCTTCAGACTTGACCAGTTCCCCAAACATTATCACACATAAGCCTGAAGTTAGTTTAAACTGTGCAGCTCACGCTGCCTCAGGTTTCACCAATCACTCAAAATCAGCTCAGAGTGACGACAGGACACGGCTGCATCAGTACAAACATGTTTCCATGGCAACAATCAATAAAAAACGTGAATCATAAGTTTTAGTTTTAAGTGTTTATGATCCATGACTCTCCATCACAGCTGATCATGTCCTCATTGTAACCATGGTGACAAAGATTATCAACTTCAGAGGGTTAAAAAACAAAAGTACTTAACTGATTTACACCAAACCAGTTGAACTGAACTTAACTGATCCAGTTAGAGAGACAGATCCAGGACTTTAACATTGCTGAATGAATTTCCAAAATAGAGCATTTTTGTAGATTTATCACTTTTTCAGGAAGTTGTTGGAAAGATTCAAATTATTAAAAAAAAAAACAGCACCAGTGAGAGTCAGAAACAGAACTAACAACAGAACTGAAACAGAAGAGTTAAAAATATCTTGGATCCAGGATCCTGAGAGGACAGCAGTGACATGAAGCTCCTGAATCCTAAAGGCTCGAAGATTTTCTTTTTCTACTTCACAAGACTTTGTATTACAGCTCAGTTGAGAAACATGTCGTCTTTCTTGAAGTAAACAAACCCCTTGGTGTATGTCTGTTGAAAAAATTGCAGTTTTGAGGGATGTAAACAGCCTAAACAGCCTAAGATCGGTCTGCAGAATCCTTTTTTAGACCTAAAATATTAGGAAGCTAGAGCCCCAGGTTGGATTTGCCCAGAATTGTCCTTTAAATGTAATGTTGCTGGTTTCATATGAGCATCACAACCAGTGTTTCCTCTCTGAGACGGTAAGAGACTGAATCTCTGGATCACAGCAATCAACATTAAGCATCAAAGGGTTAAAACATCAATTAATTAAGTTTATAATGAAACCAGACTGAGAGAAACAGTTTGTTCTGACAGAAACGTCTTTAAACAGGAATCACACCTTGTCCTTCAGGAGACATCTCAGTCTGACTGGTGGTGACAGAGGTTGATGAAGGGGCGGAGCTTCCTGCAGTTTGTGGTGAAGCTGCTGGTGGGAGAGATGTGGACAAAGGTGTTGGAGTCAGGTTTGGTCCTGAAGGTTTTGGAGTCAGGTTTGGTCCTGAAGGTGTTGGAGCTGTGAACAAACCATCAGACAGTCAGATCAATACATCCTGGTGACCAGCTGCTTCATTAACATTCACATTAAACTGTGTCAGCATGTGACTAACTGCTTCTTCTACTGAGTCTTTGGGCCCTAGTTTGCTGGCGCAGCGCAGGTGGCGCAAGGTAACGCAGCCGGTCTAATGCAAGTTTCGACCAGCGCAGCCTAGCGCAAAGTCAGATTGGGAGATTTGTAGATCGCGCTGCGCTGAGATAGGCGTGGCCGCGCAGCAGGGGGAGGCGTCACAGATTCAGCTTGGTGCAGTGGAAGTTTTGTGCGAAAATGTCTCGCCGAGGTTGCGCTGAAAGCTCGCCACCTCCAACCAGGTCTAGTCTCAGCGCAGCGCGAAGCGCAGCAGGTGCAGTGCAAGTTTGGTTGACTGACCTGCAGTGCACACACGTCACCAAGACCTCACAGGCAGATCTCCACAGTTCCAGACACATTTCAATGCAATAAATATCCACAATAACCACTATTTAATGCAACTAATGGAATCAACACGTGAATTTATATCTATATAGATTGTCCCGTCACATCTGACGTCAGATCAAAGCAGAGATCAAAGGCTGTCGGCGCGTAAAGGAAACTCCACCTGAATTAACACAGCAGGGAAGAACTGGCACTGAAAAGCAGCTGTGGATGTCCCAAGCAGGACTGAGGGTGGATGACTGCATGTCGCTGCTGTGTTGAGATACGCACTGCCGTTGTGATGATCGCTTTATTTATTTATTTACTTATTAATTCATTAGCGCATCAGGCAGCCGTAATGAAAAACAAAACACAAATCTTCATCTCTCTTAGTCCACCACAGCCTCGGTATCAGATAGTCAGTATATAGCCGTATACTCAGCATCTCTATCACAGAAAAAAAAGAGAAAAAAAGAGACGGACAGAGAGAGAGAGAGAGAGGAGGACAGAGAGAGAGAGAGAGAGAGAGAGAGAGAGAGAGAGAGAGAGAGAGAGAGCGAGAGCGTCCTTTACGCGGATTTCATCCGTTACGCATGGTGTTTGTTTATGGTGTGATTACACCTCTCATCTTGCTTCACAGGGTTTGAATAAATGTGAGTTTCTTTATTAGTTTATTAGTTGTTGTTTCTTTCATTGGGCAGGGGTTCTCAGTGTATCAGATCAAACAAGGATATTTGTATTATTATTAGTAAACTCATTATTGGTCACTCTGAGCTCGGACCTCCGGGGAAACAGCTGTTTCCTCCTGGGAGAGGTTCGGCCTCTGGCGTCGCTGTCTCCTCCGTCCAGTCCAAGTATAAAATGACAAACTTGCAGCGCGCATCGCCCTCCGCGCAGTTAAAGGTGAGGAGAGGAGCTCATTTGATTGGTGAAGATCTGACTCGGCTGTGTCAAACCCACTCCACGCCTTTCTCTCCTCCTTCTGTCTCCCTCCCGCCCTCTCTCCTCCCTCTTCGCCGTTTGCGCCGGTGGGAGGGACGAGGGGAGGGGTTGCGCTGGTCTAAGTCTGACTGCGCGGCCCACCAATCTTGCGAAATGGACCTTGACCACACCCCGTTGGCGTGGCGAAGCTGCGCTGAGCTTAGACTTCGCTCGGTCAACGAAACTAGGGCCCTTTATGTTCACACTCGTGAAAATCAGCAGCACAAACTTTTTAACACGTCAGGTTTTTAGAAACAGACGAAGCTGTGGAGACACATGAAGGAACATCTCAAAGACTTTCAGGAGAAACTCACCATCAACGACTGTGAGGTTAAACGTGTCGTATGAATCTGGACCGTATCTCTCCAAACCACATCCATACTGTCCTGAGTCAGACTTGATCAGGTCTGTGATACTCACAGACAGAGTGTTTCTTCCTATCAAAGCTCTGTCATATTTAATCCTGTATCTGCCTTTATGATAGTTGATGTCTTTTGTTTCAATGAGCGTGTCATCTCCTTCACATTTGTTCCTACAGAAGAGCTTCTTCTCCCCATGGAACAAGAATAAACATGTAACTGTGATGTTTCCTCCTTCAGTTTCTGTATAGAGCTGCTTTGCATCAGTAAGTCCAGTGTTTCCATCCTGCAGCCCTGTAGAAAAGATGAACATTCAGTTCATATTCACTGATGATAATTATTCTGCTTCACAGTCACAGTTTGAATCTGGCTCAGAAGCTTCAGATTTTAAAGGGATAGTTCAACATTTTGGCAAATTGGCCCATTGCCATAATCCCTATAGTCATAGCAGTAGGTTCGTTACCTTTATTTGTCGGTGCAAGCTGTTTTTAGAACGGCGGAGCAGAGCAGCAGGCTGCTCAGAGCTACACTATGGAGGCTAAGGGAATTTCTTGGTTTCCCTCATCAAACTCATCAAATACACAACCCAACAACTCCACAATACTGTCGTGGACAAGTTGTGAGCTGCACAATCACCACGCTATGAGATAATAATGGAACGTTACGAGACGGAGCTGTTTTAGAGGTAAATTCATGCAAAACCGCCAATGCGCGTTTTGTTCACGGACAGTTTTTCATCAGACTCTGTATTTACCCTGTATTTACCTCGAAACGGCTCGGTTTCGTAATGTTCCATTATTGTCTCATAGCGTGGTGAATGTGCAGCTCACAACTTGTCCACAAAAGTGTTTTGGAGTTTTGTATTTGATGAGTTTGATGAGGAAAACCAAGAAATTCCTTTAGCCTCCATAGTGTAGCTCTGAGCAGCCTGCTGCTCCGCTCTGCCGTTCTAAAAATAGCTTGCACCAACAAATTAAAGTAACAAACCTACTGCTATGACTATAGGGATTATGGCAATGGGCCAATTTGCCAAAATGTTGAACTCTCCCTTTAAAGCTTCAGCTTTTAATTAAAGTTGATGATGTGAGAAACTTGTAAAAAGACAAAGAACTGAGTTTGTTAGATTAGATGAACATTCAACATGTTTGTCTATATTTGATCTGCCACACAGAAACTAACCAACACAGTTTCCTGTGTTGTGACCACAAGTGGCTCAGTTTTCAGCTGAATGAAAACAGAACCAAAGACAAAGGTATAAACGGACAGAACACGTAGAACACACAGAAACAAACATGAAGGACAGAGAAGAATAAACTGAGTCCACTGTTAAACTGAGACCTGATGAGAATCTGAGTGATGAACGACAGAAAACAGAGAGAGAGTGAACTCACAGAGGAAGAGGCAGATCAGAGTGTGATGGACTTTCATGTCGGAGGCTCTGATGGTTTCACGCTGCTTCTTCCTTCTTCTCTGGTGAATCAGGAACTCATCACTTCTCTAAATGACCCTCATTAAAGTGAAGAGCTCCTCCTCCAAACACCTCCCTCTCTCCTTCTCTCCTCCCTCTCATCACCTCCTCCTGTCTCTACAGATCAGAAGCTCCTCCACTGTTTGACTCAACATGTCACCTGAGTTTTTGTAAAGTTCCTCTGAAATCACCACAATAACACAACTAATCACACACACGTCTGCTTCCCTCCGTGTTTCTGAATGATTCTCATCCTCTGTTGTGAGCAACATGCTTTCCCTCGACATTTCTATTGGCTGCAGAGAGTGATGTCACAGCTAATCAGAGTGTGTGGTACAGAGGCATGGCCTGTGTTGGCTGTAAACCACCAGTAGATGGAGGCAGTGCTGCTTCACCCAGTCACACTGAGGTTTGGTGAAGGTTTGTTGTGGTCTCAGAGGAAACAGAAATATAACTACAATGGACTGAAAAATGGAATACTTTGCTAAAGTAGAATCAGATCAGAGACCTGAGAGTTCAGAACGTGATTTCTCTCTGACTTCTCTCTTGTTTCTCTTTAGTTTGATGCTTCATGTTCACTCTATACGTTCACATGTTCAACTCCAGGTTTCCTTAGCCGAGGACACTTAAGCAGAGGTGAAGCAGCAACATCAGTTACAACATAAGTCACACTAACTTCCTCTTCCTCTATCTAAAATAACTTCAGAGCTTCTCTGGCGCCCTCTAGTGCTCAGACTGCTCTTGTAAAAATACACAATATAGAATAGGCTTTGTTCTGAGTGTAGGACAAGCAACATGGATGATGTTTTGAAAAGAAAGTAATGACAGGAGCCACTGTTAAATCTGCAACTGTAACTGCAGAGCTGGATTAATAAGTGCTGGTGTTGGTGGGTAGATGTAGATGTAGTTGTAGGTGTAGATGTAGATGTTGATATAGGTGTAGATGTAGGTGTAGATAGATATAGGTGTAAATGTAGGTGTAGATGTAGTTGTAGGTGTAGATAGATGTAGGTGTAGATGTAGATGTTGATATATGTGTAGATGTAGTATGTGTAGATGTAGGTGTAGACGTAGATGTTGATATAGGTGTAGGTGTAGATCTATATGTAAGTGTAGATGTAGGTGTAGCTGTAGGTGCAAGTGTAGGTGTAGATGTTGATATAGGTGTAGATGTAGGTGTAGATAGATGTAGGTGTAGATGTACGTGTAGATGTAGGTGTAGACGTAGATATAGGTGTAGATGTTGATATAGGTGTAGGTGTAGATGTACATGTTGATATAGGTGTAGATGTAGGTGTAGATGTTGATATAGGTTGATATAGGTGTATATCTAGATGTTGATATAGGTGTAAGTGTAGGTGTAGATGTTGATATAGGTGTAGGTTTAGATGTAGATGTCGATATAGGTGTAGATGTAGGTGTAGATGTTGATATAGGTGTAAGTGTAGATGTAGATATTGATATAGGTGTAGGTTTAGATGTAGATGTTGATATAGGTGTAGATGTAGGTGTAGATGTTGACATAGGTGTAGATGTTGACATAGGTTGATATAGGTGTAGGTGTAGATCTATATGTAAGTGTAGATGTAGGTGTAGATGTAGGTGCAAGTGTAGATGTTTATATTGATATAGGTGTAGATGTTGATATAGGTGCAGATGTAGGTGTAGATGTTGATATAGGTTGATATAGGTGTATACTATCTATATGTAGGTGCAGATGTAGGTGTAGATGTTGATATAGGTGTAGGTGTAAGTGTAGATGTAGATGTTGATATAGGTGTATTTGTTGATATAGGTGGATATAGGTGTAGCTGTTTATGTAGGTGTAGATGTAGGTGTAGATGTTGATATATGTTGATATATGTGTAGGTGTAGATGTTGATATACTGTAGGTTGATATAGCTGTAAGTGTAGATCTATATGTAAGTGTAGATGTAGGTGTAGATGTAGATGTTGATATAGGTGTAGGTGTAGATGTTGATATATGTGTAGGTGTAGATGTTGATATAGGTTGATATAGGTGTAGGTGTAGATCTATATGTAAGTGTAGATGTAGATGCTGATATAGGTGTCAGTGTAGATGTAGATGTTGATATAGTAGGTGTAGGTGTAGATGTAGGTGTTCATATAAGTTGATATAGTTGTAGGTGTTGATGTTGATATAGGTTGGTATAGGTGTAGGTGTAGCTGTTTATGTAGGTGTAGATGTTGATGTTGATATAGGTGTAGATGTAGACGTAGGTCTAGATCTAGATGTAGGTGTAGATATAGATGAGGTGTAGATGTAGGTGTAGGTATATGTAGGTTTAGATGTAGATGTAGGTGTAGATGCAGGTGTAGATGTTGATGTATGTGTAGGTGTCTGTAGATGTAGATGTCAGTGTAGCACATCTACACCCAGAGATACATCCACATCTACACCTACATCAACATCTAGAGCTGAAGCTGCTAATGTGGAGCGACAGTGGAGTAGAGATCTGGAGCATCATGGTGGGGGGAGGATCTCTGTCCTGCCACAGCAGAGTAAATGACAGCAGCATCTGTAGGATCAGCTGAGGTCTTATGGAGCGAGGAGACCACGTTTACATCAGAGTAGGTGACGTCTTCATCCTGAAACAAACACAGACACAGGAGACACCTGTTAGCTGGGTTTTAGCCACAGAGCCCCTTACTGTTCACATCAAAAGCTCCCAAAGCGTATAAAACCCTGGATGTTAATTTATTTTCAATGAGAGCCCGGCGACCTGAGTGACCAAAGCCTCAACTGCCGCGCTTCCAAAGTGTCCAAAGTGTCCAAAGCTTCCAAAGCGTCACCAGATGAGAAGTTGAGTCTTGGTTAACTTTATGGTAATTAGCTATGACGTTGTTCAGCGGCAACCTGGATGATTCTGTTGTTGTTAAGTTTTCCTTACGTTGTGTGGAGCCACAGCTGCAGGGCCAGAGACCAGGCTGTAGTGGTCTGAGGCCTCCACTGGGGTTGGTGTGGTGTGAGTGACGTTGGTGTAAAGGGAAGTCTCCTCCACAGGTGGAGCTCTGCTCCGCCCGTCCTCTCTGATCTCAGCGTACTCTGTGTTCTCCTGTTCAGGTTGGAGCTGTCAATCATTTCAATTCATAAAAAACTAGAGATGCTGAAATGTCCCAGATGTACTCAAACTCACCTTCATGGCACCAGTATACACCGTTTCCCTGGGAGGTTCTGAGAACACATGAGATCACAATAATAAACCTTCGTCAGAAAGAAATAAGACAAAATTCGAAAAATAAGAAATAAATGTTTGTGCAACATTGTTGTGATGTGAATGTGAGTCAATTTCCTGCCTGAGTGTATGTGTGTGTGTGTGTGTGTGTGTGTGTGTGTGTGTGTGTGTGTGTGTGTGTGTGTGTGTGTGTGTGTGTGTGTGTGTGTAGCCTCACCTGTGTGTTTGCGGCTCCTGTTCCTGCAGAATATCAGCATGGCCACTGATAATGCAGCGACCGTGAAGACCAGGACCAGGCCGATGTAGAGAGGGAGAGCTGAGGAGACACAACAGGTTCTTTAGAAAACACAGAGGCAAGGCAGTTTTATTAGTATAGCCCATTTTTACCACCAGTTTGACTCAAAGGGCTTTACATCCCATCATAACAACATCCTCTGCCCTTAGACCCTCACATCCACTGAGGAAAAACTCCATAGAAAACCCTTTTAACAGGGAAAACCAGGAGAAACCTCAGGGTGACCAACAGAGGAGGGATCATCACCCAGGACGGACAGACGGGACAGAGATGTTGTTACAGACAAGAAAACAGTTTACAACAGAGGATGAGGGAAACATGGAAATCTTACAGACTTAAACACATGAATGCTTAATAAGTAACAGAATGAGGAAGAACTTGTGTTTGAAGAAAACAGAAGGTAAAGTTGATAAAAAGGCGTGATGCCTGAGAAAGAGATGGCAGAACGACTCACTGCAGCTGTTTCTCACTTCCTCTTCATCGTTTACAACTGTGGTTTGACGTGTTCCCCAAACATTATCACACATAAGCCTGAAGTTAGTTTAAACTGTGCAGCTCACGCCTTTCACCAATCACTCAAAATCAGCTCCGAGTGACGACATGACACGGCTGCATCGGTACAAACATGTTTCCATGGCAACAATCAGGGACACCAAAGAAAGGGAAAAACGTGAATCATAAGTTGTAGTTTTAACTGTTTATGATCCATGACTCTCCATCACAGCTGACCATGTCCTCCTTGTAACCATGGTGACAAAGATTATCAACTTCAGAGGGTTAAAAGACAAAAGTACTGAACTGATTTACACCAAACCAGTTGAACTGAACTTAACTGATCCAGTTAGAGAGCCAGATCCAGGACTTTAACATTTTCCTGAATGAATTTCCAAAATAGATCATTTTTGTAGATTTTTTAATTTTTCAGGAAGTTGTTAGAAAGATTCAAATCATGAAAAACAGCACCAGTGAGAGTCAGAAACAGAACTAACAACAGAATTAAAACAGAAGAGTAAAAACAACCGTGGGTCCAGGACCTTGAGAGGACAGAATTCAGTGACATGAAGCTCCTGAATCCTGGAGGCTCAAAGATTTTCTTTTCCTATTTCACAAGACTTTGTATTACAGCTCATAAACATGTCGTCTTTCTTGAAGTAAACAAACCCCTTGGTGTATGTCTGTTGAAAAAATTTAAGTTTTGAGGGATGTAAACAGCCTAAGATCAGTCTGCAGAATCCTTTTTTTAGACCTAAAATATTAGGAAGCTAGAGCCCCAGGTTGGATTTGCCCAGAATTGTCCTTTAAATGTAATGTTGCTGGTTTCATATGAGCATCACAACCAGTGTTTTGTCTCTGAGAGACTGAATCTCTAGATCACACCAATCAACATGAAGCATCGAAGGGTTAAATCATCAATTAAAGGAGCATTATCGCAAAGCCAAATTCTTAATTCGGCCACTGGAACCAGGCGGAGCATATCAGATATAAACAAGTGGGCAGCTGTCAGAGTGAGAGAGCAGCCTCGTTTAGTCCCCCCTCCTCCTCCTCCCTCACCAGGCTGAATGAATGTCCAATCGCGGGAAAGGAAAAAGAAAACTCGCTAGTGGAAGCGGCAGCTCTACTCGCGCACAACCACAACAACGGCAACAACAGCAACTGCAACTTCCTCCTACAAATGTATGATCGTTGGTGTGACGTGCAGACCGCAGTGGGACGACTCCTCAGTACATGAGCTTCATGTCTCAGACCGGATCATGCAGCTGCAGACACACACACACGTCTGTGTGATCACGTCTGGAGAGAAGCAGCCTCTCGCGGTTAATGTGCTGTTAAAATCATTTTGCATTAAGGCGTTAATAACGCTGAGAGGACAGCTGAAGAAAGACACAGGGACGTGGAGACAAAGTGTTCTACGGAGCGATGCAGTGACTGTAAGCAACACTGCTACATTACAATTTACTGTTGCATTTTTCCGGTTCGGAGGTCGGATCTGCGAGTTCCGAGTGGAATCGAACGCAGCAAGCGCCGGGCCGGCTTGGATCATAACAAAGACAAATTCTGCATTTGCCCCACGGACACTATACTGGTGGCAATTTTTTTTGTAAATTTAGTTAAGGCTCCCCCCGACCTATCTTTTGCATATTTCAGCTTATTTTATGCTATTACTGCTGTATTTGCGATAATGCTCCTTTAAAGCAGAACTAAGCGGAATATTTGCGTTAATATAAGTCTTAAATAGTTATATCTTCCGACAGCACCAAAACGACCGGATCGCTGACTTCTGATCCGGTTGTTTTGGCTCACTTCATTAGTTAGCAGCCCCCGTCCTCGTCATGGATCTATTGGTCCTCGTCCCTACGTCACCACATTCAGGCGCATCCCTTGGCTGCACACACAGCCCTTCATGCCGTTCTCTCTCCTCATTGGATAAAGGTTGTAGGATACAAGGAAAGTTTTCTCCTCGGCTCAGAGCAGAGCAGAGTGACTGACAGACCCGTGTTTCAGACCAAACACTCTATAGAAGTGATTGCTGTCGGAAGATACAACTATTTAAGACTTATATTAACACAAACATTCACCTTACTTCTGCTTTAAATTCATAATTAAACCAGACTGAGAGAAACAGTTTGTTCTGACAGAAACGTTTTTGAACATGAAACACACCTGGACCTTCAGGAGACTTCTCAGTCTGACTGGTGGTGAAAGAGGCTGATGGGAGAGATGTGGACAAAGGTGTTGGAGTCAGGTTTGGTCTTGGAGGTTTTGGAGTCAGGTTTGGTCTTGGAGGTTTTGGAGTCAGGTTTGGTCTTGGAGGTTTTGGAGTCAGGTTTGGTCTTGGAGGTTTTGGAGCTGTGAACAAACCATCAGACAGTCAGATCAATAAATCCTGGTGACCAGCTGCTTCATTTACATTCACATTAAAGGGCAACTTCGTTTTTTTTCAACCTGGGCCCTGTTTTCATATGTTTTTCTATATGTGAGTGATGGATAATACTTTTATTGAGGTGGCTGCAGAATTGAGCCGGGAGCAGCCCAGCTAACGCTCTTCAACCGGGCAAGTGGCTCCCATCAAAGTTCGCCCTATAAACGTGCATTTTTTTCAAACTGACAGGCTCAGATAGTTACAATGAGTGTCCGACAACATACTAGAAAGGAGAAATGAAGTATGTCTCTACCTTTAGCACGTCTCTTCTTCTTCTGACTGGCAGTAGTCATCCCCAGTCATAGTGGTCACAGCAGACCCTGTGGTCGGCACGGCAACGGCGCAGTGCATCGACAGGAGTGTCAGCATCCATTTGTAGCACAGCTAACTGTTAGCCCTAACTTGTGAAAGCTCTGTGAAAGCTGCGCGAAGAGTAGCCCAACATTTTGTTGTTACAATTTGTAAATTCTCCGGTCATCTCTCTTCCCCTCAGTCAGGTAACAGTTTTCCCCAATGGTGTTTTGCCTTGAGATTTCAGAACGAGATTTCTAGCGTGGTGAGATTTGGACACAGATCACAGCAAACAGCGATCTCCAGCTAAAGGTAGAGACTATTAAGTTCATTTCTCCTTTCAAGTATGTTGTCGGACACTAATTGTAACTATCTGAGCCTGTCAGTGTAAAAAAAATGCCCGTTTATAGGTCGAACTTTGACGGGAGCCACTTGCCCGGTTGAAGAGCGTTAGCTGGGCTGCAGGCTGCCTGCCCTGCTCAATACTGCAGCGAATAAAAGTATTATCCATCACTCACATATACAGAAAAACATATGAAAACAGGGCCCAGGTTGAAAAAAAATGAAGTTGCCCTTTAAAGGGATAGTTCACCCTAGAATGATATTTCGCTCATTATCTACTCACCCTCATGTTGACTAAGGGCTGGAAGAAGTTTCGGAGCCCACCGTCCCTTCTCTGAGTTACAGGGGGTCTTAGCGTAGCAGTGCATTTCAATGCCATGGTAGCAAAGGGACACCAGAGCTCTTCGTAAAAAAAACACACACAAAAAAACATCCAAATACCTCCATGATGCTCGTATGTAATGTCCGTCTTGTGCTGAAGCCCCAAATTGCGGAATTGTCCCGAAAAAAATTAAATAAGTCCACATTCCAAGCATGTTTGTAGCATTAGCTCCCAGTGTTGTTGTCCGGTCTTCCGCTGCCAGCGCGCATGCGCAATGTTCGCACTGAGACTCGAGTCGGTCTCAGTGCTCTCATGTGCTCTTGCGCATGCGCGCTGGCAGCGGAAGACCGGACAACAACACTGGGAGCTAATGCTACAAACATGCTTGGAATGTGGACTTATTTAATTTTTTTCGGGACAATTCCGCAATTTGGGGCTTCAGCACAAGACGGACATTACATACGAGCATCATGGAGGTATTTGGATGTTTTTTTGTGTGTGTTTTTTTTACGAAGAGCTCTGGTGTACCTTTGCTACCATGGCATTGAAATGCACTGCTACGCTAAGACCCCCTGTAACTCAGAGAAGGGACGGTGGGCTCCGAAACTTTTTCCAGCCCTTAGTCAACATGAGGGTGAGTAGATAATGAGCGAAATATCATTCTAGGGTGAACTATCCCTTTAAACTGTGTCAGCATGTGACTAACTGCTTCTTCTACTGAGTCTTTATGTTCACACTCATGAAAATCAGCAGCACAAACTTTTTAACACGTCAGGTTTTTAGAAACAGACGAAGCTGTGGAGACACATGAAGGAACATCTCAAAGACTTTCAGGAGAAACTCACCTTCAATGACTCTGAGGTTAAACGTGTGGTGTTCATCATCTTCAAAAAAACGTTCTTCCAAACCACACCTGTACCGTCCTGAGTCAGACATGATCAGGTGCGTGATGCTCACAGACAGAATTGCTTTTTCTGTCCAACCTCCTCTGACATATTTAATCCTGTATCTGTCTCTCTGATAGTAGTTGTCTTCTGTTTCAATGAGCTTGTCGTCTCCTTCACATTCATTCCTACAGAAGATCTTTATGTTCCCATGGAATGAGAATGGACATGTAACTGTGATGCTTCCTCCTACAGTTCCTGTAAAGAGCTGCTCTGCGTCAGTGAGTCCAGTGTTTCCATCCTGCAGCCCTGTAGAAAAGATGAACATTCAGTTCATATTCACAGATGATAATTATTCTGCTTCACAGTCACAGTGGGAGCTTCTCACTTTCACCACAGTCACAGTTTGAATCTGGTTCAGAAGCTTCAGGTTTTAATTAAAGTTGATGATGTGAGAAACTTGTAAAAAGACAAAGAACTGAGTTTGTTAGATTAGATGCACTTTGAACATGTTTGTTACATTTGATCAGTCACAGAAACTAACCAACACAGTTTCCTGTGTCGTGACCACAAGTGTCTCAATTAGCGGCTCAATGAAAACAGAACCAAAGACAAACGTATAAACGGACAGAACACGTAGAACACACAGAAACAAAATGAAGGACAGAGAAGAATAAACTGAGTCCACTGTTAAACTGAGACCTGATGAGAATCTGAGTGATGAACGACAGAAAACAGAGAGAGAGTGAACTCACAGAGAAAGAGGCAGATCAGAGTGTGATGGACTTTCATGTCGGAGACTCTGATGGTTTCACGCTGCTTCTTCCTTCTTCTCTGGTGAATCAGGAACTCATCACTTCTCTAAATGACCCTCATTAAAGAGAAGAGCTCCTCCTCCAAACACCTCCCTCTCTCCTTCTCTCCTCCCTCTCATCACCTCCTCCTGTCTCTACAGATCAGAAGCTCCTCCACTGTTTGACTCAACATGTCACCTGAGTTTTTGTAAAGTTCCTCTGAAATCACCACAATAACACAACTAATTACACACACGTCTGCTTCCCTCTGTGTTTCTGAATGATTCTCATCCTCTGTTGTGAGCAACATGCTTTCCCTCTGCATTTCTATTGGCTGCAGAGAGTGATGTCACAGCCAATCAGAGTGTGTGGTACAGATGTGTGGCCTGTGTTGGCTGTAAACCACCAGTAGATGGAGGCAGTGCTGCTTCACCCAGTCACACTGAGGTTTGGTGAAGGTTTGTTGTGGTCACAGAGGAAACAGAAACAAAACTTGTGTTTTGTCACAAAGGACTGAAACTGAGCAAAAAATAAAATACTTTACTAAAGTAAACATTTGATGCCTTTAAGCTGATTGAAGCTGTGACACAATCAGACCAGAGACCTGAGAGTTCAGAACCTGATTTCTCTCTGACTTCTGTCTTGTTTATCTTTAGTTTCAAGCTTCATGTTCAGCCGAGGACACACAAGCAGGGGTGAAGCAGCAACATCAGTTACAACACACCTCTTCTTCTATCTGAAATAACTTCAGAGCTTCTCTGGCGCCCTCTAGTGCTCAGACTGCCCTTGTAAAAATACAAAATATAAAATAGGCTTTGTTCTGAGTGTAGGACAAGCAACATGGATGATGTTTTGAAAAGAAAGTAATGACAGGAGCTACTGTTAAATCTAAAACTGTAACTGCAGAGCTGGATTAATAAGTGCTGGTGTTGGTGTGTAGATGTAGATGTAGTTGTAGGTGTAGGTATAGATGTAGGTGTAGATGTTGATATAGGTTGATATATGTGTAGATGTTGATATAGGTTAATATATGTGTAGATGTTGATATAGGTGTAGGTGTAGATGTAGGTGTAGGCGTAGATGTTGATATAGGTGTAGATGTAGGTGTATGTGTAGGTCTAGATGTAGATGTTGATATAGGTTGATATATGTGTAGATGTTGATATAGGTGTAGATGTAGATGTAGATGTATCTGTAGATGTAAATGTAGCTCTAGCAGTAGATGTAGCTGTAGCTGTAGGTGTAGATATAGATGTAGGTGTAGATGTATCTGAGGGTGTAGCTGTGTTGAAGCTGCTAATGTGGAGCGACAGTGGAGTAGAGATCTGGAGCATCATGGTGAGGGGAGGATCTCTGTCCTGCCACAGCAGAGTAAATGACAGCAGCATCTTTAGGATCAGCTGAGGTCTTATGGAGCGAGGAGACCACGTTTACATCAGAGTAGGTGACGTCTTCATCCTGAAACAAACACAGACACAGGAGACACCTGTTAACTGGATTTAATTTAGTCTTTTGTCTCCCTCTCTGAAGTTTGGAACAGATAATGAAATCGCAGAGCAATAAAACACATCGGACTCAGTGTGTGATGTGTCTGCGCATACCGATTTTTGTTGGGTAACAGATTAGAAAAATGCATACATGGACTTGGTGTGCAAAAACCTTTAGTCTTCTTCACACCATCATCACTGTGTCTTTTGCTGAGCTCAGCTCAAGCAACTTCCACCACCATTTACAAACAGAAATACATTCAGTTTAGACGTTTCTGAAGGTTTGTCTATGACAGAGCGTTTAGGTTATGAATAATGTGTTGTCATTCAATAAACCTTAAATGAGTCTGTTCATGTTTGAGTCTGGATGATTCTGTTGTTGTTAAGTTTTCCTTACGTTGTCTGGACCCACGGCTGCAGGGCCAGAGACCAGGCTGTAGTGGTCTGAGGCCTCCACAGGGCCAGAGACCAGGCTGTAGTGGTCTGAGGCCTCCACTGGGGTTGGTGTGGTGTGTGTGACGTTGGTGTAAAGTGAAGTCTCCTCCACAGGTGGAGCTCTGCTCCGCCCGTCCTCTCTGATCTCAGCGTACTCTGTGTTCTCCTGTTCAGGTTGTAGCTGTCAATCATTTCAATTCATAAAAAACTAGAGATGCTGAAATGTCCCAGATGTACTCAAACTCACCTTCATGGCACCAGTATACACCGTTTCCTTGGGGGGTTCTGAGAACACACACACACAAATGAAGTTAATTAGTTAACTTAGGTTCAGGAGCAAGACCACGCCTCAACCACACCTCTAATCACTAAGCCAAGCCTTCATATACCTGGTCACCCCCTCTTCCTCCGTTTGCCTCAGACGATTCTAGGTCAGACAGACTGCGCTGCCAAGCACGCACATCATGGAGCACGAATTGCAGGTCAACAACGATCTCTATGATGAACTAACCGAAACCGATGTCGCTCTAGCCGCGACTCAGCCCCCCAGCGAGACCGAATGCGTTCTGTGGTGAATATTCCCTCACCTGGCCGACGCATCCGCTCCAGCTTCCCAAACGAGATCCCGCCAACTCCGAACAGATCGCTGGCTTCCTCTCACTCGTCGGGGAGGGCCGAAAGCTTCCACCAATTATCGGCCGCAGCGCTTCCTCCTCCCCCCATCCCCAAGCTGGCAGCTATTCGTCCAGCCGTTAACATCCCCTTACCGAAGGGAGTCGACAAACGGGGAAGGCCGATCCTCTATCAAGGAGGCAGGATGGTCTGCAACAACTTCAACCATCTGGGTTGCTCTCTGTCCACCTGCTGTTTTCTGCATGTCTGCTCCTGTTTTTCCCGACACCACACACACCTGCCACAACCTTCAATCCTCTCACCGAACCCGACACCATTAACACCCTCTTGGCTAAAGAAGTCAAAGAAGGCTTCATGATAGGCCCATTCGACAGTCCTCCTTTCCCCGTCTGCTGTATCAGCCCAATAGGAGTTGCCACCCGGAAATACTCAGGGAAAAAGAGGCTGATCATAGATCTGTCCTCCCCACATAGTTCACATGTCCCAAGTATCAACAGCGTTATTCCTAGCCCAGACTTTTCCATGCAATATGCAACCATCAACCACACCATTACCCTCCTCCATCAGGCGGGCCACGGCGCATGGCTTTCTAAAGCAGACATCACCAATGCATTCAAAGTGTTGCCCATCCACCCCGACTTCTGGCGATTTTTCGGGGTCCACTGGAACGAGGCTTACTACTTCACCATCAGCCTCACCTTTGGCTGCAAAAGCAGCCCCAAAATCTTCGATTCCCTTTCCGAAGACTTATGCATAAAGGCCTTCTCTGAACTCTGTGTCCCTCTCTCCGAAGAGAAGACCTCCGAGCCGGCCACTTCAATCGAGTTCCTTGGCATTACTCTGGACTCCGTGTCCTTTCAAGCATCTCTTCCCTCTGAGAAAATTCAACGTATTTCTCTGCTCTTGTCGAACTACCTTCTGGCGGAGAGGTGCACCAAACGCCAGCTTTTGGCCCTGCTTGGTCACCTCAATTATGCAGCACGCATAATCCCTCAGGCAAAGTCTTTCCTCTCCAACCTTCTGGTTAAAGCCGCAGCGGCCCCCTCTCTCCACGACAGAGTCGTGCTTGACGACGCATGCAAGATGGAAATGCTCATGTGGCAACAATTCTTGACTACCTGGAATGGTATCTCATTCTTCTATGACGACTTCCTCACTTATCCCAGGGTCATTCAGCTCTACACTGACGCTGCACCCTCCATCGGCTTCGGAGGCTACTACGGAGGTAGATGGTTTTCTTCCGCCTGGCCAGTCGAGTTCAACTCTCTTACCCCTGAGTCTCATACTCAGTCTTCTGCACTTTTCGAGTTGTATCCCATCATCATAGCTGCTATCCTTTGGGGGCACTAATGGTCACGGAAATGCATCGTCATCCACTCTTACAACATAGCAGCCATAGAAATCATTAACAAAGGTAGATCCCGTTCTCTAGCCATCATGCAGTTCCTGCGCAGACTTACACTAGTCTCAGCCCGCCACCAGTTCATCCTTAAAGCAGCCCACATTCCCGGTCACCAGAACGGCATCGCTGATTCATTGTCTCATTTTTCCTTCCAGAAATTCAGACGCTTGGCTCCAGAATCGGATCTTCATCCTACTAAGGTCCCACTGTATTCAGCCACGATTTACAACTAACTCCTCAGCTAGACTACATTACCAGAGCCTCACAAGAAGCTATCCTCGACAGCCTGGCCCCAAGCACGCTCTCGGCCTACCACACAGGCTGAAACTGCTTCAAGTCCTATCTCGCCACATACCAGCTGCCATTTCCCTCTCTGGACGTCATGTAACTTCATCTGTAACTTCATCACCCACGCTCATTCCGTACAGAAAATTAAATCTTCCACCATCCAAACATACTTGGCCGGAATCAACTTCATCCTTAAACTAGTCACCGGACACCATTGTCCCTCCGCTTCTCATTCCCACGTCACCATGCTGATTAAAGGATTAAGGAAGCAGGAGCCTCCACGCACAACAAGACACTTGCCTCTCACCGCCGACCTTCTCGCTCTCTGCATCCATACTCTCCGTTCGGGTTACGCGTCCTTCATGGTGGATCTAACCCTCGAATCCATGTTCATGCTGGCTTTCTTCGGCTTCCTGAGATGCTCAGAATTCGCCCCTACCTCTCCTCGATACGATCCCTCTCGACATCCCAGTCTATCCGACGTCACCATCCACACTTCCGAATCACTCATATTCACTCTCAGAAGAAGCAAGACAGACCAGCTGGGAATCTCGTTCCCAATCTACATTTTCCGCCTCGATTCCTACCTCAGCCCTTTCGAACCGATATCTAAGTACATCAGCTCCAGGTACTCGGCGAACGCATCCTCAATGCAACCCCTCTTCATCACCGAAACAGGAAAAATGGCTACCCGGTTCTGGTTTCAGAAACACTTTCTTAACATTATTTGCATCTCAGGAATATCCCCCTCTCACTACTCATGCATTCCTTCAGAATCGGTGCAGCTTCCACAGCAGCCAGACTAGGCATCTCGGACTAAACCATCCAGGTTCTCGGTCGCTGGTCTTCTCAGGCGTACCGTTCTTATATCCGCAATAACCTCAACGTCCTCCGTCGAGCACACACTCAGCTCGGTTCTGTTTAATTCAATTTTGGGGGCACGCATCCAGCTCAGACAGAATCCCTTTGAGACGGAACTCCCATCCTGAGTCTCACTCGCCTGCCATCACTCCATCCTCCAGACCAGCAGAGCCGACTCCGACCCCCTTCACCCTCACCCCTCCACACCGCAGCCGTCCACTCCCCTCATTAAATGATTGAACTCACACCGTTGTGGCATGGTCCTTGCTAGTGAATAAACCTTTGTCAAAAAGAAAAAAGACAAAATTCGAAAAATAAGAAATAAATGTTTGTGTAACTTTCTTGTAAAATGAATGTGACTCAATTTCCTGCCTGTGTGTGTGTGTGTGTGTGTGTGTGTGTGTAGCCTCACCTGTGTGTTTGCGGCTCCTGTTCCTGCAGAATATCAGCATGGCCACTGATAATGCAGCGACCATGAAGACCAGGACCAGGCCGATGTAGAGCGGGTAAGCTGAGGAGACAACAGGTTCTTTAGGAAACACAGAGGCAAGGCAGTTTTATTAGTATAGCCAGTTTTTACAAACAGTTTGTCTCAAAGGTCTTTACATCCCATCATAACAACATCCTCTGCCCTTAGACCCTCACATCCACTGAGGAAAAACTCCATAGAAAACCCTTTTAACAGGGAAAACCAGGAGAAAGCTCAGGGTGAGCAACAGAGGAGGGATCCCTCACCCAGGATGACAGACGGGACATAGATGTTGTTACAGACAAGAAAACAGTTTATAACAGAGAATGTGCAAAAAACATGGAAATGTTTCTGGACTCTGAGCTCTATGAGGAACAGAGGGGGAAGTTCTACAACAAGACACTGCTATGGACTCCATACATACAGTACAGACTTAAACACATGAATGCTTATAAGTAACAGAATGAGGAATAACTCGTCTTTGAAGAAAACAGAAGGTAAAGTTGATAAAAGGGCGTGATGTCTGAGAAAGAGTTGACAGAAAGTCTCACTGCAGCTGTTTCTCACTTCCTCATTTACAGCTGTGGTTTGACCAGTTCACAAGGGCCTGAAGTTAATTTAAACTGTGCAGCTCACGATACCTCCGGTTTCACCAATCACTCAAAACAGAGTGACGACAGGACACGGCTCAATCGGTACAAACATGTTTCCATGGCAACAATCAATAAAAACCGTGAATCACAAGTTGTAGTTTTAACTGTTTATGATCCATGACTACCCATCACAGCTGACCATGTCCTCATTGTAACCATGGTGACAAAGAGTATCAACTTCTGAGGGTTAGACAAGAAAACAGTTTACAACAGAGAATATGCAAAAAACATGGAAATGCTTCTGGATTCTGAGCTCCATGAGGAACAGAGGGGAAGTTCTACAACAACACACTGCTAAGAACTCCATACACACAGTAGGCCTACAGACTTAAATACATCACACCCTTTTATCCACTTTGCCTTAATAAGTAACTGAATGAGGAAGAACTAAAAGAGCGTGATGCCTGACAAAGAGATGACGGAAAGTTTACTGCAGCTGTTTCTCACTTCCCCTACATCGTTTAACAGCTGTGTTTGAAACATTATCACACAGGCCTGAAGTTAGTTCAAAGCTGTTTCACCAATAACTCAACATCAGCTCTGAGTGATGACAGGACACGGCTGCATTGGTACAAACATGTTTCCATGGCAATAATCAATGAAAAACGTGAATCATGAGTTGTACTTTTTAACAGTTTATGATCCATAACTCTCCATCACAGCTGACCATGTCCTCATTGTAACCATGGTGACAAAGATTATCAACTTCTGAGGGTTAAAAAACAAAAGTACTGAACTGATTTTCACCAAACCAGTTGAACTGAACTTAACTGATCCAGTTAGAGAGACAGATCCAGGACTTTAACATTTTCCTGAATGAATTTCCAAAATAGAGCATTTTTGTAGATTTTTCAATTTTTCAGGAAGTTGTTAGAAAGATTCAAATAAGAAAAAAAACAGCACCAGTGAGAGTCAGAAACAGAACTAATAACAGAACTGAAACAGAAGAGTTAAAAAGACCGAGGGTCCAGAGTTCAGTTACATGAAGCCCCTGAATCCTAAAGGCTCGAAGATTTTCTTTTTCTACTTCACAAGACTTTGTATTACAGCTCAGTTGAGAAACATGTCATCTTTCTTGAAGTAAACAAACCCCTTGGTGTATGTCTGTTGAAAAAATGCAGTTTTGAGGGATGTAAACAGCCTACGGTCGGTCTGCAGAATCCTTTTTTTAGACCTAAAATATTAGGAAACTAGAGCCCCAGGTTGGATTTGTCCAGAATTGTCCTTTAAATGTAATGTTGCTGGTTTCATTTGAGAATCACAACCAGTGTTTTCTCTCTGAGACGGTGAGAGACTGAATCTCTAGATCACACCGATCAACATGAAGCATCGAAGGGTTAAATAATCAAATAATGAAGTTCAAAATAAAACAAAACTGAGAGAAACAGAAACGTCTTTGAACATGAAACTCACCTGGACCTTCAGGAGACTTCTCAGTCTGACTGGTGGTGACAGAGGCTGATGAAGGGGCGGAGCATCCTGCAGTTTGTGGTGAAGCTGCTGGTGGGAGAGATGTGGACAAAGGTGTTGGAGTCAGGTTTGGTCCTGAATGTGTTGGAGTCAGGTTTGGTCCTGAAGGTTTTGGAGTCAGGTTTGGTCCTGAAGGTTTTGGAGTCAGGTTTGGTCCTGAATGTGTTGGAGTCAGGTTTGGTCCTGAAGGTTTTGGAGTCAGGTTTGGTCTTGGAGGTTTTGGAGTCAGGTTTGGTCTTGGAGGTGTTGGAGCTGTGAACAAACCATCAGACAGTCAGATCAATACATCCTGGTGACCAGCTGCTTCATTAACATTCACATTAAACTGTGTCAGCATGTGACTAACTGCTTCTTCTACTGAATCTTTATGTTCACACTCATGAAAATCAGCAGCACAAACTTTTTAACACGTCAGGTTTTTAGAAACAGACGAAGCTGTGGAGACACATGAAGGAACATCTCAAAGACTTTCAGGACAAACTCACCTTCAGTGACTATGAGGTTAAAATCTTCATTTCCATCTGGACCAAATCTCTCTAAACCACACCTGTACCGTCCTGAGTCAGACTTGATCAGGTCTGTGATGCTCACAGACAGAGTTGCATATTCTGTCGAACCTCCTCTGACATATTTAATCCTGTATCTGCCGCTCTGATAGTTGTCTTCTTCTGTTTCAATTAGCTTGTCGTCTTTTCCTTCACATTTGTTCTTACAGAAGAGCTTCTTGTCCCCATGCTTCCAGAATGAACATGTAACTGTGATGCTTCCTCCTACAGTTCTTGTATAGAGCCGCTCTGCATCAGTGAGTCCAGTGTTTCCATCCTGCAGCCCTGTAGAAAACATGAACATTCAGTTCATATTCACTGATGATAATTATTCTGCTTCACAGTCACAGTGGCAGCTTCTCACTTTCACCACAGTCACAGTTTGAATCTGGTTCAGAAGCTTCAGGTTTTAATTAAAGTTGATGATGTGAGAAACTTGCTCACAGAAACTAACCAACACAGTTTCCTGTGTTGTGACCACAAGTGGCTCAGTTTTCAGCTGAATGAAAACAGAACCAAAGACAAACGTATAAACGGACAGAACACGTAGAACTCACAGAAACAAACATGAAGGACAGAGAAGAATAAACTGAGTCCACTGTTAAACTGAGACCTGATGAGAATCTGAGTGATGAACGACAGAAAACAGAGAGAGAGTGAACTCACAGAGAAAGAGGCAGATCAGAGTGTGATGGACTTTCATGTCGGAGGCTCTGATGGTTTCACGCTGCTTCTTCCTTCTTCTCTGGTGAATCAGGAACTCATCACTTCTCTAAATGACCCTCATTAAAGTGAAGAGCTCCTCCTCCAAACACCTCTCTCTCCTTCTCTCCTCCCTCTCATCACCTCCTCCTGTCTCTACAGATCAGAAGCTCCTCCACTGTTTGACTCAACATGTCACCTGAGTTTTTGTAAAGTTCCTCTGAAATCACCACAATAACACAACTAATTACACACACGTCTGCTTCCCTCTGTGTTTCTGAATGATTCTCATCCTCTGTTGTGAGCAACATGCTTTCCCTCTGCATTTCTATTGGCTGCAGAGAGTGATGTCACAGCCAATCAGAGTGTGTGGTACAGATGTGTGGCCTGTGTTGGCTGTAAACCACCAGTAGATGGAGGCAGTGCTGCTTCACCCAGTCACACTGAGGTTTGGTGAAGGTTTGTTGTGGTCACAGAGGAAACAGAAACAAAACTTGTGTTTTGTCACAAAGGACTGAAACTGAGCAAAAAATAAAATACTTTGCTAAAGTAAACATTTGATGCCTTTAAGCTAAATGAAGCTGTGACAAACTCAGACCAGAGTCCTGAGAGTTCAGAACGTGATTTCTCTCTGACTTCACTCTTGTTTCTCTTTAGTTTGATGCTTCATGTTCACTCTATGTTCACATGTTCAATTTCAGGTTTCCTCAGCAGAGAACACCCAAGAAGTGAAGCAGCAACATAAGTTACAATATACATTAAACTAACTTCCTCTTCTTAGATCCAAAATAACTTCAGAGCTTCTCTGGCGCCCTCTAGTGCTCAGACTGCTCTCAGACAATATAAATAGGCTTTGTTCTGAGTGTAGGACAAGCAACATGGATGATGTTTTGAAAAGAAAGTAATGACAGGAATCACTGTTAAATCTAAAACTGTAACTTTAAGTGTAACTTAAACTCACTACTCTGCTGAGGTCGGTTTTGTTTTGCAAACAGCGTGATGCTGCTGTTTAGCCATCCTCATTATAAACATCATGATAGTCCATAAAAATCCTTTTAAAAACATGATCCTGTTGCAGTTCATTCATGTTGTTTGGCAGAGACCGTATATTGAAGAGGAATATGCTGGGCATCCCGATAGCGCCATTACCAAAATGAAGCCAACTGCAGCAGAGATAGCCAATGAGTTTAGCACTAAACCCTCCTTTGTTTCCCTGCATGTGTGCACTCTCAGCCGGCGGAGCTGGATTAATAAATGCTGGTGTTGGTGTGTAGATGTAGCTGTAAATGTAGCTCTAGGTGTAGATATAGGTGTATGTGTAGATGTAGATGTACATGTATCTGTAGATGTAGGTGTAGATGTAGGCTATCTGTAGGTGTAGATCTAGATGTAGGTGTAGGTGTAGATGTATCTGTAGATGTAAATGTAGCTCTAGCTGTAGATGTTGATGTAGCTGTAGGTGTAGATGTAGATGTAGATGTAGATGTAGGTGTATGTGTAGATGTAGATGTTGCTCTAGCTGTAGGTGTAGATATAGATGTAGGTGTAGATGTATCTCTGGGTGTAGCTGTGTTGAAGCTGCTAATGTGGAGCGACAGTGGAGTAGAGATCTGGAGCATCGTGGTGGGGGGAGGATCTCTGTCCTGCCACAGCAGAGTAAATGACAGCAGCATCTGTAGGATCAGCTGAGATCTTATGGAGCGAGGAGACCACGTTTACATCAGAGTAGGTGACGTCTTCATCCTGAAACAAACACAGACACAGGAGACACCTGTTAGCTGGGTTTTAATTTAGTATTTTGTCTCCCTCTCTTAAGTTTGGAACAGATAATAAAATCGCAGAGCAATAAAACACATCGGACTCAGTGTGTAATGTGTCTGTGCATACCAATTTTTGTTGGGTAACAGATTAGAAATGACTAGAATGGACTTGGTGTGCAAAAACCTTTAGTCTTCTTCACACCATCATCACTGTGTCTTTTGCTGAGCTCAGCCCAAGCAACTTTCACCACCATTTACAAACAGAAACACATTCAGTTTAGACGTTTCTGAAGGTTTGTCTATGACAAAGTGTTTAGGTTATGAATAAGGTGTTGTCATTCAATAAACCTTAAATGAGTCTGGATGATTCTGTTGTTGATAAGTTTTCCTTACGTTGTGTGGAGCCACGGCTGCAGGGCCAGAGACCAGGCTGTAGTGGTCTGAGGCCTCCACTGGGACAGAGACCAGGCTGTAGTGGTCTGAGGCCTCCACTGGGGTTGGTGTGGTGTGTGTGACGTTGGTGTAAAGTGAAGTCTCCTCCACAGGTGGAGCTCTGCTCCGCCCGTCCTCTCTGATCTCAGCGTACTCTGTGTTCTCCTGTTCAGGTTGCAGCTGTCAATCATTTCAATTCATAAAAAACTAGAGATGCTGAAATGTCCCAGATGTACTCAAACTCACCTTCATGGCACCAGTATACATTGTTTCCTTGGGAGGTTCTGAGAACACACACACACAAATGAAATTAATTAGTTAAAGCAGAAGTAAGTGATATATTTGTGTTAATCTAAGTCTTAAATAGTTGTATCTTCCGACAGCAATCACTTACATAGAGTGTTTGGTCTGAAACACGGGTCTGTCGGTCACTCTGCTCTGCTCTGAGCCGAGGAGAAAACATTTCTCGTATCCTACAGTTTTTATCCAATGAGGAGAGAGAACGGCATGCAGGGCTGTGTGTGCAGCCAAGGGACACCGTGAATGTGGCGACGTAGGGACGAGGACTGTTATGGTGCGTTCAAGGCAACTCGTAACTCGTGTTTTTCCGACCTGTGAAGTCGTACCAGTTCGATCTGGTACGAGTTCACGGGTCAGAAGTTACGAGTGGCCGTTATAGTGACTTTCACAGGTAAAACAGGTCGGAAAAACACGAGTGGGTTGCCTGGAACGCTACAAAGTCGTAAGTTGTGACTTGAAGCTGTAATTTACGGTTTCAAAAGCCTGCCTGGAACGCAGCATTAGCCAAAACGACCGAATCGCTTACTTCTGCTTTAACTTAGGTTCAGGAGCAAGACCACGCCTCAACCACACCTCTAATCACTAAGCCAAGCCTTCATATACCTGGTCACCCCCTCTTCCTCCGTTTGCCTTAGACGTTTCTAGGTCAGACAGACTGCGCTGCCAAGCACGCACATCATGGAGCACGAATTGCAGGTCAACAACGATCTCTATGATGAACTAACCGAAACCGATGTCGCTCTAGCCACGACTCCCCCAGCGAGACCGAATGCGTTCTGTGGTGAATATTCCCTCACCTGGCCGACGCATCCGCTCCAGCTTCCCAAACGAGATCCCACCAACTCCGAACAGATTGCTGGCCTCCTCTCACTCGTCGGGGAGGGCCGAAAGCTTCCACCAATTATCGGCCACAGCGCTTCCTCCTCCCCCCATCCCCAAGCCGGCAGCTATTCGTCCAGCCGTTAACATCCCCTTACCGAAGGGAGTCGACAAACGGGGAAGGCCGATCCTCTATCAAGGAGGCAGGATGGTCTGCAACAACTTCAACCATCTGGGTTGCTCTCTGTCCACCTGCTGCTTTCTGCATGTCTGCTCCTTTTGTGGAGGAGCCCACGCCAGATCCACTTGCCCTCACAACCCAACCACCCTTGCGGACTGACTAGCATGCCACCTCAGCACACCAATCAAGGTAAATGTCTTAGCCAAAGCTTTACAACACCATCCAGATAAACAGTTTGTGCACTTCCTTATCAACGGCTTCACTCACGGGTTCCATCCGGGCATAGAGGTTTTTCCCGACACCACACACACCTGCCACAACCTTCAATCCTCTCACCGAACCCGACACCATTAACACCCTCTTGGCTAAAGAAGTCAAAGAAGGCTTCATGATAGGCCCATTCGACAGTCCTCCTTTCCCCGTCTGCTGTATCAGCCCAATAGGAGTTGCCACCCGGAAATACTCAGGGAAAAAGAGGCTGATCATAGATCTGTCCTCCCCACATGGTTCACATGTCCCAAGTATCAACAGCGTTATTCCTAGCCCAGACTTTTCCATGCAATATGCAACCATCAACCACACCATTACCCTCCTCCATCAGGTGGGCCACGGCGCATGGCTTTCTAAAGCAGACATCACCAATGCATTCAAAGTGTTGCCCATCCACCCCGACTTCTGGCGATGTTTCGGGGTCCACTGGAACGAGGCATACTACTTCGCCGTCAGCTTCACCTTTGGCTGCAAAAGCAGCCCCAAAATCTTCGATTCCCTTTCCGAAGACTTATGCATAAAGGCCTTCTCTGAACTCTGTGTCCCTCTCTCCGAAGAGAAGACCTCCGGGCCAGCCACTTCAATCGAGTTCCTTGGCATTACTCTGGACTCCGTGTCCTTTCAAGCATCTCTTCCCTCTGAGAAAATTCAACGTATTTCTCTGCTCTTGTCGAACTACCTTCTGGCGGAGAGGTGCACCAAACGCCAGCTTTTGGCCCTGCTTGGTCACCTCAATTATGCAACATGCATAATCCCTCAGGCAAAGTCTTTCCTCTCCAACCTTCTGGTTAAAGCCGCGGCGGCCCCCTCTCTCCACGACAGAGTCGTGCTTGACGACGCATGCAAGATGGAAATGCTCATGTGGCAACAATTCTTGACTACCTGGAATGGTATCTCATTCTTCTATGACGACTTCCTCACTTATCCCAGGGTCATTCAGCTCTACACTGACGCTGCACCCTCCATCGGCTTCGGAGGCTACTACGGAGGTAGATGGTTTTCTTCCGCCTGGCCAGTTGAGTTCAACTCTCTTACCCCTGAGTCTCATACTCAGTCTTCCGCACTTTTCAAGTTGTATCCCATCATCATAGCTGCTATCCTTTGGGGGCACTAATGGTCACGGAAATGCATCGTCATCCACTCAGACAACATAGCAGCCATAGAAATCATCAACAAAGGTAGATCCCGTTCTCTAGCCATCATGCAGTTCCTGCGCAGACTTACACTAGTCTCAGCCCGCCACCAGTTCATCCTTAAAGCAGCCCACATTCCCGGTCACCAGAACGGCATCGCTGATTCATTGTCCCATTTTTCCTTCCAGAAATTCAGACGCTTGGCTCCAGAATCGGATCTTCATCCTACTCCGGTCCCACCGTATTCAGCCACAATTTACAACTAACTCCTCAGCTAGCCTACATTACCAGAGCCTCACAAGAAGCTATCCTCGACAGCCTGGCCCCAAGCACGCTCTCGGCCTACCTCACAGGCTGGAACTGCTTCAAGTCTTATCTCGCCACATACCAGCTGCCATTTCCCTCTCTGGACGTCATGTCAATCTGTAACGTCATCACCCACGCTCATTCCGTACAGAAAATCAAATCTTCCACCATCCAAACATACTTGGCTGGAATCAACTTAATCCTTAAGCTAGTCACCGGACACCATTGTCCCTCCACTTCTCATTCCCACGTCACCATGCTGATTAAAGGATTAAGGAAGCAGGAGCCTCCACGCACAACAAGGAACTTGCCTCTCACCGCCGACCTTCTCGCTCTCTGCATCCATACTCTCCGTTCGGGTTACGCGTCCTTCATGGTGGACCTTACCCTCGAATCCATGTTCATGCTGGCTTTCTTCGGCTTCCTGAGATGCTCCGAATTCGCCCCTACCTCTCCTCGACACGATCCCTCTCGACATCCCAGTCTATCCAACGTCACCATCCACAATTCCGAATCGCTCATATTCACTCCCAGAAGAAGCAAGACAGACCAGCTGGGAATCTCATTCCCAATCTACATTTTCCGCCTCGATTCCTACCTCAGCCCTTTCTAACCGATATCTAAGTACATCAGCTCCAGGTACTCGGCGAACGCATCCCCAATGCAACCCCTCTTCATCACCGAAACAGGAAAAATGGCTACCCGGTTCTGGTTTCAGAAACACTTTCTTAACATTCTTCGCATCTCAGGAATGAATATCCCCCTCTCACTACTCATGCCATTACTTCAGAATCGGTGCAGCTTCCACAGCAGCCAGACTAGGCATCTCGGACCAAACCATCCAGGTTCTCAGTCGCTGGTCTTCTCAGGCGTACCGTTCTTATATCCGCAATAACCTCAACAACCTCCGTCGAGCACACACTCAGCTCAGTTCCGTTTAATTCAATTTTGGGGGCACGCATCCAGCTCAGACTGAATCCCTTTGAGACGGAACCCCCATCCTGAGTCTCACTCGCCTGCCATCACTCCATCCTCCAGACCAGCAGAGCCGACTCCAACCTCCTTCACCCTCACCCCTCCACGCCGCAGCCATCCACTCCCCTCATTAAATGATTGAACTCACACCGTTGTGGCATGGTCCTTGCTAGTGAATAAACCTTTGTCAAAAAGAAATAAGACAAAATTCGAAAAATAAGAAATAAATGTTTGTGTAACTTTCTTGTGAAATGAATGTGACTCAATTTCCTGCCTGTGTGTGTGTGCGTGTGTGTCTTGTGTGTGTAGCCTCACCTGTGTGTTTGCGGCTCCTGTTCCTGCAGAATATCAGCATGGCCACTGATAATGCAGCGACCATGAAGACCAGGACCAGGCCGATGTAGAGAGGAGACACAACAGGTCCTTTAGAAAACACAGAGGCAAGGCAGTTTTATTAGTATAGCCAGTTTTTACAAACAGTTTGTCTCAAAGGGCTTTACATCCCATCATATCAACATCCTCTGCCCTTAGACCCTCACATACACTGAGGAAAAACTCAATAGAAAACCCTTTTAACAGGGAAAACCAGGAGAAAGCTCAGGGTGAGCAACAGAGGAGGGATCCCTCACCCAGGACGGACAGATGTGCAATAGATGTTGTTACAGACAAGAAAACAGTTTATAACAGAGAATGTGAAAAAAAACATGGAAAAGTTTCTAGACTCTGAGCTCTATGAGGAACAGAGGGGAAGTTCTACAACAACACACTGCTATGGACTCCATACATACAGTACAGACTTAAACACATGAATGCTTAATAAGTAACAGAATGAGGAAGAACTTGTGTTTGAAGAAAACAGAAGGTAAAGTTGATAAAAGGGTGTGATGCCCGAGAAAGAGTTGACAGAAAGTCTCACTGCAGCTGTTTCTCACTTCCTCATTTACAGCTGTGGTTTGACCAGTTCACAAGGGCCTGAAGTTAGTTTAAACTGTGCAACTCACGATACCTCCGGTTTCACCAGTAACTCAAAATCATCTCAGAGTGACGACAGGACACAGCTGCATCCGTACAAACATGTTTCCATGGCAACAATCAATAAAAAACGTGAATCACAAGTTTTAGTTTTAACTGTTTATGATCCATGACTACCCATCCCAGCTGACCATGTCCTCATTGTAACCAGAGTGACAAGTTTAACTGAACTTAACTGATCCAGTTAGAGAGACAGATCCAGGACTTAAACATTTTCCTGAATGAATTTCCAAAATAGAGCATTTTTGTAGATTTTTCAGTTTTTCAGTAAGTTGTTAGAAAGATTCAAATCATAAAAAACACCACCAGTGAGAGTCAGAAACAGAACCAACAACAGAATTAAAACAGAAGAGTAAAAACGACCGTGGGTCCAGGATCCTGAGAGGACAGAGTTCAATGACATGAAGCTCCTGAATCCTGGAGGCTCAAAGATTTTCTTTTTTTACTTCACAAGACTTTGTATTACAGCTCAGTTGAGAAATATGCCGTCTTTCTTGAGGTAAACAAACCCCTTGGTGTATGTCTGTTGAAAAAATTGCAGCTTTGAGGGATGTAAACAGCCGAAGATCGGTCTGCAGAATCCTTTTTTTAGACCTAAAATATTAGAAAGCTAGAGCCCCAGGTTGGATTTGCCCAGAATTGTCCTTTAAATGTAATGTTGCTGGTTTCATATGAGAATCACAACCAGTGTTTCCTCTCTGAGAGACTGAATCTCTAGATCACACCAATCAACATGAAGCATTGAAGGGTTAAATCATCAATGAATTAAGTTCAAGTCAGCTGAGTCACTTTACAATAAAGCTCTAAAGGTATTCGATAAAAAGCAAACAAGACACCACATCTGCAACGTCCTTGACAGACACGAACTGCTGAGCTTCAACAACTTAAACGAGCCTGCCTGCACAAAACCTTACACAACCTGGCCCCCCCACCCTTGAAAGATTTTATAAAACGCACTGATAGCCAACCATCTGCTAAGGTCACAAGATCAGTAGTTAGAGGGGACTGTGCTATCCCCTACAGACGTACCACCTTCGGTCAGGCTGCTCTATCCGTCATGGGTTGCAGGACATGGAATAGCCTGCCGCTCACAGTCAGAGAATGCACCACACATATTACCTTCAAAAAGCATTTAAAAAACTGGTTGCTATCGACCCAGACCTGCACCCACTATTAGAAGTGTATACCTATTTCTGACTGTTGTATTACTGTTATATGACTGTGTTGATGTTGTCATTACTGTAATTTTGCTGTGTTGTTATTATTACTACTAGTATCATTACTATCATTATTACTATTATTATAATAACTAACATAGACAAAATAGCAATATGAGTAATGCCATCACTAGTCATAGGTCGATTATGTGTATGTGTATATGTGTGTATGTGTATGTATGTATATATACACATATTCAATAGTATTATCACTTATATTATTATATAACTTTTAGTTATTCTTAGCAGTGCAAGTGATCAAATTATATCCTTAGACCTATCATTGTAACACAGCTCAATTAGACATTACTCCTAGGATCCTCTAAGCACTTTGATGATTGTAAGCACTTTATCATGACACGGTTGCACTTTTGTACTGTCTGAATCTGTATTATTATCTATTGTACTGTAAACTGACTGCTGCTATTTTATAACATGCTTTTGTTTTTATTTATTGTATTTTGTACCAGGGAACACCTATGTATGGGACAACTGATGGAAATTAGCCTGTGGCTACAATCCGGCTTGTTTACGATTTTATGTTTCATTCATGAACTTGCACTGTCCCACTTCAAATAAATTGAATTGAAGTTCATAATAAAACCAGACTGAGAGAAACAGAAACGTCTTTGAACATGAAACTCACCTGAACCTTCAGGAGACTTCTCAGTCTGACTGGTGGTGACCGAGGCTGATGAAGGGGCGGAGCTTCCTGCAGTTTGTGGTGAAGCTGCTGGTGGGAGAGATGTGGACAAAGGTGTTGGAGTCAGGTTTGGTCTTGGAGGTTTTGGAGTCAGGTTTGGTCCTGAAGGTTTTGGAGTCAGGTTTGGTCCTGAGGGTGTTGGAGTCAGGTTTGGTCTTGGAGGTTTTGGAGTCAGGTTTGGTCCTGAAGGTTTTGGAGTCAGGTTTGGTCTTGGAGGTTTTGGAGCTGTGAACAAACCATCAGACAGTCAGATCAATACATCCTGGTGACCAGCTGCTTCATTAACATTCACATTAAACTGCGTCAGCATGTGACTAACTGCTTCTTCTACTGAGTCTTTATGTTCACACTAATGAAAATCAGCAGCACAAACTTTTTAACACGTCAGGTTTTTAGAAACAGACGAAGCTGTGGAGACACATGAAGGAACATCTCAAAGACTTTCAGGAGAAACTCACCTTCAGTGACTGTGAGGATAAACGTGTAGTGTTGATCATCTTCAAAAAAACGTTCTTCCAAACCACACCTGTATCGACCAGAGTCAGACCTGATCAGGTCTGTGATGCTCACATACAGAGTGTTTCTTCCTACATAACTTCTGTCATATTTAATCCTGTATCTGCCATTCTGATAGTTGTCTTCTTCTGTTTCAATGAGCTTGTCGTCTCCTTCACATTCATCCCTACAGAAGAGCTTCTTCTTCCCATGCCACCAGAATAAAAATTTAACTGTGATGTTTCCTCCTTCAGTTCTTGTATAGAGCTGTTCTGCATCAGTGAGTCCAGTGTTTCCATCCTGCAGCCCTGTAGAAAGGATGAACATTCAGTTCATATTCACTGATGATAATTATTCTGCTTCACAGTCACAGTGGGAGCTTCTCACTTTCACCACAGTCACAGTTTGAATCTGGTTCAGAAGCTTCAGGTTTTAATTAAAGTTGATGATGTGAGAAACTGAGAAGAACTGAGTTTGTTAGATCAGATGATTGATTGTCTACATTTGATCTGTAGAAAAAACAAGAGCACTCGCAGCTCTGCAGGACTCAGTGTCAATTTATTGTATTGACGTACGTTTCGAGCAGTGTAGCTCTTCGTTGGTCTGACGAAGAGCTTCACTGCTCGAAATGTACGTCACACAGAACTCATAGAACACACAGAAACAAACATGAAAGACAGAGAAGAATAAACTGAGTCCACTGTTAAACTGAGACCTGATGACAATCTGACTGATGAACGACAGAAAACAGAGAGAGAGTGAACTCACAGAGAAAGAGGCAGATCAGAGTGTGATGGACTTTCATGTCGGAGGCTCTGATGGTTTCACGCTGCTTCTTCCTTCTTCTCTGGTGAATCAGGAACTCATCACTTCTCTAAATGACCCTCAGAAAAGAGAAGAGCTCCTCCTCCAAACACCTCTCTCTCTCCTTCTCTCCTCCCTCTCATCACCTCCTCCTGTCTCTACAGATCAGAAGCTCCTCCACTGTTTGACTCAACATGTCACCTGAGTTTTTGTAAAGTTCCTCTGAAATCACCACAATAACACAACTAATTACGCACACGTCTGCTTCCCTCTGTGTTTCTGAATGATTCTCATCCTCTCTTGTGAGCGACATGGTTTCCCTCGACATTTCTATTGGCTGCAGAGAGTGATGTCACAGCCAATCAGAGTGTGTGGCCTGTGTTGGCTGTAAACCACCAGTAGATGGAGGCAGTGCTGCTTCACCCAGTCACACTGAGGTTTGGTGAAGGTTTGTTGTGGTCACAGAGAAAACAGAAACAAAACTACAATGGACTGAAAAATAAAATACTTTGCTAAAGTAGAATCAGATCAGAGACCTGAGAGTTCAGAAGCTGATTTCTCTCTGACTTCACTCAAGCTCCATGTTTACACTCTACAGGTATGTTGTATCACATGTTCAACTCCAGGTTTCCTCAGCCGAGGACACTTAAGCAGGGGTGAAGCAGCAACATCAGTTACAACACAAGTCACACTAACTTCCTCTTCTTCTATCTGAAATAACTTCAGAGCTTCTCTGGCGCCCTCTAGTGCTCAGACTGCCCTTGTAAAAATACACAATATAAAATAGGCTTTGTTCTGAGTGTAGGACAAGCAACATGGATGATGTTTTGAAAATGACAGGAGCCACTGTTAAATCTGCAACTGTAACTGCAGAGTTGGATTAATAAGTGCTGGTGTTGGTGTGTAGATGTAGATGTATCTGTAGGTGTAGATGTTGATATAGGTGTATGTTTAGATGTAGATGTTGATATAGGTTGATATAGGTGTAGGTGTATATGTAGGTGTAGGTGTAGGCGTAGATGTAGATGTAGATGTAAGTGTAGATGTTGATATAGGTGTAGGTATTTGTTGATATAGGTGTAGCTGTTTATGTAGGTGTAGATGTTGATATAGGTTTAAGTGTAGATGTAGATGTTGATATAGGTGTACGTGTGTAGATGTTGATATAGGTTTGATAAAGGTGTAGGTGTAGATCTATATGTAAGTGTAGATGTAGGTGTAGCTAGATGTTGATATACTGGTGTAAGTGTAGATGTAGATGTAGATGTTGATATCAACTTCAACTTCAGCTTTATTGTCCCCTAGGGGAAATTCATGTTGCAGAAAGGTAAAAAAAAAAAAAAAAAAAATACACAGAACATAGAGTACATCCACACAACATTGAAATGACAAGGCAAACTGGGAGCTGTTCCATACAGTCGAAAATAAATAAATAAGTAAATAAATAAATAAGTAAGTGGGGTGTATCATGACTGTATAGGTGTAAGTGTAAGTGTAGATGTTGATATAGGTGTAAGTGGTGTAGATGTACATGTAGATGTTGATATAAGTTGATATAGTTGTAGGTGTAGATCTATATGTAAATGTAGATGTAGGTGCAGATGTAGATGTTGATATAGGTTGATATAGTTGTAGATCTATATGTAAATGTAGATGTAGGTGTAGATGTTGATATAGGTTGATATAGGTGTAGGTGTATATCTAGATATAGGTGTATATGTAGGTGTAGATGTTGCTATAGGTGTAGGTGTAGATGTAGGTGTAGATGTATATCTAGACATAGGTGTATATGTAGGTGTAGATGTTGATATAGGTGTAGGTGTAGCTGTTTATGTAGGTGTAGATGTTGATGTTGATATAGGTGTAGATGTAGACGTAGGTCTAGATCTAGATGTAGGTGTAGGTGTAGATGTATCTGTAGATGTAAATGTAGCTCTAGCTATAGATATAGATGTAGGTGTAGATATAGCTGTAGGTGTAGATTTAGGTGTAGATGTTGATGTTGATGTTGATATAGGTGTAGATGTAGACATAGGTCTAGATCTAGATGTAGGTGTAGGTGTAGATATAGGTGTATGTGTAGATGTTGATCTAGCTGTAGATGTAGATATAGATGTAGGTGTAGATGTATCTCTGGGTGTAGCTGTGTTGAAGCTGCTAATGTGGAGCGACAGTGGAGTAGAGATCTGGAGCATCATGGTGGGGGGAGGATCTCTGTCCTGCCACAGCAGAGTAAATGACAGCAGCATCTGTAGGATCAGCTGAGGTCTTATGGAGCGAGGAGACCACGTTTACATCAGAGTAGGTGACGTCTTCATCCTGAAACAAACACAGACACAGGAGACACCTGTTAGCTGGGTTTTAGCCACATAGCCCCTTACTGTTCACATCAAAAGCTCCCAAAGCGTCAAAAACGCCGGATGTTAATTTATTTTCAATGAGAGCCCGGCGACCTGAGTGACCAAAGCCTCAACTGCCGCGCTTCCAAAGCTTCCAAAGCTTCCAAAGTGTCCAAAGCTTCCAAAGCGTCACCAGACGAGAAGTTGGGTCTTGGTTAACTTTATGGTAATTAGCTATGACGTTGTTCAGCGGCAACCTGGATGATTCTGTTGTTGTTAAGTTTTCCTTACGTTGTGTGGAGCCACAGCTGCAGGGCCAGAGACCAGGCTGTAGTGGTCTGAGGCCTCCACAGGGCCAGAGACCAGGCTGTAGTGGTCTGAGGCCTCCACTGGGCCAGAGACCAGGCTGTAGTGGTCTGAGGCCTCCACTGGGCCAGAGACCAGGCTGTAGTGGTCTGAGGCCTCCACTGGGGTCGGTGTGGTGTGAGTGACGCTGGTGTAAAGTGAAGTCTCCTCCACAGGTGGAGCTCTGCTCCGCCCGTCCTCTCTGATCTCAGCATACTCTGTGTTCTCCTGTTCAGGTTGGAGCTGTCAATCATTTCAATTCATAAAAAAATAATAATGATGCTGAAATGTCCCAGATGTACTCAAACTCACCTTCATGGCACCAATGCACACCGTTTCCCTCGGAGGTTCTGAGAACACATGAGATCACAATAATACAGCTTTGTCAAAAAGAAATAAGACAAAATCCGAAAAATAAGAAATAAATGTTTGTGTAACTTTGTTGTGATATGAATGTGACTCAAGTGTGTGTGTGTGTGTGTGTGTAGCCTCACCTGTGTGTTTGTGGCTCCTGTTCCTGCAGAATATCAGCATGGCCACTGATAATGCAGCGGCCGTGAAGACCAGGACCAGGCCGATGTAGAGTGGGTAAGCTGAGGAGATACAACAGGTTCTTTAGAAAACACAGAGGCAAGGCGGTTTTATTAGTATAGCCCGTTTTTACCACCAGTTTGTCTCAAAGGGCTTTACATCCCATCATAACAACATCCTCTGTCCTTAGACCCTCACATCCACTGAGGAAAAACTCCATGGAAATCCCTTTTAACAGGGAAAACCAGGAGAAAGCTCAGGGTGAGCAACAGAGGAGGGATCCCTCACCCAGGACGGACAGACGGGACATAGATGTTGTTACAGACAAGACAACAGTTTACAACACAGAATGTGGGAAACATGGAAATGTTTCTGGATTCTGAGCTCTATGAGGAACAGAGGGGAAGTTCTACAACAACACACTGCTGAGGACTCCATACACACAGTAGGCCTACAGACTTAAATACATCACACCCTTTTATCCACTTTGCCTTAATAAGTAACTGAATGAGGAAGAACTAAAAGAGGCCTGACAAAGAGATGACAGAAAGTTTACTGCAGCTGTTTCTCACTTCCCCTACATCGTTTAACAGCTGTGTTTGAAACATTATCACACAGGCCTGATGTTAGTTCAAAGCTGTTTCACCAATCACTCAACATCAGCTCAGAGTGACGACAGGACACGGCTGCATTGGTACAAACATGTTTCCATGGCAATAATCAATGAAAAACGTGAATCATGAGTTGTAATTTTTAACAGTTTATGATCCATGACTCTCCATCACAGCTGACCATGTCCTCATTGTAACCATGGCGACAAAGAGTATCAACTTCAGAGGGTTAAAAAACAAAAGTACTGAACTGATTTTCACCAAACCAGTTGAACTGAACTTAACTGATCCAGTTAGAGAGACAGATCCAGGACTTTAACATCTTCCTGAATGAATTTCCAAAATAGAGCATTTTTGTAGATTTTTCAATTTTTCAGGAAGTTGTTAGAAAAATCATAAACAGAACTAATGACAGAATTAAAAGAGAAGAGTTAAAATGATCTTGGATCCAGGATCCTGAGAGGACAGAGTTCAGTGACATGAAGCTCCTGAATCCTGGAGGCTCGAAGATTTTCTTTTTCTACTTCACAAGACTTTGTGTTACAGCTCAGTTGAGAAACATGTGGTCTTTCTTGAAGTAAACAAACCCCTTGGTGTATGTCTGTTGAAAAATTGCAGTTTTGAGGGATGTAAACAGCATAAGATCGGTCCGCTCCTATTCATAGCTACCGTGGCGATGCAGGGACAGACAGAACTACTGCAGAACTGGGGTTTGTCTTTGAACATGAAACTCACCTGGACCTTCAGGAGACCTCTCAGTCTGACTGGTGGTGACAGAGGCTGATGAAGGGGCGGAGCTTCCTGCAGTTTGTGGTGAAGCTGCTGGTGGGAGAGATGTGGACAAAGGTTTTGGAGTCAGGTTTGGTCCTGGAGGTGTTGGAGTCAGGTTTGGTCTTGGAGGTGTTGGAGTCAGGTTTGGTCTTGGAGGTGTTGGAGTCAGGTTTGGTCTTGGGGGTGTTGGAGTCAGGTTTGGTCTTGGAGGTTTTGGAGCTGTGAACAAACCATCAGACAGTCAGATCAATACATCCTGGTGACCAGCTGCTTCATTAACATTCACATTAAACTGTGTCAGCATGTGACTAACTGCTTCTTCTACTGAGTCTTTATGTTCACACTCATGAAAATCAGCAGCACAAATTTTTTAAACCAACACTAAGGAACTTTTCAACCTTCATAAAATATTTTCATAACTTTTGTGATGATACATCGACTTACAACAAGTTGAATGACACCTCTGTCATGGCCTGAGGGGGTCTGTATCTCTTTCTCTGGCACTAAGCAGCTTTGAGGAGCATGGTAGGAACCCTGCTCTCACTTTACTTTCACTTTCACTTTTGCGAGTCACAACAAGGAGGGAACAGGCAAAACGGCACTTTAGCAATGGATTATGTTTGTGTTTTCACTTTGAAATGATCCACTGGAAACAGAAACTTAGTTTTGATGTCTTCTGTTAATTTTAATGCAGGATATTTACAGGGCTTCACGCTAGTGTTCATGGGAAATGTAGTCTTCCTTCAGGCAAAACACTACCGCTTTGGTCCACAGGCGCCGCCAAACTCAACCAAAACTGAAAGTTCTTTAGTAGGGGAGAGCGGGGAAAGTAGTGCCAATTTTTACTTAAATTGCCTTTAAAGCAAGGGGATTATAATAATGCCCCCAACTAAAATATGTACATATAGTTTAGGATCTTGTGCATCCCTGGGAACAATCACTTTCAATCTTAAATTAACTGTTTCAGAAATATAGCTTTAGAAAAAAAAGTGGTTTTGTGGCACAACTTGCCCCCGGTGCGGGGTAGGTTGTGCCATTAGAGAAAATACACTGGGGTAAATTGTGCTATTGATAATTGAAGTAAAACAGATCATTTTAATCTCACAAATGATAATGCTATATAAAAGCAAGACATTCAATACAAAATTAAAGCCAGAAGCGGCGATGATCGGGCCCTCGCTTGTCCCCATGCAGTCGCGGAGGCCTGAGCCACGCTGGGGGCTGTGGCGCAAAGAAACGCAATGTTTTGTTCATCCACCAGGCTACGAGCACAACCAGACTGGGCAGGTGTGTTCAGGGGCGGCCCCTCATCACACATCTTAAGTTTCAAGCAAATCCGTACCCACTGCCATGTTTCTCCTATACACAGACAGCACTGCCACTGGCACAACTTAACCCAGGCCCTTTGGCACAAATTACCCCAAACCCAGTATTTTGAGAAAAAAGGATTCCCCAGCTGTTTTGAGCTGGCATCATGCTAACTGTATAGACTCATGGTGTAGCTTAATAAAGCACTAAAACATGTGTGAACTGTTTTCAAAGTTATCTATAATTGTTCAAACATGGCAATCAAAAAACCTTGATCATAGAAATTTTACTTTGGAGGGCAAAAACTTGTTTTTTGAACATAAATGTGCTTTCCTCTCAAGCCATGTGTCTCCCTTCTTGATAGAATGAGTGAAATGGATGCCCCATCAAAAATATGTGGTCACATGACCAACTTCTTCTATGGTTTTCTAGATAACAGGGGTGGAACTACTTGCCCCATGGCACAAATTACCCCACTCTCCCCTACTGCTTTAACACGTCAGGTTTTTAGAAACAGACGAAGCTGTGGAGACACATGAAGGAACATCTCAAAGACTTTCAGGAGAAACTCACCATCAACGACTCTGAGGTTAAACTCCTCGTATCCATCATAAATAGAACGTTCTTTCAAACCACACCTGTACCGACCTGAGTCAGACTTGATCAGGTCTGTGATGCTCACAGACAGAGTGTTTCTTCCTATCAAAGCTCTGTCATATTTAATCCTGTATCTGTCTCTCTGATAGTAGTTGTGTTCTGTTTCAATGAGCTTGTCGTCTCCTTCACATTTGTTCCTACAGAAGAGCTTCTTCTTCCCATGGTACCAGAATAAACATTTAACTGTGATGTTTCCTCCTACAGTTCTTGTATAGAGCTGCTCTGCATCAGTGAGTCCAGTGTTTCCATCCTGCAGCCCTGTAGAAAAGATGAACATTCAGTTCATATTCACTGATGATAATTATTCTGCTTCACAGTCACAGTGGGAGCTTCTCACTTTCACCACAGTCACAGTTTGAATCTGGTTCAGAAGCTTCAGGTTTTAATTAAAGTTGATGATGTGAGAAACTTGTAAAAAGACAAAGAACTGAGTTTGTTAGATTAGATGAACATTGAACATGTTTGTCTACATTTGATCAGTCACAGAAACTAACAACCACAGTTTCCTGTGTTGTGACCACAAGTGGCTCAATTTTCAGCTGAATTCAAACTTCTCACCCACAGAACAAAGACAAACGTATAAACGGACAGAACACGCAGAACACACAGAAACAAACATGAAGGACAGAGAAGAATAAACTGAGTCCACTGTTAAACTGAGACCTGATGAGAATCTGACTGATAAACAAGGGGTAGACAATATAAGTTTGCTTCTTTCTGCCCCCTTTCATTCAAGAGTTACAGTATTGTCATTATTTTTTATGAGTTTTATTTTATTTTTTGTTTTTATGCTCGACAAATGAAATAAATAAATAAACTAAACTAAACTAAATAAACGACAGAAAACAGAGAGAGAGTGAACTCACAGAGAAAGAGGCAGATCAGAGTGTGATGGACTTTCATGTCGGAGGCTCTGATGGTTTCACGCTGCTTCTTCCTTCTTCTCTGGTGAATCAGGAACTCATCACTTCTCTAAATGACCCTCATTAAAGTGAAGAGCTCCTCCTCCAAACACCTCTCTCTCTCCTTCTCTCCTCCCTCTCATCACCTCCTCCTGTCTCTACAGATCAGAAGCTCCTCCACTGTTTGACTCAACAGGAGTGACGTCACAGCCAATCAGAGTGTGTGGTACAGAGGCGTGGCCTGTGTTGGCTGTAAACCACCAGTAGATGGAGGCAGTGCTGCTTCACCCAGTCACACTGAGGTTTGGTGAAGGTTTGTTGTGGTCACAGAGGAAACAGAAACATGATATAAACACACAGAAATCTCCTCTAGAACTACAGAAGCCCTAAATGGACAAACATCAAATATATTTTCTTTTCTTTATTTATCTGATATAAATGGATCATTTTTGAGAAAATTAGTCCTGCTCTCTGAGGTTCTGTCCCACAGCATCATCCTGATCTGCATCTGTCAATTATTGTCTGGTATCCATGGAGACGATGGCTCATGTGTTTTGTTATAATGGACTAAAAAGAAAACATGTGATGCCTTTAGATGAATGAAGATGTGACAGACTCAGACTAGAGACCTGAGACTTCACAACCTGGTTTCTCTCTAACTTTATTCTTGTTTCTCTTTTGTTTGAAGCTCCATCTTCTTCCAAACCAACCTGGGGCCTCATTTATCATTGTGGATACACCTTTTTTTACGCCATTTTCCCCTCGTTTTGTGCGTACGCACTTTTCTCCGCCATATTTGGGATCTATCAAGCCAAAACCTGACGGGGAAAAGTGCGGACATTTACACCCATTTTGACCCTGGCGTACGCCTTTTTTGAGGAACAGGAGGAATTGGCGACACCGTTGCTGAGTCAGAGAACTGCAGTGTGAGAGGGAGAGAGGAGTGGAGGACATTTAGAAGAGCACAGTAGGATTTTTTGAAGTAATTGTGGTAGTGGTGGACCGTTGATGCTGGCAATCCAACCCGCTCTATAATAACACTAGGCTCTATGTTAATTGATAAACAGAGCGGATTGTGGATTTTGCTTTTTTGATTAGGCTATGTGTGACGTCCGACAAGGATCAAACCATCCAAGTTTAAAAACACACCGGCAGCAGCGCACACTGATCTGCAGCTACTGAGACTGTTATTATTCTGTCACCTGAGTTAACGAGGTGCACGTGTGTTTGGAGCTGACGAGAGGAGAGAATAAAGAGCGAGACAACGCGGCCCTGAGGAGAAAGGACTCAGCTGTAAAAATGACCTAAACTGAGTCCAGTAAAGCTGTAACTGTGTAGTGGGAAGGCCTGCAAAGTAATGGTAACTATCGTCCTGCTTCCTACATTGTTTTAACATCTAGGTGAAAAAAAAAAAAAAAGATTTTCTGGGATAAACGGGCAGATTACATAAGATTCTTCTTCTTTCTGCTCCCTTTTGTTGAGATTTGGGAGGTTTTTGTTTTTATTGTAGCTTATTAAAATGCAAGATCATTTTTCTGACTGATTTATTGCCCGTGTATCTGCTTTCGGAGAAGCGGAGAAGTTCCGCTTCTTTCCCCCGTCCTCCGCCGGTTGTCTCCGTTGTCACTTTGTTGTCACAAAAGTTGCTGCGCCACAGAGAGCACATGGCTAATTAAATATGCACGTGCTGACCATATATAGTTTATATAGGCGTTCCGGGGGCGGAGTAAGAGGTGTGTTCACGTGTGCACCATTCTTGGCTCCGGTGTGATTTATTGCGGAGAGTTGTGCGTACACACAGTTTGATTGATCTGAAAAAGGTGTAAATATTTAGGGTGTACGCCATTTTCGTCTTTTCGCCGTACGCAAATATTTAGTAGCAGTTTTACACCCTCTTTGATAAATGAGGCCCCTGGACTCTTGGAGCTTCTTCAGCATCCGTCCCTTCAGCTTCCACAACACCAACTACAAAGAGTTCAACATGAAGCTCCAGCAGGGGCCTCATTTATCAAGCGTGTGTACGCACAGATGTGTGCGTAATGAGGGCAAGTTGTGCCAGAGCACAACATAATGGGGTTTGACCCAACTGGCATAAGAACATTCCCACGCAAAATATGGAATTTATCAACTTGTACTTGTAGGAGCGTGTGTAAATTGAAGCACAACTCTGACCAGGCTTAGCTTACATCCAAAATCTAGTGGTAGAACAGTGAGACTACAAATAGAACCCATTAAAGGATCAGTGTTCAGCAAACTCAAACTTCACACATGTTCCCTGTTTCCTAATTAATAAAAATTCTCAATTAGTAATTTAGCAGACATGTTGAATGATTGGTGTGACGAGCTGTAAAAGACAACTTTTTTTATTTCTCAGAGTGATCTTTCCTCTGACTCAACAGAATTAACAGCAGCAGTCCTTTTGTTGGTCACACCTGCATTTAGTGTTCCCAACAGTATTTTTTGGTTTGTTTCAACTTCTTCTACAAGTACCTCAATCTCAGTATCAGAGAAACTGGTCTTATTCGCCATGATTTTGGTGTGGGGAAAAAAATCCATTCATGCATTATTAAAGGGATTGTTGCCAACCACGCACAAGCATTAGGAACAGGAGGGATTTATCATCACTGATTTCTTACTAGTGTGCGTACGACCGGTGTCCACAGGTTTGATAATTACAGATTTTTCTGTTCTTATTCACATTCAACAAGTTTTATTCCTATGACAGAATTTAGAACCTTTTCTTTTTTTTTAAGTATATTTTTTGTGGCTTATTGGCCTTTAATGGATAGGACAGTTGAGAGAGACAGGAAATGGGAGGCAGAGAGGGGGCAATGACACACAGGATAGGGCCGCTCGAGCTAAACACCGCCCCTTTAAAACCTTTTCTATGTGTGGCCAGGTCAACGAAGGAGGAGACCAGACACAAAAATAACTTTTTAGTAGGATCTTTAATACCCCGACTGCCCTCAAACGAGCACAGCATTAATTCTCTAATTTTGAGAGATTTGCTTGTAACAGTCAAATAAAAATAAAACAAATGCTTTCCTGTCTTTCCTTAATTTCTTCTGACTGTCTCAGTACCAAATAAGTAAAATAAACAGGCAAAACAAACCAAAACAAACCGAAAACAAACAAAACAAACAAAAACAAACAACAGCAGTGGCCTATTCTCTAGCTTGTAGCTTCAGAGCCTCACACTGCACCTGGATGCAGCTCACACGCACACACGGCTCTCTGTCTCCCCTGCTGACCCGTGGTCGTCAATGGCGGCTCCCGACACCGTGGACACAATACACAAACCCCCGACCGACGAGAAGTAAACACGAAGTTCTCAGTCACACACGCTCGTCAGACGGCTCAGTTACCGGTCCGCTCTAACTCTTTCACTCGGTCACTTATTTCCTCTGTGTTACACGTTTTTCACGGTTTAACCCCTGCACACACTCTCACAGATAAGAAACAGACCTCTCCGCCATTGTTTGTGTTAGGAAGACGACGGTTCGCGGGTGTTCACGTCTCGCGTGACTTCCTGGTTCTCACAGGATTCTCAACCTGGCTGGCCTTAAAGTGACAGTACACATTCTATTAGGGCTCAGCTAACACACAAAACACAGTAACCCCTGTTCACTTGGCTACATATGAACAGTTGATAAGTGAGGCCCCAGGTTTCCTCAGCAGAGAACACACAAGCAGCGGTGAAGCAGCAGCATCACATGTTCTATTTAAGCTGCTTTGCAGCGATGGTCGGGGCCGGGCAACTTCAGACAACTGCTCCTGGCCACTCCCCGTTGGCGAAGCGAACGTGGAGCGCAGGCCTTATCCGCTGCGCCTGCGCCAGTTTACCAAAGTAGAGCCCAGAGAGTCCAGATAAGTAGAGGGAGTCCATCGACCAGCAACAACGGAACAACGGGGAACACAGGACTCTTTTTTTGAAAAAAGGTCCTATATTCCCAGGTAACAGTGGGGAACATAGGACCCTTTTTCAGAAAAGGGTCCTATGTTCCCCAGTATGTATTGCGACCGGGGAACATAGGACCCTCGAACATAGGACCTGGGGAACATAGGTAATCTGATATTTCCTCAAAGACACATTTATATCAGCGAAATAAATCTTTACTCAGCACCAAAGTGTGAACACTGCAGAGGAGAATGAACTCCCAGACATCCTCCTCATTTTATGTGATTAAAAGGAAAAGTTACAGGGATAAATGACATTTGTTTACAGAACTGACTCTTTCTTCATGAGGAAGTCTCAATGACAAAAACAGAAAAAAACTTCATGGACTTAATATCAATAATTACCAATTACGTAGTCAAAAACATTATGACTGGGTTTCCACGCTGTTACAGCTGTGAGTGTAACAGTGACCAGGTCCTGGTCTAAACTAGGGTTGTGAACGATAAACCGATGTGACCGGATATTCGGTTTAACAAGTGAGAGATTCGGCTGTATCGGTAGCAGCCTCCTGAATCGATACAAATTAGCAATGAATTCCTAGATGAATCGGTTGTAGAGTCATGAACCGGTTATCGCTATGGGCTAGAATGCTTTGCCGTTAGCGGTGTCTTTAATAGCTCATAAATCAATCAACGGGCCACGTATAAACAATTTTTTTTCTGCGAATATCTTTGTTACAACACGATTCGCTAACTGGAGTAGTTTCATGTTGTGTCCAATAACGGAGGGGACGGGGGGTTTAACAGATGACGTCCTGACGTTAGCTTTGCTGCTGCTGTTAGCACACTCCCCATCCAGGAGCTGCTCCTGTCTCTGCTGCCTGCTACAGGTAGACAACCTGGTCCGACCTGCGGGTGTTGAACACCGGACCCGACGTGGAAGCATAGACTAGGCTTTTAATTAGCGATAACTCTAAACCTGGCTGAAAAAAAGCAGCCGTCTTTGCTGTACTTGCCGCGACCGGCAACTACGTTTCGACGTATATGTTTTGATATGAGCGTTAGCTGCTGTTAGCCACTGCCTGTAGCTCAGCTAGTTAGCTTCATCGATAAACAAACGTAATACGTAGCGGTCTTGTTGCTAAGGTAACTCCGCTGCCAGCCCCAGCTCTGACCTGTTAATATAATACATCCATGGCTCTGACCCAGCAAGGAGTTGGTGCTGAACCAAGAACTGGTGCTGAGCAGGCACTGGCTCCGAACCAGCACCGGAACCAGCTCGGTGGAAAAGGGCTAATTACAAAAACGTTCTCACAGATATTGGTCCATGTCAAAGAATAAATACATTGACATGTGATTTTGTTGTTATTCTCTTTTTCTTCTTTCTTTTTTTTGCCAGTGCTTTAAAGCAACAATGCTTGGGGATATATATTTGAAAAGAAAATATTGTAGTACTACTGTAAGATAGTCAATTTCATAGAATTCTTTGTTTTATAAAATATCTAGCCTACAACAAATATTAACCGTAGAATCGAATCGCCCTACACTGTATCGAATCGGATCGAATCGGTCTGTAATAAAAGGATATCGTTTTTGAATCGAATCGTAATCTGTGTATCTAGATTCATATCGAATCGTTTATCACAGAGAGATGTGCAACCCTAGTCTAAACCCAGACAGTGTCTGGTTTACTGAGAGTCTATGTGAGTGATTGTGGAGTAGATCTGGTCCTGGTCCCTGGAGGCTGGATCCAGACTCTGGTAGGTGGAGTCTTCACATGTGGAGCCTGGAGACACATACTCATTGCTGATGCACTGAAGGAAAAAGAAACAAGAACTTTATTGACCTGATGGGCGGCTGTGGCTCAGGAGGTAGACCGGGTCGTCCATTAAGGCAAAGCAAGGCAATTTTATTTGTATAGCCCGTTTTTACAAACAGTTTGTCTCAAAGGGCTTTACATGGCATCGTAACAACATCCTCTGTCCTTAGACCCTCACATCCACTGAGGAAAAACTCCATGGAAGGTCTGTGGTTTGATGGCCAGCTCCCCCAGTCTGCATGTCGAAGTGTCCTTGGGCAAGATACTGAACCCACACTTCGATGTATCATTGGATTTATGAATGTGTGTGAATGATTGGCCCCCCAAGCCTGAATGTGTCTATACAGTGTAAAGCGCTGTGAGTGGTCCAAGTGACTAGAAAAGCGCTATATAAGTGCAAGACCATTTACCATTTACCATGGTGTGGAAGCAGAAGTTGTGGGTTTTTGGCATTTGAAACATCTTGTCATGCGCACAGAGAAGTGACATTGTGGTTTGTGATGATGCCACCACAGAAATACTCGGGAAAACTCATTGACAGACATTTTACAACAGTGACAAGAAAATACTGATTAGTGGAGCTTAATGTGAAGAAGAAGTCAACAACATGTAAATCAGTTTGACCTCTTTGTTTAGCTGAGCATCATTTCATGTGTTTGTCTTGTCAGAGACGGTAAAGTCACAGTGAGAGTCAACAGAGACATTCTAGAGGAATTCACCTCCATGTTGATGTCGTCCGTGTTTCCTCTCCACCTTGAACCTGTGGAACAGATTTCATGTTTTCATTGTTCACATTAGTTTTCACTGAAAGATGCAGAGACAGTTGGAAGGTAACTCACCACAACAGTCCTTCATCTTCTGGTTGTAGAGCAGCAGCAGAACAACAACAGCCAACAGGACGACCACAACCAGCACAGAGACACACACAACCACAACCAGGAAGTAACCTGGACCGGAGGAGGAGGAGGAAGAGGAGAAAAGATGGATTGCTATCATTCAATTTGAATTTTCTTTAGCATAAAACAGAGAAGTGGTGAATATGAGATCACTCTTCACATATCTGATGAGGAACTTATTTAAATATGAAACTCACCTGGACCTTCAGGAGACTTCTCAGTCTGACTGGTGGTGACAGAGGCTGATGAAGGGGCGGAGCTTCCTGCAGTTTGTGGTGAAGCTGTTGGTGGGAGAGATGTGGACAAAGGTGTTGGAGTCAGGTTTGGTCCTGGAGGTGTTGGAGTCAGGTTTGGTCTTGGAGGTTTTGGAGCTGTGAACAAACCATCAGACAGTCAGATCAATACATCCTGGTGACCAGCTGCTTCATTAACATTCACATTAAACTGTGTCAGCATGTGACTAACTGCTTCTTCTACTGAGTCTTTATGTTCACACTCATGAAAATCAGCAGCACAAACTTTTTAACACGTCAGGTTTTTAGAAACAGACGAAGCTGTGGAGACACATGAAGGAACATCTCAAAGACTTTCAGGAGAAACTCACCTTCAGTGACTTTGAGGTCAAACGTGTCGTATGAATCTGGACCGTATCTCTCCAAACCACACGTGTACCGTCCTGAGTCAGACTTGATCAGGTCTGTGATGCTCACATACAGAATTCTTCCTTCTATCAAACCTCCTCTGTCATATTCAATCCTGTATCTGCCTCTATGGAAGCTATTGTCTTCTGTTTCAATGAGCTTGTCTTTTCCTTTACATTCGTTCCTACAGAAGTACTTTGTGTCTGCATGGACCCTAAATACACATGGTACTGTGATGTTTCCTCCTACAGTTCCTTTATGCTGCTCTGCATCAGTGAGTCCAGTGTTTCCATCCTGCAGCCCTGTAGAAAAGATGAACATTCAGTTCATATTCACTGATGATAATTATTCTGCTTCACAGTCACAGTGGGAGCTTCTCACTTTCACCACAGTCACAGTTTGAATCTGGTTCAGAAGCTTCAGGTTTTAAATAAAGTTGATGATGTGAGAAACTTGTAAAAAGACAAAGAACTGACGTTTGTTAGATTAGATGAACATTGAACATGTTTGTCTACATTTGATCTGCCACACAGAAACTAACCAACACAGTTTCCTGTGTTATTACCACAAGTGGCTCAGTTTTCAGCTGAATGAAAACAGAACCAAAGGTATTTAACAGAACTCACAGAAACAAACATGAAGGACAGAGAAGAATAAACTGAGTCCACTGTTAAACTGAGACCTGATGAGAATCTGAGTGGTGAACGACAGAAAACAGAGAGAGAGTGAACTCACAGAGAAAGAGGCAGATCAGAGTGTGATGGACTTTCATGTCGGAGGCTCTGATGGTTTCACGCTGCTTCTTCCTTCTTCTCTGGTGAATCAGGAACTCATCACTTCTCTAAATGACCCTCATTAAAGAGAAGAGCTCCTCCTCCAAACACCTCTCTCTCTCTTCTTGAAGAATTGAGCGAAGCAGGCATCCCAAAATACATTGGGGGTAGTGGTATCAAAAGTAAACTCATTAAAAAAAGACATGCTAACCAAATTGTCAAGCGGTTGTCAAAGTCTTGGCGAAGTGGTTAGCATCGTTGCCTCCGGTGCGAGAGGTCGCGGCATCAATCCTCACTCAGGGCAGGTCCGAACCAAACAACATTATATATATATATATATATATATATATATATATATATATATATATATATATATATATATATATATATATATATATATATATATATATATATATATAATGATAAAGCTCCAACCTATCTGAAAGAACTAATCATTCCTTACTGTCCTACCAGAGCACTCCGCTCCCAGAACGCAGGTCTGTTAGTGACTCCCAGTATCTCTAGAAACAGACTGGGAGGTAGAGCCTTCAGTTACCGGGCTCCTTTACTGTGGAACCAGCTCTCTCCATGGGTCAAAGAGGCAGACACTCTAGCTACATTTAAGTCTAGACTTAAGACCTTCCTTTATGACAGGGCTTTTAGTTAGGGCTGGTTCAGGTAGCTCTGAACCATTTATAGCTACGCTGCTATAGGCTTAGACTGCTGGGAACACATCTGGATACACAGAGCCCTCTCCTCTCCTCTCCTCTCCTCTCCTCTCCTCTCCTCTCCTCTCCTCTCCTCTCCTCTCCTCTCCTCTCCTCTCCTTCTCTCTCTCCTCTCCTCCCCTCTCCTCTCCTCTCATCTCCCCTCCTCTCCTCTCCTCTCCTTCTCTCTCTCCTTTCTCCTCTCCTCTCCTCTCCTCTCCTCTCCTCTCCTCTCCTCTCCTCTCCTCTCCTCTCCTCTCCTCTCCTCTCCTCTCCTCTCCTTCTCTCTCTCCTCTCCTCTCCTCTCCTCCTCTCCTCTCCTCTCCTCTCCTCTCCTCTCCTCTCCTTCTCTCTCTCCTCTCCTCTCCTCTCCTCTCCTCTCCTCTCCTCTCCTCTCCTCTTTCTCCTCTCCTCTCCTCTCCTTTCTCCTCTCCTCTCCTCTCCTCTCCTCTCCTCTCCTCTCCTCTCCTCTCCTCTCCTTCTCTCTCTCCTCTCCTCTCCTCCCCTCTCCTCTCATCTCCCCTCCTCTCCTCTCTTCTCCTCTCCTTCTCTCTCTCCTTTCTCCTCTCCTCTCCTCTCCTCTCCTTTCTCCTCTCCTCTCCTCTCCTCTCCTCTCCTCTCCTCTCCTCTCCTCCCACCCTTTCCCCTGCTGTTAGACCGGCCTCCCCTCCCTTCCCATGGACCAGTCTGCCACCCAGTCCTCCCATTGAGCTGGCCAGCTCTCCCTGTTTTCTTGTCTGTAACAACATCTCTGTCCCGTCTGTCCGTCCTGGGTGAGGGATCCCTCCTCTGTTGCTCACCCTGAGGTTTCTCAGATTTTTAAAGGTTTTTCCATGGAGTTTTTCCTCAGTGGATGTGAGGGTCTAAGGACAGAGGATGTTGTTATGCCATGTAAAGCCCTTTGAGACAAACTGTTTGTAAAAATAAATGCAAATAAAATTGCCTTGCCTTGCCTGTACTGTATATACATGAGAAAAGAAAACACGTTAAATTTATAAGGGAAATCAAAACTTTAAAGACTTATAATAAGTTCACTACTTTAACTATCCTTGTATCAATGTTTATTAGTTGTTTATTAGGCAGCAATGGAGACTGCATCAGGTAGGGCACCCATTATTGGTATCTGCTTGCCACCTTGCTTGCTCCCCATGACACTAATTAGTCCAGTAATTTTAGGCCAAAAAAGGGGTCAACGTTAAGTAAATTGCAACAGAAGCAAACTCAACTGATTTTGTATCCTCAACATGTCCTAATTGAGGGAAAAAAAGCCCAGAAGAATCCCATTAGGGGAAAGTTTCGAAAACACCCAAACATATCCCATTTATACGCATATAAAAACATTTTTTCACGTGTATAGGGTAAAATTTTTAACCTTTAGATATCTCCATGAAAATTACTAAGTTGATTACTTACATTAAGACAAACAAAAAATGTATTACAAGTTTTTTGAAATTCTTTGTTAACATGAGCAAATTTGCATAAATGTGTATAAATTTGCATAAATTCCACCGTTTTGACGGCACATGTATATATGAAGTTGCTGTGGTGGTACCGGCATGAAAATTGGAATGAGTTGACTCCATCGGTCAACCGACAAGTTGACCACTTTAAATTTCAAGATGACTGCAATTTTTCAAGACAGCCACATCCTTAGTAGAGCAGGTATGACATGCTCCGTCTCTATTAATGCTCATGGGCCTAAATTGGTTCCATTCCTTAAGTTTTTTAACTGTAATATCATATTACAGTTAAAAAAAATGTCTTGTTCAATCTTGTTAACATATTATATGTTAAAATCTTGTTAACATATTATATGTTAACAAGATTGAACAAGACATTTTCACCTGCTCTACTCAATGTTTAGATCAGGTGTTGTATGTATGCAAATTAGCCATACGTAATTGGATTATGCACTGTTGGCTCATGTCATAGGCTACCTGCTCTACTAAGGATGTGGCTGTCTTGAAAAATTACAGTCATCTTGAAATTTAAAGTGGTCAACTTGTCAGTTGACCGATGGAGTCAACTCATTCCAATTTTCATGCCGGTACCACCACAGCAACTTCATATATACATGTGCCGTCAAAACGGTGGAATTTATGCAAATGTATACACATTTATGCAAATTTGCTCATGTTAACAAAGAATTTCAAAAAACTTGTAATACATTTTTTGTTTGTCTTAATGTAAGTAATCAACTCAGTAATTTTCATGGAGATATCTAAAGGTTAAAAATGTTACCCTATACACATGAAATTTTTTTTTTATATGCGTATAAATGGGATATGTTTGGGTGTTTTTCGAAACTTTCCCCTAATGGGATTCTTCGGGGCTTTTTTTCCCTCACTCAGGACATGCTGAGGATACAGAATCAGTTGAGTTTGCTTCTGTTGCAATTTGTTTAACCTTTTCTCATAAAATGACTGGACTATAATGGGCTCTATGCACAGCTATGATATGAGAATGTGGAGGATAGATAGTGTTGGGGTTTGGCCCAACTAAAATAATTATTTAAGATGCCTCACCACGGAATTATTTACGGGATCTAATTTTATTAAATCCACCTCGGGGCACCAGACAGCCAATGTACCAAAGTCTCATAAGGGTGTGCTAACTATTAACATAGAACCTAGTTTAATGATTTAGTTAATAATTATAAACAAAATAACATTATCAATAGCTACAAAGTTGCAGGATTTAGAAGTTCTACTGCGTAGAGGTTGGCATACTCACTATTGTACAACATTAACAGGCAAGTAAAGTTTCAAGGAAGTTTATTGGACACATCTAGAAAATGGAACAACAAAACATGAAACTAAGACAAGCTACATACACATACACATGTGTGTGTGTGTGTGTGTGTGTGTGTGTGTGTGTGTGTGTGTGTGTGTGTGTTGGTGAGAGTGGGTGACCATGTGTCTGTGAGAGGTGTGAAGTGAACTCAGACAATGGAAAAGATGGAGGGTGGCTTTTAAGGCCAACCACATGTGACGTGGGGGAGGTGAGCACAGGTGTCCCTTTGTTCAACGCTCAGAGGGGTATTGCACAAAACCCAGATAAGAGATTAAGCCTGGGTTTGTTGGTTATCCTGGCTGAATTTAGCCTCAAGTTGGTTGTTCAAAAGCAGGCTAAATCTATCCTGGTCAAGTTACTATGGCAATTTATTCTCTGCAGCTAGCCTGCTCCAGACCAGGCTAACAGCCAGGCTTAGTTGATTCTGGTGAAGTCAGCAGTCACTCTGATCAGAAATCAATGTGTTTCATACAGTTATTCCATGTTCTTGTACATATTGGCCTGATTTATAACCAAACAAAATACATTTACAAATCTGTGTCCATCTATGATATTTTCTATGACCACTAGTAGCCATACATCACTGGCTTCTCATAAAAAGCAATGGGGCAAAAATAGCATATAGATTCATTTTTATTTTTTTTTATAAAATGTTAATATATTGAGAATAAAATTGATTGACTGTGAGCAATTTTTACTCAAAAATGCCAGAGGGTGTCACATTATCTGAAAGTTGATGTGGTCTACACGCAATTGCGGAGTAGGCCTGGTCCTGGTCCCTGGAGGCTGGATCCAGGCTCTGGTAGGTGGAGCCTTCACATGTGGAGGGTGGAGACACTTCCTCATTGCTGATGCACTGAAGGAAAAGATAACTTTATTGACCTCATGGTAAAAAAAAAAACAGCATGATGCGTGGAAGCAGAAGTTGTGGGTTTGAAGTGTTTGAATGATCTTCTCATGCACACAGGGAAGTGACATTGTCGTTTGTGACACTTCTTAGTATTTTTTTTCACAGAAATGAAGAAATACTGAGAAGTGAAAAACGGTCACATTGTTCGTTTGTCCACAACTGTTCAGGGAAACTCATTGACACACATTTTACCAAAGTTACTCGAAAATATTGATTACTGGAAAGAAGAAGACCTGTTTGTTTAGCTCAGCATCATTACATGTATTAGTCTTGTCAGAGACGGTAAAGTCACAGTGAGAGTCAACAGAGACATTCTAGAGGAATTCACCTCCATGTTGATGTCGTCCGTGTTTCCTCTCCACCTTGAACCTGTGGAACAGATTTCATGTTTTCATTGTTCACATTAGTTTTCATTGAAAGATGCAGAGACAGTTGGAAGGTAACTCACCACAACAGTCCTTCATCTTCTGGTTGTAGAGCAGCAGCAGAACAACAACAACAGCCAACAGGACGACCACAACCACAACCAGGAAGTAACCTGGACCAGAGGAGGAGGAGGAGGAGGAGGAGAAAAGATGGAAACTCTTCTCAGTACAGGAAACACAGTCGACTCAATCTTTGAACATGAAACACACCTGGACGTTGTGGAGACTTCTCAGTCTGACTGGTGGTGACAGAGGTTGATGAAGGGGCGGAGCTTCCTGCAGTTTGTGGTGAAGCTGCTGGTGGGAGAGATGTGGACAAAAGTGTTGGAGTCAGGTTTGGTCCTGAAGGTTTTGGAGTCAGGTTTGGTCTTGGAGGTTTTGGAGTCAGGTTTGGTCTTGGAGGTGTTGGAGTCAGGTTTGGTCTTGGAGGTGTTGGAGCTGTGAACAAACCATCAGAGAGTCAGATCAATACATCCTAAACTTAAACATTTTAACACGTCAGGTTTTTAGAAACAGAGGAAGCTGTGGAGACACATGAAGGAACATCTCAAAGACTTTCAGGAGAAACTCACCATCAACCACTGTGAGGTTGAAGTCGTCATATCCATCATAAATAGAACGTTCTATCAAACCACACCTGTACCGTCCTGAGTCGGACTTGATCAGGTCTGTGATGCTCACAGACAGAGTTTGTCTTCCTATCAAAGGTCTGTCATATTTAATCCTGTATCTGCCTCTCTGATAGTTGTTGTCCTTCGTTTCGATGAGCTTGCCGTTTCCTTCACATTCGTCCCTACAGAAGAGCTTCTTCTCCCCATGGTACCAGAATGAACATTTAACTGTGATGTTTCCTCCTACAGTTCCTGTATAGGGCTGCTCTGCATCAGTGAGTCCAGTGTTTCCATCCTGCAGCCCTGTAGAAAAGATGAACATTCAGTTCATATTCACTGATAAAGATTAAATATGATAAGACACATGATTAAAAGGAATAAAATAAATCAAAGAAATCAATTAAAGCCTGACTGAAAAGGTGGGTTTTGAGCCTCTTTTTTAAAAACTGTAATAGTCTCTGCAGCCCTGAGGTTCTCCGGCAGGCTGTTCCACAATCAGGGGCCATCAGAGCCGGCCCGGACCGTGACACGCATACGTAAACGTAACGCAGACTGTGGCCGTTGTCCGGTAACGAGCGCGCACCACTCCTCCCCCTTCTCTCCCCCTGGCCCCCTCCCTCCCTCACTCACTGAGATCGCGATTTGCGAGGGGGTGATTAGCTTTTGGACAGTGACGATGTCCAAAAGGATATATCCGTCAGGTGCGGTAAATAGGAAAAAGAAGAAGGCCGAGGATGAAAAAAAAAACAAGGACAAGGTAAGGCTAATTAATGTTATGTTTACCAGATGTACGTTTAGCTGAAAAACATGTCTGTGCTTGTGTTAGCTCACTTAGCTGGCTAGCTGCTACATGTACCAGCCTGCTGCAGTTCACAGGTCCTGGCTGATTTTAAGGTCTGTTTACAGTGAAAAGATAACAGCTGTTTTCCTGTGAGGGGATAAAGGATCAATCACCCATTTATTAATGGCTGATTAGATATGCCATGTTGCCACATCCTCATTCCCCTGTGGCTGGTTCCAGTCATACAGTTGGTAAGTTTCTTGTTTGTTGCCACAATATGTTTATCTCTATTGGAAAATTAAATTGTGTGTACAGTGCACAAGTGGCTGAAAAAATTCTACTAATCTTCTCCACAGCTCCAATGGTCACTGCTGATGATGCTGCTGACCAACCAACATCCTCTATCTTCTTCTCAACTGAAGTTTTGTTTTAAGGGTTCTCGAATTTAACTGTACAGATACAATAATAATAAAAAATAAAAATAGATAAAAAAGAAAATAAATCTGTTCAAACTGTAATCTTTTGTAGAATCTTTTATCTTTCTGCTACATCAAAAGTAGTGATTTAATACTGCAGGTTTGGAGCCACCTATTGCCATTCACAATATTAACATTAACATTCAGACAAAAAAAAATAGAAGAAAAAAAATGACAAGTGCAATTAGACAGCTTTAAGAGTTTCAGTGACTCCAATTAGTAATAAAATATCTGCTCGCCATCATGTTGATAGAGGTACAATAAAATATGCAATGGTTAGCTGGTTTTATGAATATTTGATGGTACATATATACACTGTGAGGCAGGGCCCCCAATTTTATCCTGCTTATGGCCCCCAGATGTACAGGGCCGGCCCTGGGGGCCATAATAACTGAAAGCCGCCTCCCTGTGTGTTTTAGGTCTGACTTTTGGTATGGTTAAAAGGCCAGTGCAGGAGGACCTCAGGGTCTGCAAGGGTTGATATGGTAAAAGTAGGTCAGATAAATAAGAGGGCACAAAACCGTAAAGACATTTAAAAACTAGTAAAAGAACCTTAAAATCAATCCTGAAGCGTACGGGGAGCCAATGCAACGACTTTAAAATTGGTGTAATGTGAAGAATAAACTGAATCCACTGTTAAACTGAGACCTGATGAAAATCTGACTGATAAACAACAGAAAACAGAGAGAGAGTGAACTCACAGAGAAAGAGGCAGATCAGAGTGTGATGGACTTTCATGTCGGAGGCTCTGATGGTTTCACGCTGCTTCTTCCTTCTTCTCTGGTGAATCAGGAACTCATCACTTCTCTAAATGACTTTCATCAAAGTGAAGAGTCCTTCCTCCAAACGCCTCCCTCTCTCTCTTCTCTCCTCCCTCTCATCACCTCCTCCTGTCTCTACATCATAAGTCCCTCCACTGTTTGACTCAACATGTCATTTTCTCTCTTTCACCTGGAACACCTGTGTTCCTCTGTGACTGAAATCACCACAATAACGCAACTAATCACACACCCGCCCTCTGTGTTTTGTTGTTGAATATTTATGTGTGAAAACTACAAGATGGTCTGTCCAAACAATATCAGACTCCCTGGTATTGTTTGCAGACGTGATGACAACAACTATTAGACTGAACAAAGAGCATGTTCCAGGTCAGGGATTCTAACAACTGAACTGTAACGTGTCTTATCAGACCATGTTCAGACTATTAGGCAAGGCAAGGCAAGGCAATTTTATTTGTATAGCCCGTTTTTACAAACAGTTTGTCTCAAAGGGCTTCACATGGCATCGTAACAACATCCTCTGTCCTTAGACCCTCACATCCACTGAGGAAAACTCCATAGAAAACCCTTTTAACAGGGAAAACCAGGAGAAAGCTCAGGGTGAGAAACAGAGGACAGACAGACGGGACAGATATGTTACAGACAAGACAGTTTACAGTTTATGTCACAGAATGTGCGAAATATGGAAATGTTATGTATGGCAGGCCGGTCTAACACGTAAATGCATAAACACACAAGCACACATACATCTACACCAGTGGCGGCTGGTGACTGAAAAAATAGGGGAGGAAAGGAGGAACACCAGTCCACGGCGTCATGTTATTATCTACTAGTTGACTACTTATCCCTACTTTCTGATATTCAATGACAATTAAACAGTAAAACAATGTCTTACAAGATTTCTTAAAAACAACATAATTTTATTAAATCTTACTGTTTTCAGATTAACACAGGCCTAATGGAAAAGACAGAGCCTTTATCATGGATGTGGGATGTAAGTTTAAAAAAAAAAAAAAAAAGCAGGCCAGTGTTCAACACCTGTAAATGTCACAGTGGGGATTTCACCCCCTCTGATATAAAAAGGAAAAACAAAAACCATGAAAATCTGTAATTATTAATAACAAAGCAAAGTGTTCCACTCAAATCACATATACTTAAGCTTTTACCTGAGCTGAAATACGTCGGAGGAAAAAAAAAAGAAAAAAAGTTGTGGTCGTGTCTTTGTTTACCCTCCAGCTGCCCAGGTCACGTATCTGAAAACTATGAACAATCCCTCTGACTGCTTCTCTCTGATACCTCCTAACAGTTTATCCAGAAATCTGCTGAAATTTCCTTTAAAATCAGTGTCAATGTGGCTGAAAACTCTGTATTTCTTGTGCTAGGAGCAGCATGGCTGGGAGTGAAAGTTTGGTGCACATAGAAACAGTAACAGTATGCAAGTCTACACCGAATAGTGGGGAAGGCTCTGTACTTTGTATTTTGTGTTTTTCTTTTCTTTTTCTTTTTTTTACTCTTATTCTGTCTTTCTTTTATTATTTTATTGTGCTTTTATGGCGATATGGATCCCCTTGGGTCTGAAATAAAGAAATGAATGAATGAATGAGTAACCAAGGGGGGTTGGAAAACTGTCATTGGACCAGCCTGATGTCAATCTTGTGTTCTGGTTGCTGATTGGTAAGGGAGGACCAACAGTAACCAAGGGGAGCGGGGACTGCGGCGTGGGTCTTAGCGAAGAGTTAATTTGGATCAATCAGCAGCCACAAACGTGCGTATAAAGTGCTTGACAGAAAACCTGACAAGTAACAAAACAATGCGACTTTGCCAGCTCATCGATAGGCCCCTGAACTCGGTAGGCCCCTGCCCGTGCATTAAAGCGGCCTTGACCCTCAACATCAGTGGAACTACACTCACTTAGATTCAGTCATCTCCTCCTCCACCACCCGCCTGTCCCAAGGTGTCCCCCAGGTTTCAGTGCTTGGTCCCCTTCTCTTCATCCTGTACTTGCTTCCCCTTGGTAACATTATCCCAGTGTCCAGTTTCACTGTTACACCAACAACATCCAGCTTTGCATCTCAAACAAGTCCATCACTTCTACCACCCACACCGATATTCTGTTACATTGTAATAAAGCTTTTCTCACAACATGTCTCTAAATTATATTTGTGGTGCTGAAAAAATCAAACAGAAGCTGTAGGGTAGACAAAGCATTCCATGCCAGTAACCACTTGTGGCCATTTTTTAAAAATGGCTGCCACAGTCATCAGAATAAAAACGTGCGATGGCCCAATATCCAGATTAATTAAACATATGTTCAGCAATGAGTGTACCAAATTTGACGCTTTTATCACATAATGAACAATAGTTTAGCTGTGCCGCCCCACTGAGAATTATATCACTAATTCTTAGTCCTGAGGAATCTTTGGGAAACCAGTCCCAAGTTTCCTCAGCAGAGAACACACAAGCAGAGGTGAAGCAGCAACATCAGTTACAATACTTGTTAAACTAACTTCCTCTTCTTGGATATTCAATAACATCAGATCTTCTCTGGCGCCCTCTAGTGCTCAGACTGGTGCACATGGTTTAGTGCAGGGTGGACAGAACAAGTCCTCAGCCTAAAGCTATGGTCAACATTGAGAAAGAATATGAGAATGATTTGAAAAAACAACCCAGCAGTGAAGTCGCTGTGATGCTGTATCTCTGCTGTGTTCTGTCTTCTGCCTTCCACAACAACACAACTTTCTCTTCGGTTCCTGTCATTGGTCTGAAAACAGCGTGTTGGGCTAAATGAAATCAGCCCAAATGATGAGTAAACTATGGGGGCGTGACACAACACCTATTAATCATTGACCCTGCTGATTGGTCACAACAGATCGGCCTGTGGGCTGAATGAAGTTAGCCCAAACGGTCTGCAGATGACGAGGGCGGGACATGGCACCTGGAGAGACTCTGTGAGCTCGGGCTGATTAAAATGATCCCATTCAGAGATATCCTGTGTTTTTCTTGAAACAATTTGATACTGTTGCCACTTTTGGATTCACTAAGACTTAGAACAATCGTTGTATATTATTTAGAGGATTTTCTTTTCATATTTTGTTGTATAATGCAGGGAGGGCTTAGCCCTCCTAGCCCATTGATACCAGCTGTCACTGATAATAATGATCAATCTTTCTCAACGTCAACCCTAGCTTTAAAGAGTTTCCCATCAACAGGAGCTCACACAGTTGTATGTCCTGATTGGCTCAACAAAATAATCTGATATTTCCTCAAAGACAAATGTATACAGATATCAGTGAAATAAATCTTTACTCAGCACCAAAGCAGGGGCGCAGATAGGTTTTTGAAACTGGGGGGGACAAAGCTGTCAGCAACACCCCCCCCATCTGCCTCTGGCCTTGCCGTCCCGTCTCCTGTCCATCCTTCTTCTGACCCTCCTTCTCTCTCTCTTTCTTCTGTCCCTCCCTCTTCTCCCTCTCTCCCTTCTGCCTCTTCAAGCTGTAGATCTAATGCACAACTGCTGCTACCCTCCAGTGGATCGCTTTCAGTTTCACCTCCCTCACCCAGTAATTTTTTATAATAAATTAGTGTTTTTTTCTGAAAGTCATAACTATTCTACTCGGCAGTCTTCAGAAGGTCGTTTCCTGTTGCCCCCATGTAGAACAAATGCAAAACAAAAAACTGTTCATTACAGAGCGATGGCTGCATGGAATGCTCTGCCGAGATTTTTGATGCGAGAAGGTAGTGCTGCCTCTTTTAAACAGGGACTAAAGATGTATTTGTTTTTACAAGAGGGAGTGACTCTCTGACCATTAGAGACAGTTGCATGTCACAAACAACGCATGATTTCTGTTTCTTTGTACTTTAAGAACAGTTTGTAAATGAGATGTGAGCTTTTTTTTATGTTTTGTGTTGCTGTTGTCCACTGTATGAATGATGATGATCTATGTTGAATGTTCTGTGTTAAATTCTGAAACAGAAATGTTTGTAAGATGTTTTGACCCCAGGAAGAATAGCTGCTGTCTTGTACAGCAGCTAATGGGGATCTAATAAAACAAACAAACTGCCATCTTCAGGAACTACCTGCAGGCCAGGACCATGACAACATTTTAACATAGCATAAACAAACATTATAACTGCTTTAAGGCATTAGCGCCATTGGCAGTAATTTAACATGGGCATACCTACAGGCTACCACAGAGGCTACCAGTCCCAGGAGCCATATCTCTACTAGAGATTATAAGACTCCATATGGATATGCCAATATAATGTGTTGCTATGGTGGCCAAACTTCCTGTCTGCATAAATGAGCCTGTCAACCAACATCACAGTACAAGCATTTTATTTTAATAAGCTTAAAATAATAAAATATATGTTATTTTGTGTAGTGCATTTTTGTCTATAATGGTTAGTAATGCCTACAAAGTTCAATTCTGGACTCTAAAAAATAATTAACTGTGTCTGTAAGGCGAGATAATAACAAGCTAACAGGCTCAGTCATTCAAATTCAATGGAGGTGATGTATGACAACAACACAATAATTGTGTTAAATACTGATTCACCTTAAATGGAACACATTGCGCCGAGTGTTAGTAACTAAAATAACAGTTCACGGTTTAAAATGATGACGTTAGCAATCGCTGTTGAAACTGTAACCTAACAACTTAGAGTCTAGACCATTAGGCTTGGCAATATCACGGATTCAAGCAGGCCTACACATTTCCAGAAGACCCCAGAAAGCTGCAATGGACGATTTAATTGATAATAAATAAATGCATAAAGGTTTCCCCCTCCCCTCCCCCTTGTGAAATTGGTCTCTCTTCCTCTATTCTCACTCTGTGTCTCTACTACGATTTTACTTCCACGGCGAGATTTCTTTGAACAGACAGACTACCAACAAAAATTGCAAGGTGATATGATAACGTTTATGATAACACACAGTTTACTTACAGTTGATGCTTTTTGAAAAAACGATGCAATCGTTTTCTGCTTTTTGGGTTTGGCTGGCCTCATCTTGCATGCCGTTTTGTTGTTGGTAGTTCTAGGTTATGGGGTCCTAAACTAGGAGCTGTCCCACTGATGCCTGTCATATGCGTTCTGGGTAACTATGGTAACCAGGCTTGAGACGACGCAGCCTACCCAGCTCAACAACCGAATACAGGAGTGTAATACCGTTTCTCGCCACATAGCCCATACGCGTCCAGAGAGGCGCTATTTCGCATTTTTTTGGCATTTTTTTGCATTTCGAGATTTTTCTCTCCATAAAAGTGAGGGGGACGGATCCAAGTGAATCAGAATCTGGGGGTGTCGAGTCCCACCTGTCCCACCCTCTATCTGCGCCCTTGCACCAAAGTGTGAACACTGCAGAAGAAGATGAACTCCCAGACATCAGAGTTTCCTTTCATGTGAGTAAAAGGAAAAGTTATGTGTCATTTGTTTACAGAACTGGCTCTTTCTTCATGAGGAAGTCTCAATCACAAAAACAGAAAAAAACCTTCATGGACTTAATATCAATAATTACCAATTAGTCAAAGACATTATGACTGGGTTTCCACGCTGTTACAGCTGTGAGTGTAACAGTGACCCAGTCCTGGTCTAAACCCAGACAGTGTCTGGTTTACTGAGAGTCTGTGTGAGTGATTGTGGAGTAGATCTGGTCCTGGTCCCTGGAGGCTGGATCCAGGCTCTGGTAGGTGGAGTCTTCACCTGTGGAGCCTGGAGACACGTACTCATTGCTGATGCACTGAAGGAAAAAGAAACAACTTTATTGACCTCATGGTAAAAAACAAACAACACAGGCATGTAGAAGCAGAAGTTGTGGTTTTGACGTGTTTGAATGATCTTCTCATGCACACAGAGAAGTGACATTGTGGTTTGTGACGCTTATTAGTTTTTTGTTTTTTTTTCATTTTACAGAAATGAAGAAATAATAATTAAAGCAGATATCAGTGGAATGTTTTTGTTAATATAAGTCCTAAATAGTCCTATTTTCCGTCAGCAATCACTTACATGAAGTATTTCAGCCTAAACACGAGTCTCTCCGTCACTCTGCTCTGCTGTAACCCGAGGAGAAAATTTTCCTTGTGGGATACAAGTGTCATCCAATGAGGAGAGAGAACGGCATGAAGGGCTGTGTGTGCAGCCAAGGGATGCGCGTGAATGTGGTGACGTAGCACGAGGACCAATTGATGCCTGACAAGGGCGGGGGCTGCTAACTCATGGTGCGTTCAAAGAAACTCGTACTTTGTGTTTTTCCTTCCTGTGAAGTCGTACCAGTTCGATCTGGTACGAGTTCACGGGTCGGAAGTTACGAGTGGCCGTTATAGGGAACTTTCACAGACAACAGGATGGTAAAAACACGAGCTACGGGTTACCTGGAACGCTACCAAGTCGTAGTTGTGACTTGAAGCTGTAACTTACGGTTTCAAAAGCCTGCCTTGAACGCAGCATTAGCCGAAACGGCCGTGAAGCTGATATCTGCTTTAACTATAAAGTTCAAAATAAAAGTATCACAACCTCCTGGATGATGAACACACTGAAGCTCTTAGCGTGGCTGCTAAGGGTGATGAGGCTGTCAGGGCCACAGCTAGCTGGTTAGCATGCTAACTTCTGCAGGACAATAGGGATGTTTTACCACCTAATTATGTTGCTGCCTTTACTGTAATGGAGCTTTAATGAGTTTGACCTCTTTGTTTAGCTCAGCGTCATTTTATGTATTGGTCTTGTCAGATAAAAGTCACAGTGAGAGTCAACAGAGACATTCTAGAGGAAGTCACCTCCATGTTGGTGTGGTCCGTGTTTCCTCTCCACCTTGAACCTGTGGAACAGATTTCATGTTTTCATTGTTCACATTAGTTTTGATCCAGGATGTACCTAATCCAGGATTCGGTTTTGGATTCGGCCGAATTTTGCACTTTTTGATGGTGTTTCGGGTTTCTGCTGAACCTTAGGACGTCGAGCGAACAGAACCCTGTGATTGCTCTACACACGTTGTGGCCAATGTTTAGGGGAAAGTTTACGAATGCAGCAGGAAGTGAAAATGGAACTATAGTAAACAGAAAAAGTATTGTTAGGAAGGACTTAAAGACGATGGAAGGCGATTCAAGTCAAGCTATATGTTCAGTTTGCAATTCTGATCTGTCTTGGTGGTAAAGACCCTAAACAATACACAATATCACTGCTGTTAAAACATTTGTGAATGAAGCATTCCAAGGCAGCACGAGGTGTGCATGGCGGCAGAATCTGCAGACAGCAACAGCAGCTGTCAGTGGTTGCACAGGGCCAGTCACAGATGTTGTGTACTGCATTTATAATGTGTTTACTGTATGGGCCGATAATGGGAATAGGACTTGATATTCGGTTTCGGATTCGGCTGAATCTTAAACAGCGGATTCGGTATTCAGCAGAACCCCAAAATTCAGGATTTGGTACATCTCTAGTTTTCATTGAAAGGTGCAGAGACAGTTGGAAGGTAACTCACCACAACAGTCCTTCATCTTCTGGTTGTAGAGCAGCAGCAGAACAACAGCAGCCAACAGGACGACCACAACCAGCACAGAGACACACACAACCACAACCAGGAAGTAACCTGGACCAAAGGAGGAGGAGAAAAGATGGAAACTCTTCTCAGTACAGGAAAGACAGTCGACTCAATCTTTGAACATGAAACTCACCTGGACGTTGTGGACCTGCAGCTGGTGAAGGGGCGGAGCCTCCTATGGTCTGTGGTGAAGTTGCTGATGGCAGTGATGTGGACAAAGGACAAATCCTGGTGATCAGCTGCTTCATTAACATTAACATGATGAACGATCTATCTATCTATCTATCTATCTATCTATCTATCTATCTATCTATCTATCTATCTATCTATCTATCTATCTATCTATCTATCTATCTATCTATCTATCTATCTATCTATCTATCTATCTCTACATTAAACTGTGTCAGCATGTGACTAACTGCTTCTTTTACCGAGTCTTTATGTCCAAACGTTTTTACATGTAACACGTCAGGTTTTTAGAATCAGGCGATGCTGTCGAGAGACATGAAGGAACATCTCAAAGACTTTCAGGAGAAACTCACCTTCAGTGACTGTGAGCTCAAACTCCTCATATCCATCAGAAATAAGACGTTCTTTCAAACCACACCTGTACCGTCCTGAGTCAGACTTGATCAGGTGTGTGATGCTCACATACAGAGTTGCTTTTTCTGTCCATCCTCCTCTGACATATTGAATCCTGTATCTGCCTTTCTGATAATTGTCATCTTGTGTTTCAATGAGCTTGTCGTCTCCTTCACATTCTTTCCTACAGAAGAGCTTCTTCTCCCCATGCTTCCAGAATAAACATTTAACTGTGATGTTTCCTCCTACAGACCTTGTATAGAACTGCTCTGCATCAGTGAGTCCAGTGTTCCCATCCTGCAGCCCTGTAGAAAAGATGAACATTCAGTTCATGATAATTATTCTGCTTCACAGTCTCAGTCTGACTGATTCAGAAGGTACACTGTAAAAAAAATTAAAATGACAAACTTACAGTAACTAAGTTTAAAGGTAAAGGTAAAGGAAGGGAAACGTTTCTTGGGTTCGTCAGGGTTAGGGTTACCCAGTATCCAGTTAACAAAATACAAAATGGGACCTCCCAACAGTATCTATGTGAATATTGAGCGAATGGCTGTGAGCCATCTAAAACTCATGACAAGCAATTCTGATGCTCTCTGTCACAGTGACGGAATGAGAGAGGAGGGGGTGTGTCTGTCTTTTCCCTCTTGTTTCTGCTCAGTCTGTGTGAGCGTCAGAGAGGCCGGTAGCCTGATGAACTGTACAATGAATTGTTTATTTAAAAATCCAAATGAATCCAAATCCAAACCAAGCCAGTTGGACCCAATTCTCAGGGATCAATCGCCAAGACCGTCTCGGTTTGGATTTGGATTCAGCCAGAGTAGCTGAGCACACTGGACACATGGACAGAGTCTCATCTGCAGGATGAAGTTCTTCTCTTCCACTTTTTTCTTTCTGATAACATGAGTTCATCATCAGTTCACTGCTTCCCTTCATGTGAAATGCATGTGTTGCTTCACAGTGCCATTTCAGCACAGCTGCATCTCTCAGACAGTTTGAAAAGAAACAATGAATCGTTCTCTCGCCTCAGTCTGAATTTAACATTTAGTTTTTACAACAATAGCAGCGGCTTTATCTGTGTACATCTGTTTACATGTTCTCTGTCTTTTTAATTAATCTAATATATTTAGTTGTTTTTCCTGTGTTGTAAGCAATGTGTCAGCTACAGTTGTTGGTTGATGACTCAGAAACTTAAAAAAAAAAAAAAGTTAAATCCTACAGCTTCTATACAAAGCAAACCAGTGACCACAAACAGTGAAGAGGGTGAACTCACAGAGAAAGATGCAGATCAGAGTGTGATGGACTTTCATGTCGGAGGCTCTGATGGTTTCACGCTGCTTCTTCCTTCTTCTCTAGTGAATCAGGAACTCATCACTTCTCTAAATGACTTTTATTAAAGTGAAGATTTCCTCCTCTGCTCTTCTCTCCTCCCTCTGCCTCAAGTATTTCTTCCACCAAATGAAACAGACCATCACCTTGATTAAAAGATGGATGATGGATGATGGATTGCGCACTGAGAATGAAGACGAACTGAGAAAAAGTCCAGTTGCCTTTGCACGAGTAATTTGCGCGTTAATATTTTTTTCAAACTCTGGTTTTCATCATGAGTCCTTTCACACAGACGCTACTTACTTTGAAGTTTCTTGCGTGCACTTCCCGGCCTGACACTGGAGCCGGCCTGAGACCGGAGGTCTGCACTGAAGCAAGTTTTTTAAATCCCAGTTTCCATTTACAAACATGTCAAATTAAATCGGATAATGGATCATGGAAAATGGATAACGATTTGTTTTCCGTTTTTTGTTTTGTAGGCTATTATCAAAAAAAATTAAAAATAGGAAACAGTTCATTTTCCGTTTTGGGTTTTGTTATTGCAAAACCCAAAACGGATGGCCGTGAAGTACACGGACCACAGACCTCCCAGGCCCCCTCCTAGACACCTGCAAGAGAGACCAGCCAGCCCGTTGTTCCACGACCGGGACAAAAACCACATTGTTCCTCCTCAATCAGAGGTTGGACAACCGGCCGGACGCTCCTCTCAGAACCTTAGAGTTACTTAGAGCTGCTCCCTGTAAATCACTGGGACAAGGACATGTCAGAAATAAAACTGGTTTATTACTGAGGCCTCACATGTTTCCTTGAACAATCTGAAATGAACCAAACCATGAAATACTCAATCAGGACACAGAGTAGATGACAGAACTACAGGGGGCGCTGCAGAGCTCGCTGTCGGGACCTCGAGGGAGAACCACCTCAGGAAAGGTGAGTTTACTCAGGTCGACTTCAGCCTGGGAGAAGGAAAAGAAGGTCAGACTTCAGATGTTGGGATGTAAAAAAAAAAGGGTATCAGTTAAAAAATATATATATAAAAATATCCATAGTACTATAATGAATCTGATTAAAAACATGCATGAGAAGAAACAAAACATTTGAGGAAAAGTCAAGAAAAGTCTGTCAGTCTCAGGACCAGTCAGTACGGTGCCCCCAATTTAATATTATATTGTTGTGTAAACATGAACACAACATGATTTACATGCTGAACAAAATGAACTGTAATCCTTCATTAGATCTCAGAAAGTCATGTGACCTTTAGTTCAGGTCGCCTCTGTGCAACGACATGATGTGTTTCCTCTTTGGTATCTGTTGGCATGTTCATTTTGTATATATCACTGATTGTTTTCCCTTATTCTTTCATTCAGCTTAGTTTTCTGAGGCCTGGGCTATGGATATGTCCCTTTAATGGGCTGGCGACCACACCCACTCTGGGTTGTGGCAACGAGGTGGACACTCATTGGATAAACACTTGTATAAAAGAACCATTGTTCCTGTCTCCCTGATGAAGGCTAGACGCCGAAACGCGTCAGAGTTTTTAATTGTCATTTCGACCATGCCATAATTCAATAAAGGCATTTGAGAGTTAAGAGACTGCCTTGGAATTTTTCTTTTGTCTTCCTACATCCTCGATCCCTTTCCAAAGAGCATCTCTATTTTAAACAACGAGTCCACGAAGCGCTTCTTGTTTTGATCTTTTTTTTAAAAAATGATCTATACTTTTAATCTTTAGTATTGCACTAATAGAATGGCCTTCAGTGACTCGACAGAAAGCTGGTTCCTCTCCTCGGTCCACTGGCTCTGCATCGGTGAGAAAACCCTCTCAACATTTGCATTGTGAGAGGGAAGTGCCAAGACGAACTGTGCAATCTTCAGTTCCTTAGTGTGGTATATTTTGATGTCGATGCTGATGAAATGATGACCACTCTGACACGTCTTGTTTGTAGGTGGTAAAAAATGGTTTATTACAAAAAAGATACAGTGTCAAAAAGCCGAATCTTCGAGAAGTCTCTGGAGCCAATATGAGACCTCTGTCTCTTAGCCAAGAGTCCTAACCTTATTTATGTTTCTAAAACTCCACCTCTCTAAACAGAAGGATGTGGGTGACCAGGATGGTCATAAACTAAAACAATAACTAACCTGTCCAAATTAGCCTCTGGTATTTGACATCCTGACCAGTCAGTTAACCTTTAGGCTAACTTAAACATACATGAAACAAACCAAATACAGGTGTCCAGAAAGAGTGACCTAACATAAACATTAGCCTTGTTTCATATTATAAGAGTCATTTACCTTCAGGCAAGCAAAGAACACACCTGGAGATGAAAGACAATTCTAAAGATAAAAGTAAAGAATTTGAATTGGAAATTTATACTAAACACAAAAGTAACTCTCAGGGTAAATTACTTACAAATTAGGAGGTAGAAAATACACTACACTAGTAACATGCAACGCTTATGGCATACTTCGTGTGAACCTGGTCAAAACACTTGACATCATCAACCGGCACCCCCTTGTCTCCTAGGTACTTGATGCAGGCCTCCACATCATTCCAGTTTGGTGGGGGGATTTTTTTAACCTTTTCCCAAGCCACATCTCAACCGAGAGAAGTGTCTGCTCTGGATAAAGTTATGCAGTAGACCACAACACCAACTAAACGTGGATAAACTTAACAAGGATGTCTACATCTGTTCTAAGTTAAAGCAGAAGTAAGTGGTCCGGTCGTTTTCGCTAATGCTGCGTTCCAGGCAGGCTTTTGAAATCGTAAATTACAGCTTCAAGTCACAACTTACGACTTTGTAGCGTTCCAGGCAACCCACTCGTGTTTTTCCGACCTGTTTTACCGGTGAAAGTCACTATAACGGCCACTCGTAACTTCTGACCCGTGAACTCGTACCAGATCGAACTGGTACGACTTCACAGGTCGGAAAAATACGAGTTTCCTTGAACGCACCATAACAGTCCTTGGCTGCACACACAGCCCTGCATGCCGTTCTCTCTCCTCATTGGATAAAAACTGTAGGATACGATAAATGTTTTCTCTTCGGCTCAGAGCAGAGCAGAGTGACTGACAGACCCGTGTTTCAGTCCAAACACTCTATGTAAGTGATTGCTGTCGGAAGATATAACTATTTAAGACTTATATTAACACAAATATGAATGAATGAATGAATGAATGAATGAATGAATGAATGAATGAATGAATGAATGAATATTTTATTTTCGTGTCATGCCACCACTGTGGCCCATCCCATATGGGATTACAAGACACAATAACAAATACAAAAAAAACAAAAACTAGACAGTCCTTCCTGTTGGTGTTACTTGCCACACAGGTGTGACATAAATAAACAATTTATAATCAAATATATCACTTACTTCTGCTTTAAGTCAACAACGTATTTGAGGCAACATATTGTCAGAGATGTTTAGATGTTAGCCAGTATCACAACTAAGCATTAAGTCCGCTAGCTTAATGCTAACGTATAATGTAAAACTCCATAGACAGGCTAACAGACATTAGCCCGTTGCTATCGGCGTTTTGCAGCAACCGACAGCCATAGCAGTAAAGCTAAGTGAAGTTTTGGTGACTTCCAGATGATATTTAATCTTTCTGTCTCCAAAAATCATCAATTGCCTCCTGTGAAATGTCTCCTACTGTGACAGCTGTTGCCATAGCAACTGCTGCCATAGCAACTGTCACCGAATGTTGACTGTTTGTCCGAGTGAGTGGAGGGGGCGGGGCTTAGCCGGAGGTCAATTAGCTCCGCTGTCTTCACTCTAGTAGTCGAGAGAAATGGAGGGACAGAAGAAAAGGACAGGTGGAGCAGAGAGAGAGAGGCCAGTTGACCAGGAGGGAAGGTCAGTCAGAAACACTGTAGCTTTCATTGCGTTTATCGTTCAATCACCGTCACCACCGCACACTGTGTGTCTCACGGAGGGTTAATTTCATCACCTCTTAAGCAACAATAGTGGAAGTCACATACGCCGCCCCAGCCCCCTCCACACACACACACACACACACACACACACACACACACACACACACACACACACACACACACACACACACACACACACACACACACACACACACAGGCACACGGCCCGACAATCAATCCAGAATACCTAGAGATGAATGAAAAATATGATTTTGTTGCATAATGTTTGAGCCACTACAGGATAGCTTAAACATGCTGAAATAATAAATCATAATTAAATTCAGCTGGCTTTTTTCTTTACTCTTAATCTATTAGGCTGCAGCTTTGTGGCTCCTGGCTCCTCTAGTCCATATAAATCTGTGACAATTCAGCAGTTTTCTTTATTGTAATTCTGCACCATGATGATAGTTTGACATCATTAAAATACAAGCTCTATATAGTACAACTATAAACTTTATAGGCTGTGTTCACAGACACCTGTCTTTCTGGGGTGTTTCTGGGTTGTGTGTCAAATTCCCGGCCTGAATTATTGTCCCAGTCCGCCACTGACCGGGACAAAAACCACATTGTTCCTCCTCGATCAGAGGTTGGACAACCGGCCGGACGCTCCTCTCAGAACCTTAGAGTTACTTAGAGCTGCTCCCTGTAAATCACTGGGACAAGGACATGTCAGAAATAAAACTGGTTTATTACTGAAGCCTCACATGTTTTCTTGAACAATCTGAAATGAACCAAACCATGAAATACTCAGTCAGGACACAGAGTAGATGACAGAACTACAGGGGGCGCTGCAGAGCTCGCTGTCGGGACCTCGAGGGAGAACCACCTCAGGAAAGGTGAGTTTACTCAGGTCGACTTCAGCCTGGGAGAAGGAAAAGAAGGTCAGACTTTAGATGTTAAAAAGGTCTCAGTTAAAACATATATATAAAAAAATATTCATAGTACTATAATGAATCTGATTAAAAACATGCATGAGAAGAAACAAAACATTTGAGGAAAAGTCAAGAAAAGTCTGTCAGTCTCAGGTCCAGTCAGTACGGTGCCCCCAATTTAATATTATATTGTTGTGTAAACATGAACACAACATGATTTACATGCTAAACAAAATGAACTGTAATTGTTGTAGCCATTTAAAGTATTTAAACCACAATTTTTATTTGTTGCACACATATCAGTTATGTTTACATAATTTGACTTGGTAATTTAGTTTTGTAGAAGTTTATTGCGTCACATTACTTAATATAATACACGTCACTGGGGGGCGGGGCAAGTCAGAACAATGTCGAACAGGTGGATAGACTGTGGTTAGATATAGTTTTTGACTACAACTATTGATTTACAACCTTTAAGTTACAAATTTCGTTGATTGGATGGTTTTTTCGTTAACTTTTGGAATTTGTTATCATTATGAACTCAACTTTTTCTATGTTTTTTGCTTGCTTGGAAAATAAACATCTAAAAGAAGTATCACGCTGTGATTTTTGTTTGGAGGTGCTTTCAAATGCCACAGACCGTCAATCTCAACTGTGTGGAGCCAAATTCATTCATCTGCTGATCCTCGACATAAAACCCTGCTGCAGGTTTTCCTTACGTTGTGTGGAGCCACGGCTGCAGGGCCAGAGACCAGGCTGTAGTGGTCTGAGGCCTCCACTGGGCCAGAGACCAGGCTGTAGTGGTCTGAGGCCTCCACTGGGATCGTTGTGGTGTGAGTGATGCTGGTGTAAAGTGTGGTCACCTCCACAGCTGGAGCTCTGCTCTGTCCGTCCTCTCTGATCTCAGCGTACACCGAGCTGACCTGCAGGAGGAGAAGGGTTTGGTTTGTACCGTACAAACTCTGACGATGCTGAAATGTCCCAGCTGCACTCAAACTCACCTCTGTGACATCTTCGTACACAGCTTCCTGTGGAGGTCCTCCTGAAAAACATCAAGTTTAAACCATCACACTGTGAATGTTTCCCTGACGTCATCTGACTGCTAATCTAGATGATGATGATGTCACCACTCACCAGCCCCTCACCACAACCATGTGTGTATGGCAAGCGGATTTAACATTTAAAAGTTTGACTATAAGGAATTAACATCGTAGATATCAACAACCTCTTTCTGACTAGTCGTTATTGCAATTTGAATAGTTGGATTTTTCATTCAAGATATCTGTAACGTAATCGTGACTAGTGGAAACGACATTTAGAGATATCTGTAATTCAGTTTTGACTATAGGCACAATTGAATTACAGATGAATCCAAGATATCTGTAATTATATTCTGACTAAGTGGAATGAAAGTTGCAGATATCGCCAATTTCAGATATCTCTAATCAAAATCCAGTTCAAGATATCTATAACTTGACAATAGATATCTACAATTAAATTATGACAATTTCTAATTTGAGTAGCAGATATCTACAACATCATTTTGACTAGTTATAATTCCAGTTACAGATATCTACAGCATCATTTCGCCTTGTCAAATCTTGAAAAAGGACAAGTAGATATCTTTCATTGAAGTGAAATAAAGATATCTTTAACTTTATGACTAGTCAGAATCAAATTGTAGATGCCTCAAACTGGAATTATTACTATTCATAATTCAGTTACAGATATCTGTAATTCACATAGCGGATATCTGGAAAAGAATTGTATTGTGTAACTGAAATTGTGTGTGATGAAGTCTGATTCAATTAATATGTCCAAAATAAATAAATAAATAAAGAATTGTAGATATCTGTGATGACAAACCACAGGCACATGAATGGCAAAAGTGACGTCATTTGTCCTAGGAAGTAGTTGTGGATCTGAAATGTTCATTTTGACGAGGAAAAACCGAATTACAGATATCTGCAACACACATCCAGTCTGGTTTTTAAATGTTGAAATGGCTTGCCATATTATGTGTGTGTGTGTGTGTCTCACCTCTGGATCTTCTCCTGCACAGTATCAACACTCCCACTGAGACCAGGATCACTGTGATGATCAGAGTCGGACCCAGGTACAGCAGCACACCTGAGGTGGAGTCAAGAGTTCAGTGACAACAGCGTGATTACACTGACACCTGCTGGCTGAGTCTGGTATTACACCTGTGTTTACCTGGCAGCCTGCTGCATCAAGCTGGGACCAACAGCTGCACAATGACAACGTTACCAACTACAATAATTAGGGTGAATGCTGAAAGCTGTTGTTCTTCGTGTCGGCCATCTTGCTTTATTATTATTCTCACATTTCACATTTTTTGCATCCTAACTAGTCCTATATACTTTGTGCTACTTAAACGATTATTATTATTATTCAAATAGTGCAGCTTCTTCAGGACATTATTGCTGTTGTTTTTTTGTTTTGTTTTTTAATGTTGACAAGACTTTCAGCTATCATAGAAAAAGCTTTGATTTGTCACAGTATAGAACTCTTATGACTCCAGGCTCTCTGTGGCAGAGTGGCAGCGCAAAAGTCAGAATGGCTTCAGCAATGGCTTTCGACATTCACACACATTTTCCTTATGGAAATGCTCTTTCTAGTTTTAATTTGTGCTCAGACCGTTTTAGTCAAATTATCAAACAATTGTAAACTAATATCTGTCACATCAGACTTCCTGTTCATGTGCACTGCAGCAGATCATTATTATTTCTCTCATTGTTGGAGTTTCAGTTTGTTTTTCCTATAAATAACATCATCAGCCTGAGGCCAAACAGTGTTTCTGTGTTTTTAGGCTCATGTTGTCCACCGTGCTGCAGTCTGAGCACTAGATGGCGCCAGAGAGGCTCTAATGTTATTTTAGATCCAGGAAGAGGACATTCATTTAACTTGTACTGTAACTGACGCTGCTGAGTCTCTAATGTAAAACTGAACCAACAGGTAAAAGGAGCTGAACCTGCAGCTGCCGTCGTCTCAGTGGAAGAGTGTGGACGTGTGGAGCTTCCTGTTGAACTCTGTGCTGCTGTCGGTGCTGTGGAGGCTGAAGGGACGGATGATGATGAAGCAAGAAGAGAAACAAGAGTGAAGGTAGAGAGAAACCAGGTTCTCCTTGAACTCACAGGAGGCTTTGAGAACAGACAACAACATCTTCAGACACATTTTCACCTCCTTCAGGAGAAACTCACCTTCTGTGACAATGATCTCAAACTCTTTAAACAGGTTTTTGGACTGAGGTTTGCCCAGTCCACAGCCGTACCTCCCAGAGTCAGAGCTGATGAGCTGTGTGATGGTCACATCCAGAACTCCTCCACCAGAACGTCTAGTGAACATGATGCTGTATCTGCCGCTCTCCTCTTTGTTCTTATTGGTTTTAATGAGAAAGTCTTTTTGTCTTTTGCACTCTCCCTCTCTGCACACATACCTCCACGCTCTAGTGGAAGAAAAAACACATTCAACGCTGATGTTTCCTCCCTCTGTTCCTTGATAAACTGGGATTTCTGCATCGATGAGACCAGTGTTTCCACTCTGTGCTGCTGAAAGTGAAAAATCAGTCATTACCATAAGCCGCCCAATCACAGTACTTCCTGCCCAGTCCCACTGGGATCTGCCTAGTTCACCAGTAACCGATGGAGAGACAACTGTCCCCACAGTCATTCTGGAGATGAGACGACACTTTGAAATGTAAGAAAAGTGTTTCAGCTCAGTTCAGCAGCTACGACTGTTCAAACCAACGGCCTCCACCAGATTCTAGTGAGGAAATAAGTAAAGGTTCCTGTCTGAACCACTCGTTTCTCGCTTGGTTAAAGATGTTTCATCGAAGTTCTCACGAGAACCTGAGCCAGTGTCAGAGAGGAAAATGAAGAACTGTGTAGAAACCCAGAGGAGATACTCACAGAGAAAGAAGCAGCCGATCAAAATGTGCTGGACTTTCATGTTGGAGCTGCCGATGGTTCGACGCCGCCCGTCCTCCTTCTTCTCTCTGGTCGACCAGGAACCTGTAACTTCTTCAAACATTGTCCCACTTCCCATCAGAAGCACACCGTGACCGACCCCTCCTCCTCTGATGTCGGCCTGTCTCTACTGGAGGATCCACTTCCTGCACGGCTGATGTGATTCACAGTGAACAAAGACGGCTGTCAATCACAGTGTGAATGGTTATTTGTCTGTCTGAGTGTGTGTGGTAGAAACTGCTCACGTGACCAGGTGGAGCTTCCTCTGCTAAATGCACAGCTCATCCAGTCCACAGCAGAAACCTCCACCTTTCCAGCTCACAGTGGCTCAGTGGGTCTGTGATGCTGCTACAGCGTCATGTGTATGGTGGTTATTAGCTGCCATAAATCAAGAGCATATTATGTTGATGTGAGAGCATTATTTTTTGATTTCACATTCAGATTTTGTGATATTGTCTGTCAAAACTCTGCTCTCGCATTCAAATTTGCCCTGCTCGTGCTCAAACTGTGTGCTCGCACTCAGTTATAGCTGCTTGCGCAGATTTCCTGCGCTCAAGATCGAGCTCTTCTTCTTGTGCTGAGGAAAGTTCTGCTCTCGGATTTCTGCTCTTTCTGCTTTTCTATCAACTGTCAACAGATAGAAGGCCGGCTACTGTTGACCAATCAGATTATCCCTGCTTCTTTGTGGGTGCGTTCGCTGTACTTCAAGGAGTGTTGCATACGGACGGGCACTTTTTTGAAAAAATATTGAAGCGGTCGCATGTATGGTTCAAGGCCATGCAGACTTTAAAAGTGTACTTTTTACCTTATGGGGTCTTAAAAGGGATATTTGTAGAAAAATGTGCACCTCAACATTCTCAGCATCATGCTGGGCCAGGATGCGAACCAGCGGTCCCATGAACAATAAAAGATAGAAGTCTTAACCACTGGACTATCATATCCATTTACTAGTATTTATACTATATAAAATATATCCCGATGATAGTGCATAAAAAAAAGAATATATATATACAGTTAATTGAATTGAATTGAATTGAAAACTTTATTGAACAACGTTAAACAAGTGTTCAAAAGGATTAAAACACAATAAAGCCAAAAGGCTTGTTTCCATTGTGGTCCTGTGAGATGGTAGACAACTATAAATATTTATACATAAATATGATGGTGTCTTAAGTAGTTTTACAAACAGACCATATCGGCTACCCGCCCCTACGGAGCGCTCAAAAAGAAAACTAAGGCACCCATGGCGGCATCAGCTACTACTACTACTACTACTTTATGTTTATGTAGCTATTGTACTGAAAAGCACGGGCGCTTGTGTATTGATTAACTGATATTTTATTCAAAAAGTTGTGAAAACATAAAGGGAACCACCACATTTAACAGCCTGGAGGGCAGAAGTAGATAAACCCGGTAGAAGGAGTGCCCGCCCGTATGCGACGCTCCTTGAAGTACAGCGAACGCACCCACAAAGAAGCAGGGATAATCTGATTGGTCAACAGTAGCCGGCCTTCAATTGGTTGACAGTTGATAGAAAATCCTTGAGCAGAGCAGAAATCCGAGAGCAGAACTTTCCTCAGCGCAAGAAGAGCTCGATCTTGAGCGCAGGAAATCTGTGCAAGCAGCTATAACCGAGTGCGAGCACACAGTTTGAACACGAGCAGGACAAATTTGAATGCAAGAGCAGAGTTTTGACAGACAATATCCCAAAATCTGAACGTGAAATCAAAAAATCATGCTCTCAAATCAATATAATATGCTCTTGTTTTATGGCAGCAAATAACCACCATACATGTGACTTTTCCTTTCTCCGTCTGTTCTGCATCACGCGACGCAGCCGTGAGGAGTCGGACCAGTCTCACACAAGAAGTTAGTCAAAGCTCTGAGAGGAAGAAGTGAGTCTGTCCTCATAGCCAGAGGCTGCTTGTGTTGCATTATGGGTAACGCCAGTGCCAGGGTTAGATGAGAAGCTGCTGCATCAACTGTGATGCTTCTGTTTTGACACATAGTTCATAATGAGTCAGAAAAACACAGTTAAACAGAGTTTTAATCTAGAAATCATGTAGAAAAGATCTGATAATACAACAGCACTCAGCAAAGTAACACTGGAATGATACAAGTAGATGATGGAGCAGTATTTCATGTTCAGTCAGATTCAGCTGTGGCTCTTAAACCAGCACTTAGGAACTTTTCAACCTTCATAAAATATTTTCATAACTTTTGTGATGATACATCGACTTACAACAAGTTGAATGACACCTCTGTCGTGGTCTGAGGGGGTCTGTATCATTATGGTCTGTATCTCTTTCTCTGGCACTAAGCAGCTTTGGGGAGCATGGTAGGAACCCTCACTTTACTTTCACTTTCACTTTTGCGAGTTACAACGAGGAGGGAACAGGCAAAACGGCACTTTAGCAATGGATTATGTTTGTGTTTTCACTTTGAAATGATCCACTGGAAACAGAAACTTAGTTTTGATGTCTTCTGTTAATTTTAATGCAGGATATTTACAGGGCTTCACGCTAGTGTTCATGGGAAATGGAGTCTTCCTTCAGGCAAAACACTACCGCTTTGGTCCACAGGCGCCGCCAAACTCAACCAAAACTGAAAGTTCTTTAATACTGCTTTAATCTCACCATACAGAACAAAACAACACTGGGGCCTCATTTATCAAAGAGGGTGTAAAACTGCTACTAAAGTTTTGCGTACGGCGAAAAGACGAAAATGGCGTACACCCTAAATATTTACACCTTTTTCAGATCAATCAAACTGTGCGTACGCACAACTCTCCGCAATAAATCACACAGGACTCAAGAATGGTGCACACGTGAACACACCTCTTACTCCGCCCCCGGAACGCCTATATACAACTATATATGGTCAGCACGTGCATATTTAATTAGCCATGTGCTCTCTGTGGCGCAGCAACAAGTGACAACAAAGTGACAACGGAGACAACGGGCGGAGGACGGGAGAAAGAAGCGGAACTTCTCCGCTTCTCCGAAAGCAGATACACGGGCAATAAATCAGTCAGAAAATGATCTTGCATTTTAATAAGCTACAATAAAAACAAAAACCTCCCAAATCTCAACAAAAGGGAGCAGAAAGAAGAAGAATCTTATGTAATCTGCCCCTTTATCCCAGAAAATCTTTTTTTTTTTTTTTGTTTTTTTTTTAACTAGGCCTAGATGTTAAAACAATGTAGGAAGCAGGACGATAGTTACCATTACTTTGCACGCCTTTCTACACAGTTACAGCTCTACTGGACTCGGTTTAGGTCATTTTCCATTAGGCTACAGCTGAGTCCTTCACAGTTCCTCCTCAGGGCCGCGTTGTCTCACTCTTTATTCTCTCCTCTCGTCAGCTCCAAACACACGTGCACCTCGTTAACTCAGGTGACAGAATAATAACAGTCTCAGTAGCTGCAGATCAGTGTGCGCTGCTGCCGGTGTGTTTTTAAACTTGGATGGTTTGATCCTTGTCGGACGTCACACATAGCCTAATCAAAAAAGCAAAATCCACAATCCACTCTGTTTATCAATTAACATAGAGCCTAGTGTTATTATAGAGCGGGTTGGATTGCCAGCATCAACGGTCCACCACTACCACAATTCCTACTTCAAAAAATCCTACTGTGCTCTTCTAAATGTACTCCGCTCCTCTCTCCCTCTCACACTGCAGTTCTCTGACTCAGCAACGGTGTCGCCAATTCCTCCTGTTCCTCAAAAAAGGCGTAAATCACGGTACACCAGGGTCAAAATGGGTGTAAATGTCCGCACTTTTCCCCGTCAGGTTTTGGCTTGATAGATCCCAAATTTGGCGGAGAAAAGTGCGTACGCACAAAACGAGGGGAAAATGGCGTAAAAAAAGGTGAATCCACAATGATAAATGAGGCCCCTGGAATGATACAAGCAACAGGTTCAGTTGTGTAATGTGATATGTTTAACATGAATTACAAATGGAAAACATCAATTAAATACCAGTAAACCATTTTTGTGGATCATAATTAAAAACATTTCTGCACATCAAAGCAAAAAGAGGAAAAGACTTCAGCATTTTACAAACTGAGATTTTAACTGTTACGTCTTATCATTTTTTGACCAACAGCAACTTTTACCAGAAATATAACAAAACACAATGAAACACACAACAATGATTCCCATGATTCACTTCATCCACAACAATATCTCTTATAACATCTCTCCATCTGTTCTCAGCTTCTGGTCGTCTCCTCTCATGGTATTCTACTCGCTGTTATGGCAACAAGTTTACTAAATACAGTAATTAAGAATATAATACAAAACAAAAAATAAAATCTTACCATGGTCATTAACAGTGACCCAGTCCTGGTCTAAACCCAGACAGTGTCTGATTTACTGAGAGTCTGTGTGAGTGATTGTGGAGTAGATCTGGTCCTGGTCCCTGGAGGCTGGATCCAGGCTCTGGTAGGTGGAGTCTTCACATGTGGAGGCTGGAGACACGTTCACATAGTCGATGCACTGAAGGAAAAGGAAACAACAACTTTATTGACCTCATGGTAAAAAAAACGTGTGAAGCAGAAGTTTTGGGTTTGGAGCATCTGAATCCTCTGGTCGTGAACACAGAGAAGAGAGATGACATCTATGACTGTGGTTTGTGATGGTTCGTTTGTATTTAGTGCTATAAATAAAATACTAAGAATAAAGGTCCAAGAAAAACACAAAGTGAAAATTGTCTGTGAAACTGTCAAACTGTTCACTGTCCACAACTGTTCAGGTAAACTCATGGACAAACATTTTACTAGGAAATACTGAGTAGTGGAGCTTCATGTGAAGAGGAAACTCGTTATAAAACAAATTTTTATTCCTGGACTTTCAACCCAGCATGAGACTCTGCTCTTGTTTTAGTGCTTTATTGTTTTCATTGTTTTAACATTGTTATTGTTTTATGTTTTATGTTAAAGGACAATTCCAGGCGAATTCAACTCGGGGGTGTATTTTCCGATCATTTTAGGTCTAAAAGAAGGAATCTGAAGATTTTCAGTTTAATTGCTCCAAAAAACAGCACAGACGTGTGGAAGCAGAAGTTGTGGGTTTGGAGCGTCTGAATCATCTGGTCATGAACACAGAGAAGAGAAATTACATTTATGACTGTGGTTTGTGATGGTTCGTTTGTATTTAGTGCTATAAATAAAACACTAAGTATAAAGCTCCAAGAAAAACACAGAAGTGAAAATTGTCTGTGAAGCTGTCACAATATCCACAGCTAACAACTGTTACAACAGTTACTAGAAAATACTGAGTAGTGGAGCTTCATGTGAAGAGGAAACTCGTCTGCTCTTGTTTTAGTGCTTTATTGTTTTTATTGTTTTAACATTGTTATTGTTTTAAAGGATCGTAGGGCAGGATTTGTGAGAAAATACCGGAAAATACCCATGCGTTTTACGTTTTTTAAATAATAATGGGTGAGGAAGCGTTCAAAACCAAAAAGAACGAGCCCACCCGCGTATCTCTCGATTGCCCTGAACGGGGTCTGTGCTGCAAAATGCGCTGCAATTCAGGGGGTGAATTTCGCGCGCTGGCCGGCGGACCTGACGTCAGCGCGTCCACAACTGCCTTCGAATTGATCAATGGAATGGAGACATGAAGAGGGCAACCGCGGCAGAGCGACTGATATAGTAACAGAGTGGCGACACTCCCCGTTATATCAATCGCTCTGAACCACGGTGGATCCAAATTACTGTTAGGCCTACTACCAGCAAACGACCCAGCACAACTGAAAGCCCTGTTAACCCCCCCCCCCCCCCCCCCCCCGCCGCCACTCTCTCTCCCCCTCCCTTCACACACGCACACAGCAGGCAGGTCACTAACTTACACACCCTCTCCCTCATCACTACTGTCTTATTATTAGCCGTTAGCCGCAGCTAGCGGTTAAAAGCCGACGTTATAACTTTAACAACGTTATCAGGCAGGTGGACAAACGTCCTCTTTTGCCCAGACACGTCCACTTTTCACGTCCTGGCCGGCGTGTCCGCGACGCGTCCGTTTTTTTTTTTTTATTTTTATGAAATCATGAATATGTCCGGTGTTTATTGGTTTTCATGGGCCCGCGGACCCTGACAGATGCGGTCCGACCATGGATGTAGCCTATTGGGTCCGACACCCGGACCCGGCGCGTTAATTCTCGGTACCGGCCCGTAGGAGCCCATACAGATCCATGCAGAGGAGCTCAGAGGAACAGACAGCAGCCCCCTGCTGCAGCACAGTGAAGAGGCAGGTGTGTGTGTGTGTGTGTGTGTGTGTGTGTGTGTGTGTGTGTGTGTGTGTGTGTGTGTGTCTGTCTGTGAGAGAGAGAGAGAGAGAACCCCCCCCCCCCCCCCCTCCCTCCCTCCCCAGATAGGAAAGACTGTAAAAGTAAAGTAAACAGTGAAGAGTCTGTGCGCGCTCCCGTGCCGGTGGCTTCGCTGGTTGCTGTAGTTACGCGCAGCGGCCGTCGCGTCACTGGCCGTTCTCATTAATCCTGCCCTATGATCCTTTAATATTGTTTTTATGTTTTATGTCTTGCATTCTATTATCTATGTACAGCACTTTGTTCCAGCTGTGGCTGTTTATAAATAAAGTTGAGTTGAAGAAGTCAACAACATGTAGATCAGTTTCACCTGTTTGTTTAGCTCAGCATCATTACATGTATTAGTCTTGTCAGAGACGGTAAAGTCACAGTGAGAGTCAACAGAGACATTCTAGAGGAATTCACCTCCATGTTGTTGTCGTCCGTGTTTCCTCTCCACCTTGAACCTGTGGAACAGATTTCATGTTTTCATTGTTCACATTAGTTTTCATTGAAAGATGCAGAGACAGTTGGAAGGTAACTCACCACAACAGTCCTTCATCTTCTGGTTGTAGAGCAGCAGCAGAACAACAACAGCCAACAGGACGACCACAACCAGCACAGAGACACACACACCCACAACCAGGAAGTAACCTGGACCAGAGGAGGAGGAAAAGATGGAAACTCTTCTCAGTACCTACAGGAAACACAGTCGATTCAATCTTTGAACATGAAACACACCTGGACGTTGTGGACCTGCAGCTGGTGAAGGGGCGGAGCCTCCTGTGGTCTGTGGTGAAGCTGTTGAAGCTGTGAACAAACCATCAGACAGTCAGATCAATACATCCTTAACATTCACATTAAACTGTGTCAGCATGTGACTAACTGCTTCTTCTACTGAGTCTTTATGTTCACACTCCTGAAAATCAGCAGCACAAACTTTTTAACATGTCAGGTTTTTAGAATGAATGTGAGAGTGTGTGAGGGTCCAGATGCTGTAAACATGAATGGAACAGCACTTACACACTCTCACCACACGTTACCTTGACAACAAAACGTTGTTGACTCTGGTCTTGGACCGATAATTTACCGTGTATGAGGGAGGCCGACTCAAAACTAAATGTTCCTGGATCAGATCTGATCAAATTATCATCAATAATCACAAACTGCACGTTAATACTGACAGTAAACTTCTTTTTTTTCTTTCTTTCTTTTTTTGTTGTTGCTCCTGTCCATTAACAATAAAGAGACCGGCGGAGCTCTCTCTGTCCTGGGGCCTCATTTATCATTGTGGATACACCTTTTTTTTACACCATTTTCCCCTCATTTTGTGCGTACGCACTTTTTCCGCCAAATTTGGGATCTATCAAGCCAAAACCTGACGGGGAAAAGTGCGGACATTTACACCCATTTTGACCCTGGCGTACCGTGATTTACGCCTGTTTTGAGGAACAGGAGGAATTGGCGACACCGTTGCTGAGTCAGAGAACTGCAGTGTGAGAGGGAGAGAGGAGCGGAGTACATTTAGAAGAGCACAGTAGGATTTTTTTGAAGTAATTGTGGTAGTGGTGGACCGTTGATGCTGGCAATCCAACCCGCTCTATAATAACACTAGGCTTTATGTTAATTGATAAACAGAGCGGATTGAGGATTTTGCTTTTTTGATTAGGCTATATGTGACGTCCGACAAGGATCAAACCATCCAAGTTTAAAAACACACCGGCAGCAGCGCACACTGATCTGCAGCTACTGAGACTGTTATTATTCTGTCACCTGAGTTAACGAGGTGCACGTGTGTTTGGAGCTGACGAGAGGAGAGAATAAAGAGTGAGACAACGCGGCCCTGAGGAGGAACTGTGAAGGACTCAGCTGTAATGGAAAATGACCTAAACCGAGTCCAGTAGAGCTGTAACTGTGTAGTGGAAAGCAGCAAAGTAATAGTAACTATCGTCCTGCTTTACATTGTTTTAACAACTAGGTAAAAAGAAAAAAAAAAAAAAAGATTTTCTGGGATAAAGGGGCAGATTACATAAGATTCTTCTTCTTTCTGCTCCCGTTTGTTGAGATTTGGGAGGTTTTTGTTTTTATTGTAGCTTATTAAAGTGCAAGATCATTTTTCTGACTGATTTATTGCCCGTGTATCTGCTTTCGGAGAAGCGGAGAAGTTCCGCTTCTTTCTCCCGTCCTCCGCCCGTTGTCTCCATTGTCACTTTGTTGTCACTTGTTGCTGCGCCACAGAGCGCACATGGCTAATTAAATATGCACGTGCTGACCATATATAGTTGTATATAGGCGTTCCGGGGGCGGAGTAAGAGGTGTGTTCACGTGTGCACCATTCTTGAGTCCTGTGTGATTTATTGCGGAGAGTTGTGCGTACGCACAGTTTGATTGATCTGAAAAAGGTGTAAATATTTAGGGTGTACGCCATTTTCGTCTTTTCGCCGTACGCAAATATTTAGTAGCAGTTTTACACCCTCTTTGATAAATGAGGCCCCAGGTGTGTTAATTTACTTCTTTTTTTTTTTAACACTCGCGTTCACAACGCTATGAACTGTGGGTAATTCCCCTACCGTAAGTCAGCATCGGTGCTGACTTACGGTAAGGGGGCAGTAAGGGCTCATTCACTGACTCACTGACTTGATGATCTGACATGGAACAGAACTCACACACTCACGGACTTCCCGTGAACACGCCTCTAAGTCAGTGAGTCCGTGAGGGGTCGGATTGAAATTGGGCATCGACTCAATCTTTGAACATGAAACTCACCTGAACCTTCAGGTGATGAAGGGGCGGAGCCTCCTGTGGTCTTTGGTGAAGCTGTTGGAGCTGTGAACAAACCATCAGACAGTCAGATCAATACATCCTTAACATTCACATTAAACTGTGTCAGCATGTGACTAACTGCTTCTTCTACTGAGTCTTTATGTTCACACTCGTGAAAATCAGCAGCACAAACTTTTTAACACGTCAGGTTTTTAGAATGAGTGTGAGAGTGTGTGAGGGTCCAGATGCTGTAAACATGAATGGAACAGCACTTACCCACTCTCACCACACGTTACCTTGACAACAAAACGTTGTTGACTCTGGTCTTGGACCGATAATTTACCGTGTGTGAGGGAGGCCGACTCAAAACTAAATGTTCCTGGATCAGATCTGATCAAATCATCATCAATAATCACAAACTGCACGTTAATACTGACAGTAAACTTCTTTTTTTTCTTTCTTTCTTTTTTGATGTTGCTCCTGTCCATTAACAATAAAGAGACCGGCGGAGCTCTCTCTGTCCAGGTGTGTTAATTTACTTTTTTTTTTTTTAACACTCGCGTTCACAACGCTATGAACTGTGGGTAATTTCCCTACCGTAAGTCAGCATCGGTGCTGACCTACGGTAAGGGTCAGTAAGGTCTCATTCACTGACTCACTGACTTGATGATCTGACAGTGGAACAGCCCTCACACACTCACGGACTTCCCGTGAACGCGCCTCTAAGTCAGTGAGTCCGTGAGGGGTCGGATTGAAATTGGGCATCGACTCAATCTTTGAACATGAAACTCACCTGAACCTTCAGGTGATGAAGGGGCGGAGCCTCCTGTGGTCTGTGGTGAAGCTGTTGGAGCTGTGAACAAACCATCAGACAGTGAGTGTGTTTGGGTCATTTATCCTCAGGTTAACACGTGAACCTTTACGAGCCTGGTAAAAACCGGACAGTGAATCTACCTCACTGTTCACATAGATGTAACGAAGCAGCATCGGCTGTTTTCAGATACCAACTTATTAGAACCAGAAGAAGCTGTGGAGACATGACATAACCGAGACATATTCTGCTCCTTTTCCACAGATTAAAACAGATTTTAAAAAGTCATGTCTGTTCTGCTTCGGTCCAAATCCCACCAGGATCAAACATCACAGCTCTCTCTGTTCAGAACAGCTGGTTTCAGTGTCTGTCCCTTTAAATGCAAATGAGCCACTGCTCACCAGGCCCCGCCCCCTCTACAGCTACCTGTACGTAGAGCGCTGGAAAAGAGAGTAAGGACACCACCATTGACTCCCGTGGTAAGGGTTTAAGGGTTTAAGGGTTTAAGGGTTTAAGGGTTTTGCGACCCTAGTGGCAGGATATGGGTGTTGCAAAAGCGCCCAGAAAACCCAATGTATGTGTGTTGCCCACTTGCTGGTAAATTGATGAAAACGGCCGTGTTTTTGTTTTTAGGTGTCTTGGTCATATCAGATTATACTTATAATTAGTTTATTACAAAATGTAGATTGAAACATTCATGTAGACAACAGTTTTTTTGTATTTTTTTTTTACTCTCCTATGTGTTAATGTTTATCTGTAAAGGATCCTCAATGATGCTATTAACGTGGGTGATCTATAAATGTCCTTAAATTATTGAAAATACCACACTGCTCATTCACCAACAATGCAGAGATGTCAGTTCTTGGGCGCTTTTGCAATACCCATATTCCTCCACCAGGAGGCGCTTCCATTGGACCAATGCTGTCCTTACTCTCTTATTCCAGTGCTCTACCTGTACTCACAGGTAGGGGTGGGATTATGCTAATTAGAAAACTAAAGACATCATTGTCAGACAAAAAAACCACATGGATTTAACCTCAGGAGCCTGAACATCACTGATTTATTGTCAATTATCACATTTTGGGGCCAGAAGACAAACACCCAGATAAATGTTAAAGAGCCTCAGAGAGAGATGTTTACATGATATGTCTCCTTTAAACTTACCGCCTGTGACTCGGATCTCAAACTCCTCGTATCCATCCTGAAGAGGAAAAGAGCGAACCAGACCACACCGGTACTGGCCTGAGTCAGAGGGACGTAGCTCTCTGATGGTCAGATGGAGAAATGTTAAATACAGTGGAAAGAATCCTTCTTCATATTCAATCTCGTATCTGCCAGCCTGATTCCTGCTGCCTCTTGTTTCGACAAGAACGTCTTCCTCTCTGCATTCGTCCTTACAGAACAACTTCTTCCATCCACCCAAGAAAAATCCACATGGAACTGTGATGTTTCCTCGTTCAGTTCCTGTACGGACGCGTCGCTGTGCATCAACAAGCCCGATGTGAACATCCTGCAGCGCTGCACGAGACATCAACAGAGTGTGAGCATATCAGGAGAATTTCACAACCGCTGTGTGTGAAGGAGATAAAATACCGCAGCTCCTCCCTGAGAAGCTGGTGCAGTTAAACACTTCTTATGCTCTGATGCAACATTGATGTCTTGTATATTACTGTATATTACTGATCAACTCAACAATACCGAATGTCTGGGCCCCTCAGGCCAACCTGTTCTAAGGCATTAAATATTTCTAATAACTCAAATTAGTTTCTAAATGCTGTTTTGATGTCAAATTTCTGTTGTGTTTTAATGTATTGTACAAGTCTCTGTAAAGCACTGGATGCTGCTAAATCATTATTAAAGCAGAAGTCAGCGATCCGGTGGTTTTGTCTAACTTCCTGTCAGCAGATGGAGTTAGCAGTCCCCGCCCTCGTCCCTACGTCACCACATTCAGGCGCATCCCTTGGCTGCACACACAGAGAGGACCGCCCCTTTATGCCGTTCTCTCTCCTCATTGGATAAAGGTTGTAGGATACAAGGAAAGTTTTCTCCTGGGCTCAGAGCAGAGCAGAGTGACTGACAGACCCGTGTTTCAGACCAAACACTCTATAGAAGTGATTGCTGTCGGAAGATACAACTATTTAAGACTTATATTAACACAAACATTCACCTTACTTCTGCTTTAACTTTCACTGATTTATTTAGCTGCCAATATGTGTGAAGTTAATGTACATAACATAAAATGTCTGTAGAAAACCAATTAACTTTAAAGCAGAACTATGCAGGATTTGGGCTGTAATTATTGTGGCTCAGAGTCACTGTGATGGTAGAGTGACCTGTTATGAGGTGAATGGGGTCTAGGCCAATGCGCTCACCCCCCCCACTGGCTGAAAACCGCACTTGCAAGATCAGTCCTCCGTCTCGGTGTAAATCTCATCAATGGATAGAACTATCGCGAGAAACTGCCTTACGGCAGTACGAGATAAGGACGCAGATGACGTCATGCATGTCATGAATCGTGATTGGTTTGAGTTCGGAAAGTCGGAGGAAACCATGGAAACATGTTTGTATGAAGTTCGGCTTGTGGCTAACACGGAGCTAATGCTAACACGGACACACAGACACCATGGATCTTTTATAAGATAATGTAATACATCATGACACACACACACACGCCTTCGCGTTTTGGAACCTTTATTCATGTGTGTGTATGTCTGTGTCTTTGTGTCTTTGTCTGTGTGTGGCCGTGTTAGCGTTAGCTCCGTGTTAGCATTAGCTCCGTGCTTAGCAAACACCGCTCTCTACCTTCAGCAGTAAACACAAGCACGTGTAGGGAGGGTGTGGAGGAGGTGGGGCGGCGAGTTTTTTTTTTACGACAGTGACATGTGCCTCCCAGAACTGTGGGGGAGCCCCGGAGAGGGAAAAAAAGAGAAACCAACGAAGGAGCGAGCTATTTCCGGCCAAGTTGCATAGTTTTGCTTTAAAGGGACAATGAGTTTTGGAAAGCAAAGTGTTTTCACACTACATTTCCCGTGAGCCTCCGCTTGCACGGTGAAATTCTTGGACCGGCGTGTAATGGAAAATTTTCTGTTGTATAATCATGTTTGTGATTGAACTTCTCTTTACCTTGTGATATGTGGTAGGCTACTTAGTTAATCCCTTTGATGGCAGCAGTGAGAGGTACACCAGAGAGTCCACTCAGGACAGGTTAAAGGTTAAGAGCCAGAGAGACTCCCATAAAAGAGTCCTGGTGGTGAGACGAGGCAGAACCACCGGAGGGGCCATATTTTGTTGGCTCCTTTTTTTCGAACCAAATTATTTTCTTTCGATTGTGATATATTTTGAGTTTATGGTAAGATTATTTAGCTGAATTTTTTTTTTACCACATATCACAAGGTAAAAAGAAGTTCAATCACAAACATGATTATACAACACTTGTAAAGCATAATATGGGTTAACAGGCACGTATCAGGCACGTTTCCTAAACCCCTGAAAGTAGCTGCCATCAAGCCACTCTTAAAAAAGAGAACATTGGATACTACCATTTTAACCAATTACAGACCCATCTCAAATCTTCCCTTTATAGCCAAGATCATTGAGAAAGTGGTTTTTAATCAACTCAGCAACTTCTTGAACTCCAGTGGACTCTTTGACAAATTTCAATCAGGCTTCCGACCTCACCACAGTACAGAAACAGCTCTGATTAGAGTGTTAAATGACATAAGGCTGAACACTGACTCAGGCAAGGTGTCAGTTCTGGTCATGTTGGATCTCAGTGCTGCGTTTGACACTGTGGATCACAGTATACTGCTGGACAGGTTGGAAACCTGGGCAGGACTCAGCGGGACAGTCCTAAAATGGTTCAGGTCCTACTTAGAGGAACGGAGTTATTTTGTGACCATTGGTAGTTATCAATCCGATCGAGTGGCTATGACATGTGGAGTTCCTCAGGGGTCAGTCCTTGGACCCCTTCTGTTTAACCTGTATATGCTGCCTTTGGGTCAAATTCTACAGAACTCTAATGTCAACTATCATAGTTATGCAGATGACACACAGATATATCTTGCACTGTCTCCAGATGACTGCAGTCCAATAGAGTCATTATGTCACTGTTTAGAGCAAGTCAAAAATTGGATGAGCCAAAATTTCCTTCAGTTAAATCAAGAAAAAACTGAGGTCATTGTTTTTGGAAATAAAGAGAAGAGGGTTGCTGTCAGTAAACACCTTGAGTCACTGTCTTTAGAAACTAAAGACCAAGTCCGAAACCTTGGCGTGCTGATAGACTCAGATCTGACCTTCAACAGCCATATCAAATCAGTCACCAAATCAGCCTTTTATCAACTTAAGAACATATCCAGAATTAAGGGTTTTATGTCCCAAACTGATCAGGAGAAGCTGATTCATGCTTTTATCTCCAGTAGACTAGACTACTGTAACGGTCTTCTGACTGGTCTCCCCCAAAAACGTATCAAACAGCTGCAGCTCATTCAGAACGCTGCAGCTCGAGTTTTAACCAGAACAAAGAGATCAGATCACATCACCCCGGTTCTTAAGACCTTACATTGGCTCCCAGTCAGCTACAGAATAGATTTTAAAGTTCTGCTACTGGTTTACAAATCACTGAATGGTTTAGGTCCAGAATATATGAATGACATGTTAGTAGAGTATAAACCCAGTAGAGCTCTGAGATCTACTGACTCAGGTCAGATAGTGGAGCTCAGAGTTCAGACCAGACATGGTGAAGCAGCATTTAGCTGTTATGCTGCTCACAAGTGGAACAAACTACCAGCAGAACTGAGATCAGCCCCAACTGTGAGCACTTTTAAATCCAGGTTAAAAACATTTCTCTTTTCATGTGCTTATAGCTGAGAACTTAAAACTTTATCTTTTATTTGCTCTTGCTTTTAACTCTGTTTTTAGTGTTTTGTTTGTTTTTATTCTGTCTTAAGCTGTTTTTAGTGTTTTGTTTGTTTTTATTCTGTCTTATGCTTCTTTTTTTAAAAATGTTTTGTCTTTATGTAAAGCACATTGAGTTGCCTTGGTATGAAATGCGCTATATAAATAAAGATGCCTTGCCTTGCCTTGCCTTGCCTTAACATCAACATGTTCCTTTACAGGCGCAAGACGGACGAAAGCAAAAATTTGCCAAGAATGTTTTCATTCATCAAGAATGAAAGTCAGAGGTTTTAAGACGATCAGATACCGTCGTCGTTCCGACCATAAACAGCGATCCGGCTGCGTTATTCCCATGAACCCGCCGGGCAGCGTCCGCGAAACCGAAAGTAGGAAATGCTGGGCGAGCAAAATAACGATAAAGATAAAACGATATATTTATTGAGAATAGACCCATTACCAGGTACCACGTAGATCCACATTAATATGAGACTTTTTTATAACCAAATACAAACTCCTCGTTGTCCCTTTAACTGTCAGTTTATTTAGGTACACCCAGTTAAGACTAATAAATCCTACTACGAGACACATTCACACTAACTGTTCATTGTTATTAATTATTGGTATCATCATTAAGAAAAACTACAACATAAAGTGGATATACTCACTGAGACAGAAGAAGATCCAAGAGTGATAAACTTTCATGTTTGAAGCTCTGATGGTTTCACACTGTTTCACACTGCTCTTTCCTTCTTCGCTGTTAAACTTCTCTTTTCTCTAAATGACGGAGAAAAATAATAATCTCCTCCCCTCTACGTTTCTCTTAAGTCACAAACTGTACATTTCTGTCATTTCCACAAAGTCATAATCAAATGGCACAGGAAGCTGATTCAGACGCTCCACTCCCTCCAATATTATAAATACTGTATGAACACTGACATTGTGTCCAGTTTACTGCTAGTTCATACTTTAAGGTCCAGGGTGGGGTTTTCACAGATGCCACCTTGGTCGTCTCTCCCCGAGCGAGAAGCTACACAATGTCCCTTTAACAAAGTGGAGTAATTGAAGAAAATTAAAGTGTAGCAAAATAGTGTTTGGCCATACTTCCTGAAACTCTCGTAAATAAGAGTAACAAATACAGACCTACCTTCACCAAACATAGAAACTTGTGTGAACCAAAACATCCAACATACATTAGTAGTTGTACAAAGACAACAGGAATGCAGAGTCCAAACATCTTCACTCAATTCCAACAAAACAAAGATATTTCAAATAATGTGGCAACTAATTAAAGGGACAACGAGGAGTTTCTATTTGGTTATAAAAAAGTCTGATATAATGTGGATGAATCTACGTTACCACTTGTTAATGGTCCATTTTAGATAAATCTATGGTTTTGTCTCTATGGTTATTTTGTTATTATGAGTGGTGGTGGAAATGCTGGGTGAGCCGACCAGCGTTTCTTTACTTTCGGTTTCGTGGCGAGTCATGAGAATAACGCCGCCGAATCTCCGTTTATGGTGGGAACTACGACGGTATGTGATCGTCTTCCAACCTCTGACTTTAATTCTTGATGAATGAAAACATGAGTCTGTCTTGCGCCGGTCAAAGAATTTCACGGTGCGGAGGCTCATAAATGTAGTGTGAAGACACTTCGCTTTTCCAAAACTCCTCATTGTCCCTTTAAACAGGACCTTTATCTTCAGTTCTGTTTCTTTTTGCCGAAGCAGCATCAGCTTGAGTTGTTTGTTGGTCAGTTCAATTTGTTTGACCGCCCTCTCGGTGTTGTCTGGTGGTTTGATCAACTGGTCACTCTTTTACACCATGCCAGCGAAATTACATTCAGGTGTGAGAGTAGCAGTGTTGACAGGCGACAGTAAACTTACACTTTTGACGTGAAGGTTGTGCTCCCAAGTCAGCAGGATCATCTTCATCCATGACTGAGAAAAGGAAGAAGAGAAGTCATGTCATGGAAACAGTTTAGTTTACTTCTGCTTTAATACGAATCAGGTCAAACAGACAGTCACTGCAGTTACACTGATTGCATCATGGTGACTGATATCAAAGTATGATCAGCAATGTGCTGATGAATATTTGCACACAATTTCCAATGTATTTAAAATTACTTCACAAAAGTAAAAACAGCCTGAAATAGTAGAACGCGCCCAATCACTCCATCTTACCATTTTCACACATTTATTTAGTCGTGCCACTGTTGTTGTTTCAAGGCAAGGCAGGCAAGGCAAGGCAATTTTATTTGTATAGCCCGTTTTTACAAACAGTTTGTCTCAAAGGGCTTCACATGGCATCGTAACAACATCCTCTGTCCTTAGACCCTCACATCGACTGAGGAAAAACTCCATGGAAAACCCTTTTAACAGGGAAAAATCTGAGAAACCTCAGGGTGAGCAACAGAGGAGGGATCCCTCACCCAGGACGGACAGACGTGCAATAGATGTTGTTACAGACAAGAAAACAGTTTACAGTTTGTCGCAGAATGTGCGAAATATGGAAATGTTAGCAGGAGTTGATGAAGGCAGTCTCTGCTGAGGGGGGGGGGGGGGGGGGGGGGCTGGCCAGCTCGATGGGAGGACTGGGTGGTAGACTGGTCCATGGGAAGGGAGGGGAGGCCGGTCTAACGGCAGGGGAAGGGGTGGGAGGGGGGGCGATGCAGGCGGCGGCTGGTGCAGAGAGATGGAGCTCCGGTGGATCTGCGGAAACACAGAGAGAGTGAGAGACACCAAGGCCAAACTACAAAGTACAACAGAAAATGACAGTTCAAAAATATACTGAGGAGAGGAGAGGAGAGGAGAGGAGAAGAGAAGAGAGGAGAAAGGAGAGAGGGAAGGAGAGGAGAGGAGAGGAGAGGAGAGGAGAGGGGAGGAGAGGAGAGGAGAGGAGAAGAGAGGTGGGGAGAGGAGAGAAGAGAGGAGAAGAGGAGAGGAATGGAGAGGGCTCTGTGTAACCAGATGTGTTCCCAGCAGTCTAAGCCTATAGCAGCGTAGTTATAAAATGGTTCAGAGCTACCTGAACCAGCCCTAACTAAAAGCCCTGTCATAAAGGAAGGTCTTAAGTCTAGACTTAAATGTAGTTAGAGTGTCTGCCTCTTTGACCCATGGAGAGAGCTGGTTCCACAGTAAAGGAGCCCGGTAACTGAAGGCTCTACCTCCCAGTCTGTTTTTAGAGATACTGGGAGTCACTAACAGACCTGCGTTCTGGGAGCGGAGTGCTCTGGTAGGACAGTAAGGAATGATTAGTTCTTTCAGATAGGTTGGAGCTTTATCATTAAGAGCCTTATAAGTCAGCAGAAGGATTTTGAAGTCTATTCTAAATCCTACAGGAAGCCAGTGGAGAGAAGCTAAGGTGGGAGAGATGTGCTCTCTCTTCCTAACTCCTGTCAAAACCCTCGCTGCGGCATTCTGGACCAGCTGGAGACTCTTTAGAGAGTTTTTCGGACATCCTGACAGGAGAGAGTTGCAGTAGTCTAGCCTAGAAGTGATAAATGCATGCACTAGTTTCTCAGCATCACTCTGGGAGAGAATATTCCTAATCTTAGTGATAGTGATAGTGATAGTGAAGAAGGCGGTCCTAGTCACGTGTTTTATGTGGGAGCTGAAGGAAAGGTCCCGGTCAAAAATGACTCCAAGGTTCCTCGCAGTTGTACTCGGGGTCAGGGTGATGCCATCTAGAGTAGCGATCTGATTAGAGAACGTGTCCCTGAGATGTTTAGGTCCAAACACAATGACCTCAGTTTTATCTGAATTTAGTAGCAAGAAGTTAGAGGACATCCAGGATCTAATGTCTTTCAGACAGTCTTGCAGATTGATGAGCCGGCTTCTGTCATCTGGCTCCATGGACAAGTAGAGTTGCGTATCATCCGCATAACAGTGAAAATTGATTGAGTGCTTCCGGATGATGCCACCTAATGGGAGCATGTAAAGAATGAAGAGGATTGGCCCTAAGACTGAACCCTGCGGTACACCATACGTAACTCTGCTATACTCTGAATGGTCGTTATTAACATTAACAAATTGAAACCTGTCAGATAAGTATGACTTAAACCATTTCAGGGCGGGCCCTTTAATCCCTATTACATGATCTAGTCTCTGCAGCAGGATGCTGTGGTCGATGGTGTCGAATGCAGCACTGAGGTCCAAAAGTACAAGAACAGAGACGAGACCTCTGTCTGAAGCTATAAGAAGATCATTAGAGACTTTGACAAGTGCTGTTTCAGTGCTATGGTGTTCTCTGAATCCAGATTGGAAAGCTTCAAAGAGCTCGTTGCTGTGCAGATGTTCATGTAGCTGCTCCAGGACAATCTTCTCAAGGATCTTAGAGATGTAAGGAAGGTTGGATATAGGCCGATAGTCGGCGAGGACATCTGGGTCAAGAGAAGGTTTTTTAAGTAAAGGGTTAATGACAGCCACCTTGAAGGCCTGTGGCACGTAGCCTGTGGCTAAGGAAAGATTGATTTGGTTCAGAAAAGAAATGTTAATTAAGGGGAAGACATCCTTAAGTAGTCTTGTCGGGACTGGATCCAGCAGACATGTGGCTGACTTGGAAGAAGTAATTGCAGAAGTTAAGTCTGACAGGTCGATGGGAGAGAAGCTGTCCAAGTGTGTACCAAGTCTGGGAGGTGCTTCTATGGGTACCGTAATCTGTGCTCCATTACTGGCAATCTTCGTTCTAATATTAACTATCTTTTCGGTAAAGAAAGTTAGGAAGTCGTTACTGCTGAGAGCTGGAGGGATGGATGGCTCAACGACACTATGGTTCTTGGTCAGCCTGGCCACAGTGTTGAAAAGGAACCTGGGGTTGTTCTTATTCTTTTCTATTAAAGATGAATAGTAATTGCTTCTAGCATTACGGAGTTCTTTTTTATATATTAATAAACTATCCTTCCAGGCTTGACGGTCTTCCTCATGTTGGCTGGAATGTGTTTTCCTTTCCAGCTGTCTGGTCTTCTGTTTCAGAGCGCGCAGGTTTGGGCTGTACCAGGGAGCTATTCTTTTCTGGTTGATAACTTTCTTTTTCAACACACTGTATTTTACCCCCCCCCCCCCCCCTTTTTTAATTGTGTGTCTTGTATCTGTGTTCTTTTTACTTGCTGCAACAATAATTGCCTTACTACGGGGACACAAATAAAAACCTTGAACCTTGAACCTTTCCAACAAACACAGAGCAACAGGAGCAGACTGTGGACACAACTACTACTACAGCTAATACTACTACTAATAATCATAATAATAAAGTACAACACAACAACTGTAGTTATTTGATCCATGCATCATTCATTCATAATAAATGATCAACTCTAACACTGAACCTTTTCCACCGACCAGAGCTGAACAAACTCTGCTCACCGTTTCCTCCGTCCAGCTGTTTCCCACCACGTACAGTAGGCTACATCTGTTTTTCATGCTTTTTGTTTCAGGGACCTGACGACTCTCGTCTCTCTCGTCCTCTGGTTCATGAGCAACAGAACTGGTTTTGTTCTTCTGTTGCTTCACAAGTGGAAGAAAAAAATGGTGGACGTCCTCTGTCTGGTCACATGACAACTCGTTGACATATGGTCATGTGTTGTTGTGGTGTGTACCCACCACTGTTGTTAGCTTTGGATTCAATACATCACCATTCCTTACCTCTGCTTTTATGATACTATAATATCACTGGAGCATCAACTCCATCAAGTTCACCCCAAAGTCGAACATCTCTAACTTTGTGTGAGTGGTGTAGCTATAAGTCAAATTCAGACACACACAAACATCTGAATTAGTGCTGCTACTTCACCATTACACTAATCTAATGAATTGATTCATGAATGTTTTATATCCAGTTTGTTAATAATAATGCTTGTTTAAACCAACAGTAAGGAACTTTTCAACCTTCATATAATATTTTCATAACTTTTGTGATGGTACATCGACTTACAACAGGTTGAATGACACATCTGTCATGGCCTGAGGGGGTCTGTATCATTATGGTCTGTATCACCTTCACTGGCACTAAGCAGCTTTGAGGAGCATGGCAGGAACCCTGCTCTCAGTTAAGTTTCACTTTAACTTTAGCGAGTCACGACGAGGAGGGAGCAGCAATGATTGTGTATGTGTAACGATCAGAGCAGGAGGACCCACAAAGCAGAGGCACAGACGAACGAGTGGCAAAAGGGGAGGTCAGTTTATTCCAGGGTCAAAACCAGTAGATCAGTCAATTCACAGGCAGAGGTATCAAAATCGCTAGGCTAAACTCGTAGTCAAACAATGCTGGGTCAAAAGCTAATAAAGTCGAGGAATCACGAGGAGTAAAGGCTGGAAACGCTCACTGAAACAGACGAGACGATCTGGCACAGAGGGGTGGGAGAGCACAGCTTAAGAACACAAGGGCTGGGGAGACAATGACACACAGGTGAGAGGCATCAGGGTAATCACAGACAGGAAACTCAACAGGGAGAGGGGGATGACAGACAGCTCACCAAAATAAAACAGGAAATAAACAAGAAACAAGACAGGACAGAACCTACTGTAACACTAAACAAACCTAAAGGGTCCTGACAGTATGTGTGTTTACTGTGAAATGATCCGCTGGAAACAGAAACGTAGTTTGGACGTCTTCTGTTAATTTCCATGCACCGGGAGATCAGGATGTTTATGGCGCTACGCGCTAGTGCTCATGGGAAATGGAGTCTTGCTTCAGGCAAAACACTACTGCTTTGGGCCACTGGCGCCGCCAAACTGAAAGTTCTTTAGTACTGCTTTAATTAATTAGATGAATGCATTGGTGAGGTGAATAAGTAATAGTCATTCATTTGATCTGACTCTACATCAGTGGGAGAAAACTATATTATAACTTAGGCTATTTTGATTCATGATGATAAAGTGTGAATTAATAACCCAGAGAGCAGCAATATTGTAAAGTGGCATCCAAATGTTGGACCAAAAAAAAAAAAAAACATATATTTTTTTGTGTTTTTAATTGAACAATTTGAAAACCTTGTGTGTGTGTGCATGTGTTTGTGTGTGTGTGCGTGTGTTAGAGGTAAGATCTTAAGCCCGAGACCATTACGTTCGGGTCGGGTTGGGCCGGGCTTCTCTCTCGCTGACTTTTTTTCTTCTTTTTTTTTAATATATGTTTATAGAAATATATAAACGATGTGTGGAGATACTAAACTGAGGAATACTTGTTATAAAATAAATAATTAGGGGAAAAAAAACAGAGAGGGCGCTGTAAGGTAATTGCTATTTAACTAAACAGGACAGGAGCCGCAGCGCAGAGCCAGAGCACGCTTTGAGCACGTGAAAGAGCCGCCTGCAGTATTTATCTGCGTAATTAAGAAAGTGCGCATCAAGATCTCTCTTTCGCTCTCTGTCTGGCCTCTTATTCTGTGTTCCATGTCTGGATGAGTGCTGCAAAATGCCCTGTTAGTGTCAGAGGCAGAGCCGAGTTAGTGGCGTGGGCCATGATGTGTAGGAAACACCGAGATTAAATCAGTAATCTTGTCACAACTCACTGTGATGTTGCTACACTAACATCACAGTGCGCCGACTTTGATGCGTTTCGAGGACCTGACTGAGTAGTTTGGCCACGAGACACCGTGGTCCACAAAAAAACAGAAGTCGCCTCATCACAACAACACGTACTGTACTAAACTCTTGCAATGACAATTCAAAGAACTCCTTCCTGTCTCTGTCTTAGAGAGGTAAGATCTTAAGCCCAAGTCTGTCTATTATCCACCCCGTCATTGCTCTTCTTTGTCTCTCTGCGCGCTCTCTCTCTCTCTCTGCGCTCTCTCTCTCTCCCTCTCCCCGTCTCTCTCTCTCTCTCTCTCTCTCTCTCTCTCTCTCTCTCTCTCTCTCTCTCTCCCTCTCCCCGTCTCTCTCTCTGCGCTCTCTCTCTCTCCCTCTCCCCGTCTCTCTCTCTGCGCGCTCTCTCTCTCTCTCTCTCTTAAAGTGCCGCGCTAGATTCTTAAGGACGTACTGAGTCCTCACAAATAAAATATGAAATTTCGGGTTTGGTTCGGGCTCGGGCCTGCAAATCAAGTTAATTGCTCGGGTTCGGGCCGGGTCGGGCTTTAATCCTGCGGGCCTGGGTCGGGTCGGGCTGGATTTTTTAGGCCCGATCTTACCTCTAGCGTGTGTGCGTGCATGTGTGTGTACGTGTGTGTGTGTGTACCCTGCAAACCGTGACGTTGTCTTTTTTTCAGAGAAGTGCATGGCGAGTGGGTGAAAGGGAAGGAAAAAGGTGTTGAAATAAAAACCTCAACATCTCTGAGTCACTCTGTGGAAGCTGAAACTGAGGAACTAAGTTTGTCTATCGACCAGAGAGACACCGGAGTGACCAGTCCTGCAGATTATTGATCTCTCCTGATCAGGACTCGTTGAGGATGAACGTCCACCTCGCTCTGCTCCTCTGCTGCTGCTCAGGTCAGACACACTGATCATCTTTATAAATCTATGTTAATCTCACAGCTGCACTTTGGGTTGTTGATCCGTCTCTATCTGTCTGATAGTCACAGAGCTGCAGGTGATTCATCAAAAAACAACAATTATATTAACTAGAAAATTTCCTCTGGGAAATTTTGAGAGGGCCACGGGAGCTACGGCCGGTTTTACGGTCTCTGTCAATATGGGAATCAAACCCACAATCTTAAAGTCAAGACTTCGCACCGGGCACTGGTCCCTGCAGCTATGTCATAGCTGTAGGGGCCAGTGCCCGGTGTTCTTGCCCCGTGGCCCTAACTATTGATGAATGTGGATAATTTTCTCACACAAACAGGACATTGATCAGTAAAATTTGACATAGCTGTACAGATTGGTTTTTGGAAATCAAATGTGCAAACAGTGAAGTTGTTCAGTTTGTCATCAGAACCAGGCAAAATAAAACTGAACTGAGCCAATTTATCGATTATTAATATTGCCAATTGATTTTGGTCAGGTAATTCATCAGCTGTCTGTATATTCACAATTTCAAAAGCTTGTTTTTGAGACATCCAGCTTGTTTAAAACAGTGTTTTGCTGCCATAATAAGGGACCTTTAAAGTCTGACACAAACATGAGTTCCTGAGTGGATGTGAAGGAGCCTGATGAACTGACTCTTCTTCCTGCAGCGCTGCATCATGCAAACACAATGAAGACTTTTACAAAAAACGAAGGAGAAGATTTCAGAACCAACTTCACAGTCGCAGCAGCTGGAAGAAGCATGAAGTTCTTCTGTAGGAACAACTGCACAGGCGACGACCTGCTGATCCAGACCAATGAAAGACGAGCTCAGAGCGACAGATACACCATCAGATACGACAACAACGTTTTACACGTGGTCATCACGGAGCTGAGGCGCTCTGACGCAGGACGCTACAGGCTCGGCGTCCAAAACTCACCAGAAGACGTCGAGTTTCAGATCAGAGTGAGGGGTAAGTTTCTACTTGGAGTCCTTTTAACACACACTGTATGTGTCAGTGAACACATCACTGACTGACTCACTAATGGAGTAACGTTTTCCTGTTTTGTGTTGTTTCGTAATGTTCAAGTGTTTACGTTTCCATGTTCATACACATGGTCACACATGTTCATAGTCATAGGTAGCTTATATATGACGACACACTAAGAGAAGTGTGAATCATTGCAATTTCATTTTATTATTATTATTTGCACATAAGTTCTTTGCTGTTTTGTCATAGGCTAATTTTAGAATTTCTATGCTGAGATCGGCAAATTGTTTAAATAAAACATGTTTTGCAGAAGGCATTAAGTTTCAGTGGGTGATTGGCTTAAGGCTACAGATAACAGTTCAATCATATGGCTACCAATGTTCATTGTTGTTTATCGAAGATTTAAAATAGGAATCCCCAAATGGCCTTTTAGTGCAACAAAGCATTTGCCCAAATTACAAAAGTAACTAGCACCAGTTAAAGGCCAGAGACCCATCCCCCCCCAGCTCAAAGATCCCATCTGCGCCCCTGGTCGGCCATACAGTAAAGTGCAACTGGCACCAAACACAGTGAAAGAAATGTTTTGCTCCGGGAAAGAGGAAACTGACTTTCACAATTCATTTTGCTCAAGTCAAAGTTGCCCAGTTGTTTGTTATTCATGTTGACGAACTTCCTGTTACATCATCAGTTTGTCCCTCACCTCAGTGGAAGAACAACAGAAACACACAGAGAGAGAAAGCACATCCCATCCCACATCACAGGCCTGCAGAGGCTGCACAGTCTAGCCCATAATAATGCACGGGCTGGCCCGGCGACGTAGAGGGCCCACTGCAAGCCCACAAAAAACAAAACAAAAACGGGACATTTCAAAGCTGCACTGATGACAGGAGAGCAACGGCCCCAAACAACAACATTATTTTATGTGTTGTATGTGTGACTAAATGTTACTCTGGTCTGCCCTGAGTGGGTTTTGACCCGAGTCTCTCGCTAACCGCTTCACCAAGAACTCAATGGGGATTTTGCCCAGCGGTTAGCACGTGTTTTATGGGTGAGTGAGTTTAACTTCAGTATACGATACGATACGATAAACTTTATTGTCCCAGTCAGGGAAATTTGTCTTGGACACTGTAGCTGCTCCATAAATGTCTTAATGGCCACAATGACAAAAACAAAAAACAAAAGAACAATACACCTCAGCCATATTAATCCAACAGCATTGCACATATCCCATAACAAAGCACATATTCCATAACATATTGCACACATCCCACAACATAGCATAAACCTCATAAGTTCACCATGGTAACAGCACTATAAGAATTATTGCACAGACTCGTTAAGAAATTTGATAGAAGTTGGGATAAAAGAATTCTTAAAACAGTTGAGTTTACAGCGAGGGACTCCGTATCGTCTACCTGAGGGTCGGGTCATTCACCATCCTCAGGGCTTGCCTAGTACCGTACAGAGGCTACGCTGCCTCGCGGCACGTACGTTCACGTTGCTTTCGTGAATTGTAAACACACAGTCGCCCCCTCGGTTTTAGCGTCCAGCAGTTTAGCGGCTAATTCAACAGCAGTGATGGATAACTGTACCGGAGAGGCTCAACAACTTAATGAGCTTCATTTGAGGAATAAACGGCAGCTTTTACCTGACGGGAGACCGACGCCTGAGCTACGGTAGCTAACAGCTAGCAGCTAACAGTTAGAAGGTTTTACCTACTTTCTCTCTTCTCCCTCCCTCTCTTTCTTACACACGCACACACACACACACGGCCCAGGTTGTCTGTCATATTGTAAACCTTGTAATAATACGTTGTTTAGTACAGTTCACATTATTGTTGCTTCGGTTTGAGTGTGGATTAATTGTTGATGGTTTGTTGTGTAATGTGAGCGGTGGTCCAATATCGCGATCCTGTTGATGAGTTGGATTTTAATAACAGCTGATAACTGTGTAGATGGCGTGGATTGTGATGAGATGTTGCACACATTGATAATGTTAAAGCAGAAGTGAGTGATATATTTGTGTTAATATAAGTCTTAAATAGTTATATCTTCCGACAGCAATCACTTCTATAGAGTGTTTGGACTGAAACACGGGTCTGTCAGTCACTCTGCTCTGCTCTGAGCCCAGGAGAAAACATTTATCGTATCCTACAGTTTTTATCCAATGAGGAGAGAGAACGGCATGCAGGGCTGTGTGTGCAGCCAAGGAACGCCGTGAATGTGGTGACGTAGCGACGAGGACTGTTATGGTGCGTTCAAGGAAACTCGTATTTTTCCGACCGTGAAGTGGTACCAGTTTGATCTGGTACGAGTTCACCGGTCGGAAGTTACGAGTGGCCGTTATAGTGACTTTCACAGGTAAAACAGGTCGGAGAAACACGAGTGGGTTGCCTGGAACGCTACAAAGTCGTAAGTTGTGACTTGAAGCTGTAATTTACGATTTCAAAAGCCTGCCTGGAACGCAGCATTAGCGAAAACGACCGGACCACTCACTTCTGCTTTAATTAAACTGTTGTGGTGGGAATAAACACATCTGTGTTTGCCGTATATTAACCATCCCTCGCTCGTTGAGTCGAATCAGAGTACAGTATTATTCTAAGTATTCTTACTGGGTTAGGAAAAAGTGGTTAGCCCCGGGGCCCAAAGTGTCTTTAACCTATACCGCCTCATTAACCTGTAGCCTCGTTATGCTGTGTGTCATCAGAGCAGTGTGAAGGGGGCGTGGTCTACGGCGCTCAGAGAGTTTACAGCAGCAGCAAAGGAGGACACGTCACAGTTGGATGTTCTCTGAGCGCAGCGCCTCAGAACAGGAAGTTCCTGTGCAGGGACGAGTGTCAGAAGGTTCTGACTGAAACCATCGACGTCAGAGCCAGCAGCGGTAAATACAGCATCGAGTACGCGAGCAGAGGGTTCTTCAACGTGACCATCAGTCAGCTGACCAGCTCTGACTCGGGCCGGTACCGCTGCGGGGTCGGCCGACAGGAGTTAGATAACACCTGTCAGGAGTTCGAGGTCATCGTGAAAGACGGTGAGTTTCTACTGAACTTTAAGGCTCTGGCACTTTAATATCCATTGTTTTATTTATTGTATTGTTATTAATTTTCCTCTTGGTAGATCCGGGGTTCACTGTATTCAAGAATAGCCCCTTGAGATGTACCATCTCATTTTTGAGGGGGTCCTTAAAGCAGAAGTAAGGTGAATGTTTGTGTTAATATAAGTCTTAAATAGTTGTATCTTCCGACAGCAATCACTTCTATAGAGTGTTTGGTCTGAAACACGGGTCTGTCAGTCACTCTGCTCTGAGCCCAGGAGAAAACTTTCCTTGTATCCTACAACCTTTATCCAATGAGGAGAGAGAACGGCATAAAGGGGCAGTCCTCTCTGTGTGTGCAGCCAAGGGATGCGCGTGAATGTGGTGACGTAGGGACGAGGACGGGGACTGCTAACTCCATCGGCTGACAGGAAGTTATGGTGCGTTCAAGGCAGCCCCTAACTCGTGTTTTTCGTCGTACCAGTTCGATCTGGTACGAGTTCACGGGTCAGAAGTTACGAGTGGCCGTTATAGTGACTTTCACAGGTAAAACAGGTCGGAAAAACACGAGTGGGTTGCCTGGAACGCTACAAAGTCGTAAGTCGTGACTTACAAAAGCCTGCCTGGAACGCAGCATTAGTCAAAACGACCGGATCGCTTACTTCTGCTTTAAACAAAAACACAAAACAAGGTTCATAATAGAAAGTAGAGAGTAGGTCTGGAGGCTGGTGCACACCTAAAAGATCTTCAGTAGACCGGTGCGTAGGAGCATGAGATACGGGTAAACAAGGAAAAAAGGGTTTCCTGCACACTGTCCAGTCACTTGCAAAATACTTTAATGAAGAAAAATCAACATTTCAGTCCTCAGGACCTTTTTCCAGCAGAGATATTTAAAATCTCTGCTGGAAAAAGGTCCTGAGGTTCTCTCTTGCAAAACACTGGACATTTTTAGCTTCATAATAAAGTGGTCTTACAGTTTACTGATGAGGATACACAACACAAAACATACACTTGCACAACAGCTCCCAAATCTCTCCCGCCACCCCACCATACCCCATCAGCCCATAACCCCATCACAAGGGCAAAAGAAAGGTAAAAATACATGAAAATAGATAAAAGGAAAATAAAATAAAAGGAAAATAGCAACAGCAGGGGGTCTGAAACAAGGACATTAGTGAGGTCTTGAACAGATGGAAAGAAGTGACAGATCTAATAGATGGTGGTAGATTATTCCAGTCAGAGGGGACTTTGTGTTTGAAAGCACGTCTACCAATTTCTTTTGAGGTTCTTGGGACGGAAACAAACAGCTGATGTGAGTGTCTGACAGAGTGAGATGGTCGGTAGGGGACTAGATATTGTTTTAGGCAAAGTGGATAATTAAAGTGGACACATTTATAAATAAACTGAAGCCAATGAAATTGTCGCCTACTGTTAAGAGGAAGCCATCAAGGGTTTGATACATAATACAAAGATGGGTCCTATAAGGACATCGTAAGACAAATCTACAAATACTGTTAAATGCAACATCAAGAGAGTGTAGGTATTTCTCTGGTGTGTTTTGGTAGATGGTGTCAGCATAGTCCATTATTGGTAGTAGTAGCAGTTGGGTGGAGATTCTTTTAAATAACAATTTTTTACAGTCAGAATTACAGTCACTGACACAGCAGAAACCAGTCAATCCAGTGACAGAGCGTTGTGTCTCCTCCAGGCCTCACGGTGCCTCTGGTTGTGAGTCTGATGGTGATGGTGTTGTTGGCTGTTTCCCTGCTGTTCCTCTACAAGTGGAAGAGAGGAAGTTCCTTTGGTGAGCAACTCAGACTAAACACACACACACACACACACACACACACACACTGTATATTCGTGGAGGGACGACAACCCCCTTAGAATGGTATAATGAGCATAGACCACGGCCTGTCGTGATATATTGCTTTTATAAAACGGTTACCAATAATGACAATAAAAGCAATATGAAAGACGGATATGCAATCAATTTCATGTAGTTTTATTCAACCAGAAATACATATTATCCAATGAAAACTAGTCCCTTGTCTCCAGACGTTAGCTCCAAGTAGCTCTGCATCTGGTCTTTTCCTCTGTCACTGCTCAGTCCCCTCTACCATTGTTAACCCTCTGGAGGTCAAAGTTCACCTTCAACATGTCAATTCAACTACTTTAGTCCATTTTTTAACATTGTAAAAACATCAACTGTCTGTTGCTACGGACTGCAACAGTCCGTTGTCATGGATACATGACAACAACTTCCATTCATACCAGTCATACGTGCCTGAGGCGGAGTGATAGCCTACGCTGTGATAAGGTTTTAGAATAGTAGCCGTGGTATATGCTCATTATACCACGGTTAACAACCAATCAGATCACCGGATTTCACCTTTACGTTTTATAAATATGTATAACCCTAAACCAACAATAACTGTAAAGGTTCCTGCTCCACAGATGTGATCTGCTGGAGAACCTCCACCAGCAGCAGCACCGAGGTCAGTCACCTTATTTGATTTTTTACAACATGCTCTCACCCATCAAATCAACCAACCAATCAGTCATGTTTTCCTCTCCTCTCTCTTTAGTTTGCCTCCTCTGACAACACGTTTGCCCCGGCCTCCACACAGGAAGGACCCATCTACGAGAACCCCGACAACTCACCGACGTACGAAACCCTGAACCAACAAAACGAGCAGACGTACTCCACACTGGAACAACAGATATAATATATACGTGTAAATACTGTATATAGTTTTGTTGGATGAAAAAGCATCAACAGTGGAGTCAGATTTACAGATTGATGTTTGATGTTGTGTTTTATAACCGTTGCTGTTGAACCCTCCTTGGCCCCTTTTATTTTATTTCTGTTTTTTGAAGTTAATTTTTGCAGGACTGTGTCTGTGTTGATACATAGCATAACATTGGGCCAGGTTCTCTATTTTGGGGTGAATTGAAATTTTCCATGATTTTCTTTTTTTTTTCAAGTCTTTTTTAAACTAATAAAACCTGTGTCCCTTTAGCATTTTTTGTGCCATTGACTCCCATTCACTACTGTATAGTAACGACTTAAAGGAGCATTATCACAAACACAGCAGTAATAGCATAAAATAAGATGAAATATGCAAAAGATGGGTCGGGGGGAGCCATAACTAAATTTACAAAAAAAAATCGCCAACAGTATAGTGTCCGTGGGGCAAATGCAGCATTTGTCTTTGTTATGATCCAAGCCGGCCCGGCGCTTGCTGCGTTAAAATGCACTCGGAACTCGCAAATCCGACCTCCGAACCGGACAAATATGCAACAGTAAGTAATGTAGCAGTGTCAGGCTGCTCACAGTCACTGAATCGCTGGTAGAACACTTTGTCTCCACGTCCCTGTGTCTTTCTTCAGCTGTCCTCTCAGCGTTATTAAGGAGGAGGACGTTTCAGTTGTTGTTGTCGTTGTTGTGGTTGTGCGCGACGTAGAGCTGCCGCTTCCACTAGCGAGTTTTCTTTTTCCCGCGATTAGGGGGAGGACTAAACGAGGCTCCTCTCTCTCTCTGACAGCTGACCACTTGTTTATATCTGGTAAACTCCGTCTGGCTCCATCTAGTGGCCGAATTAAGGATTTGGATTTGCGATAATACTCCTTTAAGTAAATAACATTCATAGGTCCAATGGACCCAGGGGAAGGTTGATATTTTTGATCACAGGGTCAATGGAGAACACTGATCTTTTCTGATCTGACTTTTATAATAATAATAATAATAATACATTCTTCTATTCAACCCTGTGTCTTTCATAAACTGCAGAAGTTTCCAAAACCCAATGGTTAAAATGTTTTCCCATGTTAAATCTTGCACTCCAATCTGAAGTTCCTTCTTTAGATTCTCTGGAATAATTGCTGCAGTGGAGAATAACATGTTCCATGGACTCCTCTACTGAACAGCCGTCACAAAAACCTGATGGATGTTTTTAATCACGTATAAAGTCTTATTCAACCCAGTGTGTCAGGTCAATGAATCTTCATCAACATATATTTTTAACATCAGTAGATGTCTCATATCTCACCAGCACAGTTTAAAACTGTAAAAAAAAATCCCCAGGTTTCATTCAAACAGAACAGATGATTGATAAAAGACATTATATTTATATATATGGTATATATATGTTTCTGGTGCTTTTAGATCAGACATGAACATGATCAGGTTTCTATCAAACTGAAAATAAAGTGAACCAATAAGATGACTCTTAGCTGCCTGGCTTTCCCTCCATTTCCTGCACCACTCAACTTCATAATGAAATTATGAACCATTATGAAGCAAATCAATACAACTTACAGGGTGTCTGATGGTATGATAACTGCTTTATCCAAACATTAATCATGAGTCATCATGAACCACTCGATCGGTCACATCTCAAGCTGGGGACACACTACACGATTTTCACAATGATTGCCGATTTAGAGTTCATACTAACTGACTGATTCCAGCAGATTTTAATGAAGACGGAGGATCATACAGTTAATGACTGCACCAGATGAGGGATCACAGACTACGAAACCGAAACCGAAAGTAGGAAATACTGGGCGAGTCAACCACTAAATAATAACAACAAAATAACTATAAAGACAAAACTATGTATTTATCTACAATGGACCCATTAATAAGTGGGAAACATAGATTCATCCACATCAATATGAGACTCTTTTATAACCAAAACTCCTCATTTTCTCTTTATTAGCCCCAAGCCAACAACAACAAAGAGAAAAGAGCTGATGTTATTAATGTACATTGTCCTTTTTAAATAAATAAATTAAACACACAGCAGCTAACCACCTGAAGGACCACAGAGTCAGGTGTACTGTGATTGTACCGTACCTAGAGCCGTTTGAGGTTTCATAGTTGAGCGTACCACTGTGTACCAATTTCTTATATTTCCCACAATCCTTGCGCGCTTCCTGTCACAGAGTCATTCACACATGAGGAGGGTACGAGTACGCAGAGTTGGTGCGGTCAGAATAGTTTAGCTTTGCGCGCCTTGAGTAGTACGCTACGCTAGTAGTGGTCCACGCGGGTCTGTGTACGTTCCGCCTGACTTTGTGGCGACCTTAATAACTGCCTGTTAGCGGAAGCTGGGCTCTAGAGTATACCCCCGCATAGCGTAGGGGCCCCGCCCCTGCCTGTAAAGCCGGGTTTCCACCCAATCAACGATCTTTTGAAAAAAAACACAGGATTGACATCATGATAACTCTGTATTTTGACCATTAAAACTTCCATAGTCCATAGTTGTCTTTGTTTAATATGTCAAGAGACTTTTGGTTAAAGCAGAAGTAAGCCATCCGGTCGTTTTGGTTAACTTCGTTAGTTAGCAGCCCCCGCCCTCGTCATGGATCTATTGGTCCTCGTCCCTACGTCACCACATTCAGGCGCATCCCTTGGCTGCACACACAGAGAGGACTGCCCCTTTATGCCGTTCTCTCTCCTCATTGGATAAAGGTTGTAGGATACAAGGAAAGTTTTCTCCTGGGCTCAGAGCAGAGCAGAGCGACTGACAGACCCGTGTTTCAGACCAAACACTCTATAGAAGTGATTGCTGTCGGAAGATACAACTATTTAAGACTTATATTAACACAAACATTCTGTTTTAAGTAACCACGGACAGTTACATCATGACTGACGCAGAATCGCTCTGCTGTGTCGTCGTCACGAATCGTGGGTAAAATCGGGCAAAAAATCATGTAGTGTGTCCCCAGTTTTAGTGTAAGGACTTTCAACACAAGGCAAGGCAATTTTATTTGTAAAGTTTTTACCACCAGTTTGTCTCAAAGGGCTTTACATCCCATCATAACAACATCCTCTGTCCTTAGACCCTCACATCGGACATCTGAGGAAAAACTCATAGAAAACCCTTTTAACAGGGAGAAATTGGAGAAAGCTCAGGGTGAGCAACAGAGGAGGGATCCATCACCCAGGACGGACAGACGGGACAGAGATGTTGTTACAGACAAGAAAACAGTTTATAGTTCATGACACAGAATGTGAGAAACATAGAAATGTTAACAAGAGTTGATGACAACAAGGAGGACTCAAACACACAACTCAGAGGTAGAGTAAGACAAAAGACATTTATTCAAAAAAAAGATGCTCTCAAGGAGAAAAGTAAAACAAGCTGCTGTCATCATATGAAAGAGACTCTTGTTTCATATCAGCACCACCATCATATTACGATGCTGTGTCATGGTGCTGATGGTGTTGGGTGGGGTTCACTTTTGGTTTCTGTTCAGAATGAAACTCATCTACAGTATAAAAGCAGCGAGCACACACAGCAAACAGCATCTGACCCAAGAAGAAGTGAGACATCAAGAGAGAAAGGAAGGAAACACAGCATCTTCTTTAAACCCAACAGGCTCATAGACGGTAAGTCATCCAACATGTTGGTTTTATACCCAGATATGTGTTTATTGTATGATGGTGTTTTACACTGTAAATATATTTTTGTCGCATGTAGAGAATATTGAAATATTATTTGTGTCATGTCTTTTTTTAATGTTTAACATCTGAGGAATATGGAAGTGTCATGTCTTCTCAGTTGTGTTAATCATGTTTGTGTTTTGCCGTGTCTTGATTGGTTCCACCATGTTTGGTCCTTTGTGTTTTTAACATTTAGTCCCTCATGCCCAGTCTTGTCTTGCACTTCCTGTTTTATTTTGTTCTCACCTTCCTTCCTCCCTTTGTGTGATTTTCCCTCCGTTGTCGACCCCGCTCCTGATCCGTTCCACCTGTGTTCCTCTACCTCATGTTCAAATGTCTTGTTGCCTGTTGGATTTGTCTGTCTTCCCTCTAAGTCATGTTGTCTTCAGGTTAAGTGCAGAAGTTTCATCCTCCTTGAGAGCGCTTTTTGGCTTGAATGAATTTAATTTACCTTACTACCAGTTGAGTTCTTTTCCTGCAAAGAGTCATTACTGGAAGCTCATCAATCAGTTAACATAACACACTGGCTGAATATTGGTGAACTTGCGCATACTAGATATGAGTTAATATCAAATAGAATTTGCTTAAGACTTTATATAACATATTACCATAATATATGTTTATTGTAATTTCCACAGGGAAATTGCTCTGGTAGCTGACAGCTACTATCTCTCTTTCACAGAAAACAACTTCTCAAGATGTCAGGTAGGCAAACACCACTACAATATATGAAGGCCTAAAATGTCCTGTGTGAAGAGCTGCATGTTGTCTTCAAAGAAAATATTATTATAAATTAAGGACTCTGATGACAGATCACTTTTTATTAACACTTAGTATACCTCTACTTTCAGTGACTAAATATAAACTGGTGAATTTTAAAGGGATAGTAGCATTTTTTAAAAGTGTGGTTGTATGATCTCCAAATAGCCCCTAAGTACTTTAATTGCAGTAGAAGACTCTCTGCACTCTTCCCCTTAGCAACGCCAGCCCATAATAGCTCTGCCCAGAGATTTACAACATACAGTGTTGTGAACAGACCCAAAGAAACCTGAAAAAAAATACACAGTTCCATTGTTCACTATAATATAATTTTGTCCAGCCCTTCAAAGTGCAGGAAAAACACAGTTTTTATTTGGACCTAACCAACTCACGTATCCCTCCGCCCAGGGTTAGCGCCCGCCGATCAGCAGTTGGTTAGGTCCAAATAAAAACTGTGTTTTTCCTGCACTTTGAAGGGCTGGAAAAAATTATATTATAGTGAACAATGGAACTGTGTATTTTTTTCTTCAGGTAAAACCTCTTTTAGGCCGTGAAAATAGGCCGTTTCTTTGGGTCTGTTCACAACACTGTATGTTGTAAATCTCTGGGCAGGGCTATTATGGGCTGGCGTTGCTAACGGGAGGAGTGCAGAGAGTCTTCTACTGCAATTAAAGTACTTAGGGGCTATTTGGAGATCATACAACCCCACTTTTTAAAAAAAATGATACTATCCCTTTAATATGTGGACAATATCAAATCTAAAAGATGTAAACATTCTTTACAGCAATTCAGTGAAATCCATAAAACAGGAAAACTACTTATTTGCTGATTTGTGTATTTGCGTTAGCTAAGGGCCTCTATGCTGGTACCAAGAACGATGACTCTGGAGTCTCTGCTGAAGCAGGAGTGGGCCGTGCTGGAGCTGAATGGAGCATCTTTGGTGCTGAAGCCAACGGACCCAACGCTAAGGCAGAAGCTGCAATGACTGATGAAGCTGTTGGTGCCATCGGCAGAGCAGAAGTGGCCAGCGCCTCAGTCTCCGTTGGTGACCTGAAGGTTACAGTCGGTCTGGCAGCGGACACTGGAGCTAAAGTTACTGCAGATGGTTCAATAGAAGCAAAGGTGTTGGGTACAGGCGTCGAAGTAGGCAGAACAGTGGGCTTTTCTGTGCTTGGCACAGGCTTTAAATATAAACTGTGGTAGGGCAGATTTAAAGTCAAGCTGAAATCATCTCAGTATTATAAGTCATAAAAACTGTATCCAATACATTAGAACATGTATCAATATTAAACATGATTATAGCGATTTGGTTTTGTTCTCAGCTTCTTTTCTTCTGTCACACTGAGGAGTCATTTCTGTCCTGCTTGGTTCAGATAAGCTGAAAACCTCTGGTGGTGATGAACCACGGCAAAAACAACAGAGAGAACAAGATGAACTCTTCTTTTACTCTCTGGCTTTTACTTGTGTTTGTTTGGTCTGTTTCCATTTTACATGCAACATGTTTGTTTGTGAAGCACTTTGGTGCAAAGACTGTTTGTTTTTAAAAGCTATACAAATGAAATAAACTTGGAACTTGAAAGCTGCTTCTTATTCATTTGTTAATGATGCAGGTCGATAAATCTTTATCAAAATATATTTTAAACATCAGATGTCTCCCATGTTTCATCCAAACAGAATAAAAAAGATAAAAACAGATGATTAAAAAATCATAACTGTAGTGTATGATGTCACTACAGGTATTTTTTCAGTATCTGCTGCTTTCAGATCAGAGATTTAACATGGTCATCAAAGTGAAAATAAAGTGAACAAAGATGACTCATCACCACCTTCCACTAAACTTCATAATGAAGTTATGAACCAGACCAGTATTAAATCATTAATGGTGTCTGCTGGTATAATTACTTTATCAGACCATTAATCATTATGAACCATTATGAACCAAACGTCCATCAACTAATGTTTCCTCCCCATCGTCTCTGTTCTGTTCTGACTCGTGTCTGTCAGTGACTTTTGGCAGTATGACATCATGTGACATCTATATTGAGTTTAAACAAGAGTTTAAGTTAGAAAAGTATTTATTGTGTTCAGACCAACAGTCCAGACAGGCCATCTGCCACTTCAGAGTAAACAATACAAGAATACCAGAAGTTACTGTCTGGTCTAAAGGACTGGATAGAAGTCGGAGGTTATGTGATCTATGTAAAGACGGACAGATTGGTGATGATTTTGTTTGAATGCAAGAACACATGTATTGTATATCTAAGAGAAAAATACCTCCCTAAATACCATGTTCGTCGCCCATCTATGTTTAAACTCATTTTGTTATTACAGTCTGATAAAACTAAAGTTATTTATAAGCTAGATGCTTTTCTGAAACGTGTTCTTCCTCTGTTTAAGTGATAGTTTTTGCTCTGTCCTGGTCAGAGATGTATGTACAAAGTGTGTACAGCCTCCACTGCCTCTTGCTATGTCTGATTATTTGTACTGTATTATTGTTTGTACTCCATACCACTTAACGTGGTCGTGAGAAAATAAAGTAAAGTGAAAATAAATGCTGAGTCATCATCACACCTGGTTAGTTTTAGTGTCTAAATAAAACAGGTGGCTCAGCTTCCTGCTGTGGAGCCACAACAGAGAATAAATAACAGTGAGAGAGACGCAGCCTGTAACCAGAGTTAAAATGCCTCTGATTGGCTCTCTGTTCAGACTGACTTCAACTTCTGGGCTTTGATTGACAAGAGTCCAGATCGATCTGAGATGAGCAGCTTCAGCTTCCTGATTGATCAGACACACAGAGATCAGAGGACCAGAGCCACTTCTCTGCTATTGATCTATTGATTTATTGATCTATTGATTATCCTCCATCAGGATGACATTCAGGATGAAGATGCTCCGTGTTCTGTTGCTCTGCTTCTTATCAGGTGAGAGCCGATCACCTGTATAGATGATGATCTGATTATTCTCCGATCAATCCAAACCTGTTCTTTATTCTGGTGCTTCCTCTCTTGTGTAACTTCACACGCTTCTTTATTATTATATAGTTACACTGTTGCCCATAAAGTTGAAATAATATATATTTTACCTCTTCTCCTGAAATGACTGTGACAATGATGTGATTTATTCTTGATAGATAAAGTCTATATCTTCTCAAAACTTTATTTATTAACTTCTTCTAAACATACCACTATGAAAATTTAACCACAATGAACCTTTAAATCATAGAGGAATGCGCCTGAAATCACCTAGTGTGTCATATTTGTATAAAATATAACATTTTAACAAATAAATTGTGAGCAATACATTATTAATTATTACATAATTACATCATTAAAATGCTGGATATATCAAGTATGATATGAATGAAAATTGAAAATATACAAATTCTCATTGTTTGTCAGAAGGTCTTATGAAGACTCCAGTTTCAAAGAATTAAAATTTTCTGTCAATGATTGATAATTCAGGCTTCAAGGGGTTTTAAGGGCAACAGTGCATAATCAATACAGTATGAAACACAATATAGATTAAACTACAGTGTAACTCGATTGTGTTAAAGCTTGATGCAACAGTAAAAAGTTACTTACATATTATTACACTGATAATAACAATCAACAAAAACTTAGTGACTCATTGTGTGGATCACACCTGTTGTGTTTCTGCAGGATTTCCATTACATCTATTCTGTTATTGACCATCACCTCTTTGTTATAACGTGTAACTAACAATCAGAGGTTTCTATTGCAGCTGCAGCACTGACTCTGTTACTTTATGATGTGATATAAGAGGAACTTTCATTATTATTAAAGGGATAGTTCAACATTTAGTCAAATTGTCCCATTGCCATAATCCCTATAGTCATAGCAGTAGGTCCGTTACCTTTAATTGTCGGTGCAAGCTGTTTTTAGAACGGCGGAGCAGAGCCGTGAGCTGCTCAGAGCTACGCTACAGAGGCTCATTATGGGATTTCTTGGTTTCCCTCATCAAACTGATAAAATACACAATCCAACAACTCCACAACACTCTGGTGGACAAGTTGTGACCTGCACATTCACCACACTATGAGATAATAACACAACGTTACCACACAGAGTTGTTTTAGAGGGAAATGCAGAGACTGCTTGATGAAAAACTGTCCCTGAAGGCAACGTGCATCAGCGGTTTTGCATGAATTTCCCACTAAAACAACTCTGTGTGGTAACGTTGTGTTATTATCTCATAGTGTGGTGAATGTGCAGCTCACAACTTGTCCACCAGAGCGTTGTGGAGTTGTTGGATTGTGTATTTGATGAGTTTGATGGGGGAAACCAATTAAGAAATCCCATAATGAGCCTCCGTAGCGTAGCTCTGAGCAGCTTGCGACTCTGCTCCGCCGTTCTAAAAACAGCTTGCACCGACAATTAAAGGAAACGAACCTACTGCTATGACTATAGGGATTATGGCAATGGGCCAATTTGACTAAATGTTGAACTACCCCTTTAAAACAGACAATAATAATCCCGGCCACTCACCTATCGTCTCTGTCCAGTCTCTTCACCAGGACTCTGTGATGGAGACACCGGGTTCATCAGCGCAGACACGTTCATCCGCCCTGAAGGAGGAAGTGTCATGGCCGCCTGCCCCTTCACTCTGTCTGGGAGGAGGAAGTTCCTCTGCAGGGACGAGTGCAGAGCAGGAGACACTCTCATCCAGACCGAGGGCGGCGCGGCTCAGAGCGGCCGCTACAGCATCACGTATGAAGAGGGAACTTTCCCGCTGTCGTCGACGTACCTGTACGTCGGCGTCACGCGGCTCAACAAGTCCGACTCCGGCCGGTACCGGTGTGGTTTGGAGCGAGCTCTGCTACCCGACTCCTACTGGGAGTTTGAGATCCAGGTGTCAGACGGTGAGTGTCTGTCCCCGAGAGTTCAGTTCAAACCTCCTAGAACAGGCTCTGTATTTACTGACTAACTGGTTCATGTTTTATAAAGTTGTGCTTTAAAGGGATAGTTCACCCAAGATTGAAATTTCCCTCATTATCTCCTCCCCCTCATGTGGACTAAGGGCTGGGAGAAGTTTCAGAGTCCTCCGTGGCTTCTCTGAGTTACAGGGGGTCTCGGCGTAGCAGTGCATGTCCATATGACGGTTGCAAATGGATATCAACTGTCTTCGTAACAAAAAGACACACCAAAAAACATCCAAATACCTCCATGCTGCTCGTATGTAATGTCCCTCTTGTATTGAAGCCCTAAAATGCGAAATTGTCCCGAAAAAAATTAAATAAGTCAATTTTTCAAGCTTCTTTTGTAGCGGAAGCTTCTCAAAGCTCCTCTTCCCGGTTCGTCCAAAATTGACGATAAAACTTCTCCCAGCCCTTCTACCTTTATACTGTATGGAGCTTTAACACAAACATCTACCTTTATACTGTATGGAGCTTTAACACAAACATCTACCTTTATACTGTATGGAGCTTTAACACAAACATCTACCTTTATACTGTATGGAGCTTTAACACAAACATCTACCTTTATACTGTATTAATTTAGAACCTAGAGCTTCTTTATAACAGCAGCTTGTTTCATTTCCATGTTTTTTGGTGACAGGACGTCTGCAGGAAGTTCCCTGACAGCTGCTGATGTTTAAAATACACATTCACACCTGCACATTTTGACTGGTGTCCATTTTGACAGAAGACTGAATATCCTACTGTGAAGTGCATAATGTAAATGATGGAGATGACTGATTGGTTCTCAGTGTGGTTGTGTTGTTCCCAGCTCCACAGAGTTTCCCTCAGGCCGTGAATCAGCCTGAAGAGGAAGCGACAGCTGCAGCGACAGTCAAAGGTTCAAAGCTGCTCCGTCCTCAACACAATCAATACACAACATCACAACATCAACATCAACATAGAGATACATGACGCACATCTACGTCCAAACTCAGATGGATGAAAGATCGAACAGATGAGTCTCGTTTAGCTCTCAATCCCAGTTTTTACAAAACATGATCCAGGCAGGAGTCACACTTCATAATAACTACACACTTTTTAACATTAGTTAAAGGGATAGTTCAACATTTTGTCAAATAGTCCCATTGCCATAACCCCTATAGTCATAGCAGTGGGTTTGTTACCTTTAATTGTCGGTGCAAGCTATTTTTAGAACGGCGGAGCAGAGCCGTGAGCTGCTCAGAGCTACGCTACGGAGGCTCATTATGGGATTTCTTGGTTTCCCTCATCAAACTAATCAAATACACAATCCAACAACTCCACAACGCTCTGGTGGACAAGTTGTGAGCTGCACATTCACCACGCTATGAGATAATAACACAACGTTACCACACAGAGTTGTTTTAGAGGGAAATTCATGCAAAACCGCTGATGCACGTTGCCTTCAGGGACAGTTTTTCATCAACAGTCTCTGTATTTCCCTCTAAAACGAACCTACTGCTAAAACTACAGGGATTATGGCAATGGGCCAATTTGCCAAAATGGTAAACTATCCCTTTAAGAAGGATTAACCACTCAATCAAGTGTTTATTAATCCTCATATATTGATAATAATGTGTTTGATCAGTCAAGTAATAGATGTTTTGAGATTATTAATCACGTGTCTGACAGTGAAGCTTTATGAACGATGAATTTAATATTTAATGATGTTTAACTGAAGCGTCACAGTGTGTAGTTCTGATGAAGTGCAGCAGTGTTGATGTGTGTGTGTGTGTGTGTGTGTGTGTGTTCAGCCTCTCCTCCAGGTTACATGCTGCCTCTGCTCCTGTGTGTCACCGTGCTGTTTGCTGCTGCTGCTGCTGCTGTGCTGTTGTTCCTCTGGAGGATGAGGAGCGTCTCTGACGGTCAGTTTGACCTCTGACCTCATCTCACTTCACTTTCAACCAACCTACAAATAAAACAAACCACACTGAATTTAAGAAACTAAATTCCCAGTATTACTTGATCAGTTTGTTAATTATATTAACCACATTTCACATATACAAATCTACATTTTTTAGACAAGAAGCCACATTTTCTGGAACTTTCTGCTTATGTTTCCCAGCATGCTTTGGGACAGCGTATTTGTGGATATACTGTAAATTCAAGTCAATTCTGTTGAAAATCACCACAGATGTTATCTGTTACACAATCTTTAGTGATACTGTTCTACACACTAATTTTACAATGTTCTTGTGGTTTACAACTGTATAACTGTTATGGAAATAGAAACTTTGACACTAGAAGTTATGTGTTTGGTTAGTGACGTCCCTTCATTTATGTGCATTTTGTGTCGACCAACAAGCAGCATTCCTTCTGTAGTTGGGTGGTGTGTGAGGCACAGGAGCTGCTGTAACAACCAGAATGAGGCTCTGTTGAGTTCTTGTTACCATAAAACTCTAGTTTGCCTTTATATGTTTATGTTATAATGTTGTAAATGCCTGTCTTTGATGGTATCAGTGTGTTTGTATGCTCGTCTGTTAAAGCAGAAGTGAGTGATCCGGTCGTTTTCGCTAATGCTGCGTTCCAGGCCGGCTTTTGAAATCGGAAATTACAGCTTCAAGTCACAACTTACGACTTTGTAGCGTTCCAGGCAACCCACTCGTGTTTTTCCGACCTGTTTTACCGGTGAAAGTCACTATAACGGCCACTCGTAACTTCTGACCCGTGAACTCGTACCAGATCGAACTGGTACAACTTCACGGTCGGAAAAATACGAGTTTCCTTGAACGCACCATAACAGTCCTCGTCCCTACGTCACCACATTCACGGCGTTCCTTGGCTGCACACACAGCCCTGCATGCCGTTCTCTCTCCTCATTGGATAAAAACTGTAGGATACGATAAATGTTTTCTCCTCGGCTCAGAGCAGAGCAGAGGGACTGACAGACCCGTGTTTCAGACCAAACACTCTATGTAAGTGATTGCTGTCGGAAGATATAACTATTTAAGACTTATATTAACACAAATATATCACTCACTTCTGCTTTAAGATAAGATAAGATAAAATAAGATTACACTTTATTGTCAGATCACTCTGAAATGTGTCTTGCGTCCCATGACGTCCAAAGTTTCACACAAATAATAACAAAATACCAAAAACATACATTTACAAAAAGCATAAATGTTTCCCTCAAAAGTCACATCCAAAGAAAAATACAAACTACCTCCTAACTCCATTCACAACATAAATCCAACATTACAATGTGTCTTTGGTGCAACACCCAGTGCTCAGTCTGTACATGAACCTGAGGGTCTAGTCGACTTAGAGACCAAACTCTGATTTAACAGTTTGACAGACTGAGGGACAGAAGAGTTCCTCAGTCTGTTCAGTCTCTAAACCTTCTGTTTGATGGCAGAAGCTGATATTCCTCCAATAACACGTGAGAGGGGTCAGATGAGATATTACTTGCAAGAGACAACATTCTTTTAGTGTAGCTACGCTGCTTGAAAATGTGACTCCAATCAATAATCAATGTCAATAAAGTTTATAAAAAATAAAAAAAATAAAAAAGCAACAAAACACACTCAGTTCTTGTGTCCTGTGCTCCTCAGGTGTGACCAGCAGGGGGCAGTCAGAGGACAGAGACTTGGAGGTGACTCTCTCCTTCACCTGTTGACTCTGTAGCTCAGATCTCTGTAACTCTGCTGTTCAACTGTTCACGTCAGGTCACCTCAGTCACCTTTCACCTGCAGGTTTCAATCTGCTGCTCTTCACCTGAGAGAGTCCAGACTGGACTCACCTGTTCTCCATCTGCAGCTGCAGCCGCCGCTCCTCCAGTCTACTGCAACCTCTGACCCTTCACCAGGCTATCATCACTGTTTTACCTCACTGCTTCTTTGAACACATCCAGTCAGAGTTTTCCCTCTAAAGTGTCAGAATGAACAACGTCAAATATTTACTCTGATTTATTCTGTACTTTTGTCTCTTCGTTTCACTTTATTTTATTTTCTTGAACCTTTTTGTTGAACAGTATTTTTGAGTTCCTCACACTCATCATCTGTGTTTTGCACAAGATTTAACACATTAAGCAAAACACAATGATGACTCTGCACAGTTTGGATGTTTATCAGTAAACAGGAAAGTAAAGGGCAGTAACAGTCAACGGTCGGTTTCCCCGAGGAGACGAGGACAACCCCAAGAAAAATATTCATTGACTTTTGTCTCAAAATGTAAATTCCCATAAAAAGAAACTCAATGCTTCATTTCAGACTCTGACTTTTTATGCCGTGGAATATTTAACAATCTCATGTATTATACAACTATTTATTCAGTGCATTTTAATCATGTTTATACTTAGTTTTTGTAGTTTATTATCTGTTTTTTTCTTTCAGTGTGAATGAGAGGACGGCGGTCTTCATTCTTGACTCAACAACTGATTTGTTGTTATTTTTCTGTCTTGTTCCGACATGATGATTGATTTTCAGAACTGAGCGTTTAATTTCATGGTGAGACAAAAATATTATTATATATACTGTATATGAAGAATTATTCATTGTTCTTTTACCCTGCTGGGTGTTTTCCAGTAAAACCACACAGAAGTGTGAAGTGAAACGTTGTTCCTTGTTTCTCACTCATTCTTTTATTAAAGGGTTGAATTACTGGGGTTTCCCTCTAAACCCTCTAAATCTTTCCTGTCTTCTGTCTGGAGTTGAGGATCGATTGATATGTTTTTGTTTTTGCTTTTTTTCAGGGAAGATACCGATATTGATTATTAGTCATAAAGGAACCTGATATTCACACTATCATCCAAACACCACATTAGATAAGGTAATTATATTTACAACTAAACCTCAAGGGAAACCACCAGTGTTGAACACATTACTGACCTACATGTGGTGACATAGTAAACAGTGGTGGTTTGACCAGTATCAGAATAGAGTATTACACAATAATATTAATATTATACCATATAATCAGAAGAGCACTGAGGGAGTTCAGACCTCCACCAACGTCAGACTAGACACAGAAAACCTCCAAGAAACAACATCTAGTTCAGACTGAATGATCAACACCATCAGGGATCAGTGGAGCGGCTGAGAGATGAACATGGACGTTTCTGATGTTCTTCCATCTGAACGTGTCAGTGGAGGAAACACTTTATCATTAAACTCTTTGTTGTCATGGTGACTTACAAACAGTGAAACAACAACGATATAAACGATCAACTGGATTAAAATCTGGATACCTGTTCTTTATGAGGTCACCTGGTGTTTCTTCATCCTGGAGATAAACATGAGAGCATGTAATCAGATAAACATCAGCAGACCAGTGAACTCTGTATAGTGTACCATATCCATTGGGCTTGGTCTGTTATTGATTTACTACAGAGGGTTATTAATTGTTTCTGTTTAACAGACACTGACTTACAGTAAATGGAAAGTAAAAATAAAGCATCAGGGAGGTCACAGGCTGTACAACACACCAACACAGTCTCACCCTGTTTCGTCAGATGCTTGACGCTTGGTCAATGCCCCCTGGCGTCAAGAACCTGGCGTTGAGGGGGTACCCTTGAAGTCGTATGGCGACGAAATGGGACGTCCATAGACTTGAATACAAATCCCTCATATGCAGATTTTTGACAAAGTGGGTTAGATTCTCCAAATCTTTATGGCGGCTTTTTATATACAATATATTATATATATTTTATATATCGCAACCACACGCCACCCTGGTAAGTAAAGTTTTACGGTGAGGGCTCTAACGAGTCTAGGCTACAGGGATGACACAGGTGCACATATTTCTATTGCTGAAAACCTGGAGCTTGGTGGGGTTCGCTGCCATATCGCCCAATGTTCGACTCACCGGCTGCTTCTCGCTCACCACCTGTAGCTTGGTCAGCGAGTCCTTCCTGGCAGGCCGGCGTCCTGCTCCAGCAGCACCGGGCCAGCCACCTGCTCCAGCGTCCTGCTTGTATCGACCTCCGTCCGTCGTCACACGGTCGCGGCTTTGTCAGTTCACTTTTGTTTAGACGAGACAATAACTAAAACGATAATTCACTCTTGAGGTGGAGGGAGTCCTTCCTATCGTCAACTCCCTTGACTTCTCCTCGGGGCGGCAGCCTCATCAGTCCACGAGCCTCCCTCTTTGGCGTTTTCCCAGACTGCCTTGCTCCTTCCGCTCACATCAGACTTAAGCGGCCAGGTAACCACAGGCAACCAATCAAACATTACACAATATGGCAGCCCCCCCCCTTCTCAAACCTACAAAAGTGACCCCAATAATATAAACTCATTCATTTCACCCTGGCATCTTTATATTACGCGGCTCATTGATACTTATTCAAAGAAAACGTAGTAAAAACGTGTAGACTTGTATATATTAAATTATAATCATTCCTTTATCAAGGCAGGATATGACGTCAATACCTCCGGCGCCACTGGGAGTGTCGACAACGCAATGACAACACCTTAAAGTGTGTAGGCCTATGTCTACTGTGCTGACACAAGGAGTGGAAATTAAGCCATGTTGATTTAATTCAACAAAATGTGAATAACCGTGAGGAATCAGAACAGTTAGAAAGCTTTTTTTGAACAAAGTCCAAATGATTCAAGTTAACTAAAGTCAATTTTTTTTTTTAATTCCAGAAAACAACCTTTGGAAGGTTCGAAAGGATCGTTTTTGGCAGATTTGAGTTCTTTTTGTCAACAGCTCACAAACACTAAGAGCTAAGAGGCTGAATTGTAAATAAGTTCACCAGGGGGCTTACCCATCCACTGTAGTAATTTTTATGCACAGCTCCACTACTTCCTGAACTTTAGCCAGCGCTCTACTTCCTGTTTTACATTGGACAAACTGATTAATCAGGTGTGTCTGACGTCCTCTTAACAATGGTCAGACACACCTGGATTAATCAGTTTGTCCAATAATGTAAGACAGGAAGAAAAGGAGCTGGCTTCCAATCAGGAAGTAGGGGAGCTGTGCATAAAGCCAATTGGTAAGTGTCAAAGGTCACAGGGGTCAAACATCAAAGTGAATCCAGCCATTCCTGCTTTTTCCTAACAAAACACACACACTTTAAGTTATCATCATGAAATCTTAATAGGTTGTATATCAGAGAGTCCTCTATCAGAATATTTTGGTCCCGTTGCTCTAGGGGCCCCAGGGGGCCCCGGGGGGCCACTTGGCTTTCCCATGCTCCCACAGAGTTGGGTCTCGGGGTGATGGATAAGGGCCTCACCATGAGTCCACAGGCCAAGTTTCAAGTGATTCGGTCTGTTTCTATGGAAACGGCGGCCTGCAGGATACAGAGGAATGCGGCTGTTTGAAGCCCCGCCTCTCGAAAAGTAATGGCTCAATCAGGACCGAACACATGTCTACGCGCTAATCTTGGGCCCCCGAACCACGTATTAAAAATTCAGAACTGTGTGACTTCAGAGGGTCTCTCAGGCTTTAAAGGGATAGTTCAACATTTTGTCAAATTGGCCCATTGCCATAATCCCAATAGCCATAGCAATAGGTTTGTTACCTTTAATTGTCGGTGCAAGCTATTTTTAGAACGGTGGAGCAGAGCCGTGAGCTGCTCAGAGCTACGCTACGGAGGCTCATGGAAAATTTGGTTTCCCTCATCAAACTCATCAAATACACAATCCAACAACTCCACAACACTCAAGTTGTGAGCTGCACATTCACCACGATATGAGATAATAACACAACGTTACCACACAGAGTTGTTTTAGAGGGAAATTCATGCAAAACCGCTGATGCACGTTGCCTTCAGGGACAGTTTTTCATCATCAGTCTCTGTATTTCCCTCTGAAACAACTCTGTGTGGTAACGTTGTGTTATTATCTCATAGCGTGGTGAATGTGCAGCTCACAACTTGTCCACCAGAGCGTTGTGGAGTTGTTGGATTGTGTATTTGATGAGTTTGATGAGGGAACCCAAGAAATCCCATGAGCCTCCGTAGCGTAGCTCTGAGCAGCTCATGGCTCTGCTCCGCCGTTCTAAAAACAGCTTGCACCGACAATTGAAGGTAACGAACCAACTGCTATGACTATAGGGATTATGGCAACGGGCCAATTTGACAAAATGTTGAACTATCCCTTTAAGTCTGACAGAAAAAAACAGCTCCGACATAACCGGTCTAATAAACCTCTCACACTCTCAAGAGAACAACAGGTGGTCAATTCAGTGGAGTGATGATGACAAAATCCAGACTTCACTAGGTGGAGAGGACTGTGACTTTTCAGTGCATAGCTACCACCCATTTCTCAGCCACTTTTGATATTATTGGTAGAACACATATTAGGTGTCTCTCACTCTGTCTCTCACTCTGGTTTGATTTCATCACTGGCCTTAAAGACTGGGCTAACCTTGGCAGTCTTCCAGGACAAAGGTACTTTACCCTCAAAGTAAAAGTAAAAATCAACTTTATTGTCAATGTTATATGCTGTATTTAAAACCCTGTTTTATGGACAGGTTTATCAAATGTGCAATTGGCTTGATAAGAGCTTCTTTAACTTTTACTTTCTGTTCAGTGACTCAGAATGAAACTCACATCAAAAGTTTATGATCAAAAGACTTGGACAAACCCACTCACACTGGATGTATATAAGGGAGCAGAGAAGCAGAGACAGCAAACAGCATCTGATCCACTAAGTGAAAAAGGAAGAAAACTGAACAGCATCTTCTTTAAACCAAACAATCTGAAAGAAGGTAAGTCATCTAACATGTTGGTTTTCGTACCCAGATATACTTTATTGTACAATGGTGTTTTACTCTTTGTCCTTCTTTTTGCCACATTTAAGAATCTAGTCCAGTAGAACATATTGAAATTATTTGTTCATTAAGTTCATATCAAATTGGATTTTGCTATAGATTCTATATAGGATTGCCAATTATACATTTATTGTCATTTCCACAGGGAAAGGTCATTATTGTAATTGCACTGGTAACTGACAGCTACTATCTCTCTTTCACAGAAAACAACTTGTCCTCAAGATGTCAGGTAGGCAAACACCACTACAACATATCAAGGCCTAAAATGTTCTGTGTGAAGAGCTGCATGTTGTCTTCAAAGATATATTATTATCCTATTAATCCTAATAATAGTCCTATTATTATTAAGGACTTGTTAGGACAGGTTACTTGAACATTTTGTAAACCTCTTTCAGTGACTAAATATAAATATATGAACAATATCACATCTAAACAGTTCCTTTACAGCAATTCAGTGAGAAATTCATGAAACTTACTTATTTGCTGATTTGTGTATTTGCTGCAGGCAACAACATTAACCGCCCTGGTAGTGCGTCTGCTAAGCGCCTCTATGCTGGTACCAAGAAAGATGAATCTGAGGGAGTCTCTGCTGAAGCAGGAGTGGGCCGTGCTGGAGCTGAATGGAGCATCTTTGATGTTGAAGCCAAAGGACCCAACGCTAAGGCAGAAGCTGCAAATACTGATGAAGCTTTTGGTGCCATTGGCAGAGCAGAAGTGGCCAGCGCCTCAGCCTCCGTTGGTCCTGCAAAGGCTACAGTCGGTCTGGCAGTGGACACTGGAGCTAAAGTTGCAGATGGTACAGTAGAGGCAAAGGTGTTGGGTACAGGCGTCAAATTAGGCAGAACAATGGGCATTTCTCTGTTTGGCTCAAGCGTTGAATTCAAACTGTGGTAGAGTGGAGCTCCTAAACAACTGAAGTGTTTTATGATTTCTTTGAAAGCTGCAACTGGAAATCATTTCCATTTTAAAATCAACACTACAAGTTAAGTTATCAGAGGAACAGCAGAAGATTGTATCCAGCACATGAAAAGCACCCTATGTTTGTTTGTGATTTGGTTTTCTTCTCAGCTTCTTTTCTTCTGTCACACTGAGGAGTAATTTATGTCCTGCTTGGTTCAGATAACATGAAAACCTCTGGTGGTGATGAACCACAGCAAAAACAACAGAGACAAAGGTGACAGGAAGAAAACATGATGAACTTTTACCTGCTCAGATGCTTATCAAATAAGTTGTTTTGCTTCTATTTTGTGTAAATGTCTCCATGTCCATCAAGTATTAACAACTTTAAAGGTGTACAGAAAAGAAAATTGAATTTGAGCCCACTTTGGGTCATACAATTAATGTAATAACTCATCTATCAGACGTTGTAGGCCAAACTTTGTGCAAAATTCTATTTTTGAGTAAATCCGGGATGAAAGTGTGTATTTTTTTTTCCCGCATTGGATAATGCAGGCGCACGGATTATACGTCAGCCTGTACACGATTCACCAGCCACTGATATTGGATCCGTCATCCGTCATTCAAACGTCTGAGACACGCACACACACACGGAGCTCGGTCTCGCCCCAAGCTTTGAATATCCCGCCCGCTCGATAACGACCAATCAAATTCGTTTTCCTCACTCGGGTAAACTCGTGTTGCAGCTCGTGACAACTCGGCGCGACAAACAGGACAAACGGCCATTTCTGTACACCTTTAAGAAAATGTTCTGCAGCGCCTCTGTGATCTATCTACTCACATTCGCTGCAACATGAATCATGAAGAATCACAAAGTCATTCAACTGTCAGCAGATGCTTTTTCCTTTCTCTGTGGCTTATATCTGAATTATCACCACATAAACAGGGAGGGCTGATATATAGCATTTCCTCCTTTATTTGTACACAGCATATGTAGATGTGTTTAAAGTTTCATTTACTAAATAAAACTTGGTGTCAGATAATTGTGTATTTTTATTACACAACTTCATGTGATGTCTCACAGCTGGACACAGTTAACGGTCTACACATGTTCAGTAAGTTATAGCATATTAAACAGGTTCATTACTGATGTCTCCTGCACACAGATATAAACTTTATTTAAAAGTGAATTTACAGCTTGTTCATTGTCAGGCATCATTTTATTCTGAAGACCCTGTGCAGACAGACAGGTGAGCTCAGTTTACCACCTCATCCAGTCCATTGTAACCTCTGTACAGAACAGAATCATATATTTGCTATATGTTACTTGTCCTAGATTCAAATTCAGAATACCTCATGACAGACTATCCATAACAATAGAAGATGTAACTAGAAAATTTCCTCTGGGGAAATTTTGAAAGGCCCACGGGGCTACTGCCGGTTTTGCCATCTCTGTCAACATGGGAATCAAACCCACGATCTTAAGGTCAAGACAGAGCTGATCAGACAGACACATGATCATCTTTCTATAAGCACTGATATGGAGGAGCTGTAACCACATTAGGTTAACTGTGTGTGTGTGTGTGTGTGTGTGTGTGTGTGTGTGTGTGTGTGTGTGTGTGTGTGTGTGTGTGTGTGTGTGTGTGTGTGTGTGTGTGTGTGTGTGTTTGTGTGTGTGCTGCATCCGGTGTCAGTCTGATTTAGCTATGTCTGTGTTTATAAACATTTAAACGAGCGCCAGGTGGATTGTTTATGAAGTTAACGAGCTCTGGCCTGAGGATCAAAGAGGTTACCACGGCGATAGGGGCCCCCGCAGGCTGAGACAGACAGAAACGTGGAGAAAAAGAGCCATTTTCTGCCTCTGCACCGGTCTCACATTTAGGCTCAGCATGACAAAACGGTAACTCCTATCAGAACAAAACACAGATCAACGTTGCTCTAAGGACTTACTGAAAATGTTGGTACGATTTGGTGTTTCTACAGTAAATATTTTGGCGACGCTGGCAGTTTTAAAACATCAGGCCGTTCTGCTTCTCTCAGAAAATATTTGTATTGGACTCAATGAGGAGCAGAGACAGACGTGGCCGCACTCAGAGGCTGATTCTGTAAATTCTGTAAGTCTCTCTGATATTTTGAACACATGATATGAGAGATAACAAGTTTGTCTTACAAATTCTGAAAAAATGATGTGTGTGGAGTGTAAATTGTGGCCGGGCCGAGTGTGGAAAGAGAAAAAACATGGAGTTTTTCTGGGCTCTCTCCCACTCTAACCGATCATGTCACGCACTCTGACACGAACATTCTGTGCAATACACAATCATTATGTAAGGGATAATGTATAGTTCGGAGGTTGTTATGGAGAAATAAACCCCTTCATGTTGTATGGAACCCCTCCGCTTCGCGTCGGGGTTCCATACAACATGAAGGGGTTTATTTCTCCATAACAACCGACCAACTATACATTATCCCGCTTAGAACACGGCCTACAACTAAATCATTCAATAATGTAACACAAAATAATGATAAAAAGAGATTTTATTCATGTAAAATTAGACCGTTGCTCGGGACGCCGCTCTGACCAGCGCAGCACAGAAAAGAGAAAGTATGCAGGGTATTTACTTTATGTTTCACTTTTACCGTCATTAAACAGCTTCGGACTAATTGTGATGTTAGATAAACGACTTGTAACCTGTTACAGGGAGAGTGGAGGCTCCTTATTTCCACATCGTGGCTGAAAAGTAAACTTGCATCAGAACCTCTGACCGTGTCACAGCTCCTCTCCTCTCTGTAGCTCCGCGACACAAACGCACCCCATAATCTCTTGTTTATGACAGATACGACTACACAAAATACATCGTAACGTGTATGGTAATCCATCGATCCACTGATTGATTATCAAAGGCTTCAAATGCACGAACGGGAGGAGGCTCAGCAAAACAGCGGCCGTGACCGGACCTGCAGAGTCGGCCGTTGCTATGGAGTCCCTAGCAACGGTCCGCTCAGCGGTGGTCTATCGAGAAATAAACACCGCAGAATATTGGTGATTGACCAATCAGAATCGAGTATTCAAGAGAGCCGTGTTCTAAAATCTCATAATTTCTCCAAAAATGATCATGGTCATTGATCAGGGATTGATCAAAAACTATATGACCTATCAAAACGTGGAGTAATACGCCAATACACAAGACTTGTGTCTACTGTTTAAAGTTTAAATGAAGTCTCTAGGTGAAAGTATGCCTGAGCAGTAGACGTTTGTTAAACTCCAAAGATTGGTCTTTTTCGCTCTTTTTTTTCGCCCGTCCCATTGACTTCAATACGAATACGAAAACTTTATTATCCACAGAGTAGAAATTCCTCTTTGGTTTCACCACCTTAGACATGCCTCACAACATCAGAACACATAATAACACAATAAAAAACATTTCAAGGATAGAAAAATATATAAAAATAGCCTATGGCAGTAACTGTACTTCACACATCACACATTCAAGTACATAATTTCATAATTTCATAAAGCACACCACAGTACGAACCTGCTGTGCAGGAAAACCCTCAGCAAAATTTTGCGCAATTCGTAAACTGTTGAGAAAATTAATAGCATACCGATCCCGATCAAGATGCACGTTTTGATTTATCATTTGTAGTTCGACCAGTAGCGAACCGAAAGTCGTCCGGAAGATGAAAAATAAAAACTAGAAAAAAATCCACACAATAACAGTAGTAGCACTGGTCCGGGATGAGTGCCCGGTGCAATGGCCAGTGGCCCTAATAAAGACAACAAAATTAAATATAGCGAAGGGTTAAATTTCAACTCACTGACTTACGGTCATTTCCATAGGACAGATAGATGGTATTTCCACTCTTTTACAGTAAATAGAAAGTGAAACTAAAGAGTTCATGGAGGTAAGGCAAGGTAAGGCAGTTTTATTTGTATTTGTTGCAATACAAGGTGCTTTATTGTCGGGTTTACAAATTAAAGGTACGATGGAGTGTGGAAGTGAACGTCAGTGGTGTGTGAAGGTGCTTGTGTGCTATGTCCTGTGTGAGATGCATGTTGTCAGGTGCCAACAAAACAGAACGACGTGCAGCAGGATGGAGGGCGAGGCAGCAGCAAGGTTACCAGAGCCAGCTTCATATGTGGACATGGACATATGTGAGTGAATGGATTAATGTATGTTTGAGGTTATGTGATGCTGATATGAATGTATATTTATGATTCCAGTTAGTGTAGTGGTGTGGATGCATGTGAATGCTGGCCTGAGTGGACGTTCACATCAGTTTGCCGTATGTGCGGGATTGTCCAGTGTGGTCTGTTTTTACTTCACCAGTCTTTTAACCTGATGTACTTTTTGCAATGTATGTGTTTTTTATGTAGCTATGCAACGTGTTCCCTGTCTCCGCGACAAATTTCTCCCTGGTGGAGACCAATAAACCTAACCTAACCTAACCTTAATTGTTAGAATTCAGCCCCAACTTAACCCAACATTCCCTGACATTCCAAACAAACAAAGAAAGAGGACAGAGACCGCACAGAGCCGTGTCGACGTTATCCCAATACAAACTTACAAATACTAATTAGAATATTTGGTGTGTGTTGTTGGACACTGGCCCTGCTGGGGGTCTGCATTCTTGTTTTATTCTTGTAGTCATCATCACTGGCTTCCGGTCCAAAAGTCACAATCCTATGTAGTTTCTTGTGAAATAATCTGAGATCATGACAGTGTCATGTCATCAGAACACTTCTAGTAGGAGCGGTTTATTTCAGACTGAATGAACAACAAATCGGGCCCTAGTTTCCTGGCGCAGCGCAGGTGGCGCAAGGTAACGCAGCCGGTGTAATGCAAGTTTCGACCAGCGCAGCCGAGCGCAAAGTCAGATTGGGAGATTGGCAGATCGCGCTGCGCTGAGATAGGCGTGGCGGCGCAGCAGGGGGAGGCGTCACAGATTCAGCTTGGTGCAGTGGAAGTTTCGTGGGAAAATGTCTCGCCGAGGTTGCGCTGAAAGCTCGCCACCTCCAACCAGGTCTACTCTCAGCGCAGGGCGGAGCGCAGCAGGTGCAGTGGAAGTTTGGCTGACTGACCTGCAGTGCACACACGTCACCAAGACCTCACAGGCAGATCTCCACAGTTCCAGACACATTTCAATACAATAAATATCCACAATAACCACTATTTAATGCAACTAATGGAATCAACACGTGAATTTATATCTATATAGATTGTCCCGTCACATCTGACGTCAGATCAAAGCAGAGATCAAAGGCTGTCGGCGCGTAATGGAAACTCCACCTGAATTAACACAGCAGGGACGAACTGGCACTGAAAAGCAGCTGTGGATGTCCCAAGCAGGACTGAGGGTGGATGACTGCATGTCGCTGCCGTGTTGAGATACCACTCTGCCCTTGTGATGATCGCTTTATTTATTTATTTACTTATTAATTCATTAGCGCCAGCGACCGCATCAGGCAGCCGTAATGAAAAACAAAACACAAATCATCATCTCTCTTAGTCCACCACAACAGCCTCGGTATCAGATAGTCAGTATATAGCCTACTACAGTATACTCTCTATCACAGAAAAAAAAGAGAAAAAAAGAGACGGACAGAGAGGGAGAGAGAGAGAGAGAGAGAGAGAGAGAGAGAGAGAGAGAGAGAGAGAGAGAGAGAGAGAGAGCGTCCTTTACGCTGATTTCATCCGTTACGCATGGTGTTCGTTTATGTTGTGATTACACCTCTCATCTTACACAGGGTTTGAATAAATGTGAGTTTCTTTATTAGTTTATTAGTTGTTGTTTCTTACATTGGGCAGGGGTTCTCAGTGTATCAGATCAAACCTGATTAAGGATATTTGTATTATTATTAGTAAACTCATTATTGGTCACTCTGAGCTCGGACCTCCGGGGAAACAGCTGTTTCCTCCGGGGAGAGGTTCGGCCTCTGGCGTCGCTGTTTCCTCCGTCCATGTCCAAGTATAAAATGACAAACTTGCAGCGCGCATCGCCCTCCGCGCAGTTAAAGGTGAGGAGAGGAGCTCATTTGATTGGTGAAGATCTGACTCGGCTGTGTCAAACCCACTCCACGCCTTTCTCTCCTCCTCCTGTCTCCCTCCCGCCCTGTCTCCTCCCTCTTCACCGTTTGCGCCGGGAGGAGGGACGAGAGGAGGGTTTACGCTGGTCTAAGTCTGACTGCGCGGCCCACCAATCTTGCGAAATGGACCTGGTCCACACCCCGTTGGCGTGGCGAAGCTGCGCTGAGCTTAGACTTCGCTCGGTCAAGGAAACTAGGGCCCAATAATTGTTTTTTACTTTTGGTTTCAGTTCAGCAGGGTGGAGTGACTCTGGCAGGCCTGTGGCCACCAGATAGGACCAGTTCCATCCACACAGTGACCACCAAGGATCAGTGGTGCAGCTGAGAGATAAACATGGATGTTTTTCATGCCTGTTGATCTGCTTTGGTGTTGGGTACAGGCTTCTCTTTTGGCAGAAGAATGGGTGTTTCTGTGTTTGGTATACAGTATGTAGCAACCAAAACGTTAATGGCCGTTATTACGTTTTTGGTTGCTACACTATAGGGTCTGAAGTTCAGCTGTTCTAGGGTGTAGCTCTGAGCCAACTAACTACAGTGTTTTTTGATTGTATTGCATTAATAAAACCTGTTCACCACTCAAAGTTTATTTTTTATTTAACTTTTATTTAACCAGGCGAGCAAATTAAGAACAAAATTCTTATTTTCAAGTTAAGTCATCTGACACTAACCAAGAAATATTGAAGCAATGTATCAATAGAAAATGTTTGGTGTGTCTTTTTTCAGCTTCTCTCTCTCTGTTTTCTTCACCACATCTGTTAATCACAAACAACTGTTATAAAAACAGGAAGGGCTGCAGCCTCTGTGAGATTTCCTCCTTTTTTTGCACACAGCTTCATACATTTGAGTATCAAAAGTTGAGAAAAAGGCAGACCTTTCTCTAATCAGGTAGGATGACTTGTAGTGTGAAGAATGCTGTTTTTATCTGTGGGTTCAGATTACTGCGAATATGGACTTTGGTGTCTAAAATGTTCAAATGAATCACATAAGTTGTTTTGCTTTTACTTTCTGTAAAACTGAGTTGTATCCCAGTGTAAATGTCTGTACTTCCACCAGGCTGAAACAACTTGAACAACAGAACCTGTGTGATTTATGATGCATGTTGCATATACAGTATGTAAAATATACATGTGTCTTCATCAAGTTATTTCTGAGAGCTTTTATTAAGAGAAGATAGATGTATAAATAATTATAAAAATGAATTATCATCATCAATAAAAGGGGAAAAATACAGAAGCTTTTTACTTTCTTTTTTCACTTTCTATTTGACTCAGAGCCCAACTATCACCACATCCGTCAACACAAAAAGGAAGGGCTGCACCTCCTGTGGGATTTCTGCTGGGATTTTTTGTACACAGCAGCATAGATGTGGAGATGTGATTAAAGGTTTTGATTGTTACAGAGTGAAAGTGTCTTTAATGAATAAAATGTGTTATCAGTTAAGAAAGTTACATTGTTCTAAAAGGCATTTGTCCAGAATGTGGGGTTGGATGGTATTCACATGTTTAGTAAGTTAACTTCAAACATCTTCTCTTATTGCACACAGGTTTTATGCAGAAGCTCCTCTTCCCGGCTCGTCAAATTTGGACGAACTGGGAAGAGGAGCTTTGAGAAGCTTCCGCTACAAAACAAGCTTGAAAAATAGACTAGGAATAGGATAGGAATTTTTTTCAGGACAATTTCTCATGTCGGGGCTTCAATACAAGACGGACATTACAGACGAGCAGCATGGAGGTATTTGGATGTTTTTTGGTGTGTCTTTTTGTTACGAAGAAAAGTGAGCCCCGTTCTCAACCGTCATATGGACATGAACTGCTACGCCGAGACCCCCTGTAACTCAGAGAAGCCACGGAGGACTCTGAAACTTCTCCCAGCCCTTAGTCCACATGAGGGGGAAGAAATCATGAATGAATGAAATTTCAATTTTGGGGGAACTATCCCTTTAAAGGTCCCATATTATGCTGTTTTTCAACCATTTCACATGGTTCTAAGTTGTCCAACCATATAGTATTCCTAGTGTATTGTCCCCAAATCAATCTGCAGCTCTACATCTCAGTAATCTAAAAGTGGCTCTCCAGAGTTCTCCTGAGAACGAGCCATTTCTGTGTCTGCACCTTGAAATGCAAATAAGATGTGTAAACCACGTCCACTCCACACCCATGGATGGGATCGGGCGTTTATTTCTGAAAAAAAAAAAGGTTCTGAGACTCTCATCTTGTCTGAAAAAATGTAAATGTTCCTTTTTTACTGTGACAGCCTTTAGAAAGTTCTGTGTGAAACTGTCAAATAAAAAAACAAGTGAAACTGAGGAGCAGCACAAACTGCACTGTGCGACTGATAGGGGTTGCACAGACTAGTCGACTAATCGACTAGTCGACTTTACTGCTCCACAATGACGTTTTCAGCTTGACGTCGACTAGTCGCTGATCATGTAACAGTAGGCTACAAGAGTAGCGGCTTGAAACAACAGCTGAGTGGCTGAATGAAAAAAATACGAGCGCCGTCAAGCTGGATAGAACGAGCGCGTACCAGACAGGAAGTCGGGTTCAGAAAAGGCGAGAGAATCCGGTCGATTTTCAAAATAAAATAAATGATGATTAAGTTTGCTTGTCCGCCTAGATATTTGTCAGTTGCGTCTGCACACAAGACACACATCCATACACACAGCGCTAGAGACAGACCTGTAGCCTACAGACGGGTCGATGTTTGACCGGAGCGGAGAGAGCAGGAGAAACTGCTGCCTGACACCAGCCAAGCGCCTGTGAGGCGCCGCTGCCGCGGCCAGTGTGTCGGGCTGTCGGCACTTAAAAAAAAAAAAAAAAAACTCTGCTCATATCGACAGCTTTACGTCGCGCACAACCAACAACAGCAACAACCAACCAGAAAAAAAATGTGAGTGAAACTGTGAGTGAGCAGGACTGTGACGGTGACGAGGCCTGTGTGTCGTTTTCCTCCCTAATTGTTTAACGGACAGTAGCTACAGTAGAGTAGGCTATTATCTTTTGCACTTGTATAGGAGTGCATGTTACAGAAAAACAAACTGATTTACAGCTTGTTGTTTATAGGCTAAAGCTGCTGTTCTGTGGACTCATTTCTGTGCATGAGCGTCTGTCAGTGAATAATCTACAGATTGTTGCCAAGCATTTCCCTCCTCCTGTAATTTATGATGGGAAAAATATGAATGACGTCATCAGCGACTAGTCGACGTCGACTCGACTTTCATAACATTAGAGTCGACTTTTAAAAATCTGAAGTCGTGCAACCCCTAGCGACTGATGAGAAGCTACCGGAGAATATTGAGGTGGTTTTGCGCCGGGAGAGGAGACTTCCTCCTTCAGATGTCTCTCATTCCGTGATGAGGAGTCGGACCGCTGCGCTGATGAGAAGCGGTATCGTTCCAATATTCTCCGGATTTCATTTTTAATGACAGGCGGCTGATTTTCAGTCAATGATTGATGATGATCTGGCGGCCGCGGTACCGGCCGCTCCTCCCGTATCTACCGCTTCATGTCAAATGACGGACGGGGGGGGGCGTGTGTGTGTGTGTGTGTGTGGAGGGAGGGGGGACTGTCGCTGTTACGGAAATGTCTCAGCGGGCGGAGCTCACGTTTTTCCAGACTGGCCCAGGGGGAGTATAAGGAAGTACCGGGAGGTGGAGTCACTTGAGTTCAGCGCATCCTGACGTCAAGTCTGCCAGCACTTCCCATTCGCCCGTTTGGAGACATGGGGCCCTAGTTTGGTGGCGCAGCGCAGGTGGCGCAAGGTAGTGCAGCCGGTGTAATGCAAGTTTCGACCAGCGCAGCCTAGTGCAAAGTCAGATTGGGAGATTGGCAGATCGCGCTGCGCTGAGATAGGCGTGGCCGCGCAGCAGGGGGAGGCGTCACAGATTCAGCTTGGTGCAGTGGAAGTTTCGTGCGAAAATGTCTCGCCGAGGTTGCGCTGAAAGCTCGCCACCTCCAACCAGGTCTACTCTCAGCGCAGGGCGAAGCGCAGCAGGTGCAGTGGAAGTTTGGCTGACTGACCTGCAGTGCACACACGTCACCAAGACCTCACAGGCAGATCTCCACAGTTCCAGACACATTTCAATACAATAAATATCCACAATAACCACTATTTAATGCAACTAATGGAATCAACAGTGAATTTATATCTATATAGATTGTCCCGTCACATCTGACGTCAGATCAAAGCAGAGATCAAAGGCTGTCGGTGCGTAATGGAAACTCCACCTGAATTAACACAGCAGGGACGAACTGGCACTGAAAAGCAGCTGTGGATGTCCCAAGCAGGACTGAGGGTGGATGACTGCATGTCGCTGCCGTGTTGAGATACCACTCTGCCCTTGTGATGATCCCCTTTATTTATTTTTTTTACAACTTTCTGTGAACAATCCCCAGGTTTCATCCAAACAGAATAAAAAAAGATAGAAACTAAAACAGCTTTTTAACAGATGATTAGAGACCATGGGCAGTGCTCCCGAGCAACTTAAGGGAAAAGGGAATGGGAAGCTCTCAACCAACGTACCCCAACACTAACAACCCCCCACCGACAAATCCCAAAGGGGAGACAAACTTAGGGTGTTTTCACACCTGCAGTGTTAGTGCGCTCTAAATTTAGATCTAAATCACTAAATTTGGTCCCGTTTGGGTCAGTGTCAAAGCTCATCGCACTCTAATGCACCAAAACTAGTGCGGCCTGAGGAGGTGGTCTCGTCTCGGTTCTGGTGCACTAGTTGATGTGTGAAAGTAACTGCACTCGGGTGCGACCCAACTGCCAGGCGAACTCAACAAGTTTGAGCTAAAAGGGCTCCCGTAGTCGTTGACAACAGGTTAACGCAGCGGGGAGACGCAGCTCTCTCCCCACAAACGAAGCAGCAGCAGCAGCAGCCGGTCGGTGCGTGTCCGCTGAGTCCGCTCAGACACCGGACAGGTCGGCGGTCCGTCCCTCGGGTCCGCAGAGCAGCTGATAACCGAGCTGCAGCAGCAGAGGTCCGCCGTGTTTAACATTTAACCCTATGGTCTAACCGGGAACTAACGGGACCGAGCTGGGTGAATGCAACCGGAAACCAGTCGGACTAGAAAAGTAGATCGGAACTATCGTTTGCCAAGAGTTATACATACAAACAATATAGAAATAAATGACCAGAGCTACTAACAACCGGCTCTTGAGTCTCCACCATGAAAGTTTTATCAATCAGAGCTTCCAGATTTTAACCGGTAGTCATGGAGACATGACGCTCTCCAAGTTTGGTCCTGAGTGACAAAAAGCAGGTGTGAAAGCAACCGCACTAACTGAAAAAATGAAACAATGGCCGAATTCCGATTCTCCCCTTAGCCCTAGCCCTTGGCCCTAACCCTTCGTTTTGCGCGTTCACGTGAAGTGGTAGGGGTGTCCCAATTCTGGTTCAGACGAGGGTTAGGGGGAAGGGGTAGGGCTATCTCGCCCTCGAAACGGAGATTTTTCAGGGGCACACTACGGACCGAGGGCTATGGCAAGTTTCCCAGAATGCATCTTGCGGCAACCGGCAGCTGTTTTATTTCTCACTGTAGCGCTGTTACCTACGTCATTTTGTTAAGTTTTAATATTTTTTCATGCGAGAAAGTAGCTGTTTAGATCCCAATGTGCGGTCGGTTTATCCACATGAGGCTGTTTAGACGTTTGCTCCGATGTTTTTCGGAGAAGTGAAGCTCCACGGTGGAGCCTCCACCTGTGGAGCAGATCAACGGCTCGTCACGGAGACACCACCCCGTCCAGAGAGCTGGTCAGCCGGCCAACCTCCCGACCTCGTCCCGGTAGAAAAGACGACCGCTAATTAACTTACCCGCAGGGTTTTAAAGGTTTACCGCCGCGTAGTTACATTCTATTTAGGAGATAAATGCTCGTCTCATTGATGAAATGTAACAATTGTCGCATTAATTTGTTTGAATTAAAAGTTAAGCTTACGGCAGTGCTGCTCCTGTGTTTTGGACACAGGAGCAGCACTGCCTGGGGGATCTGTAGCCTATACAGAAATCACCACATTTACATCAATAAATAAATGTTTTACAATGAACCGATCATTCTTCATTAAATTTTATTTTATTTTATTAAGTTAACGTGGTTCTGAATAGAGGATTTGTGGCAAAAGCTCGTCACGTCTGCTTATGTGAAAGCCAGCAGAGACGACTGATGACGCATGTGATTGCTGAAGTGGTGTCCCAATTCGTAGGGGTTCCCTACTCCTTGTAGCTCCGTTTCAAGGGCAAGGGTAAGGGCTAGGGGTAGGGGTAGGGATGAAAAATAGAATCGGAATTGGGCCAATGTATCATTTTAACATTTGGTGCACACTAAACGTGTGTGAAAACACCCTTACGTACCAAAAAGGCAACAACCCCACTAAACGTCCGACACTTCAAATGGACGAGCCCCCAACTTTGTTACGCCTGTCTTTTGGGCCAATACAATACAAGGTGCTTTATTGTCAGGTTTACAAATTAAAGGTACGATGGAGTCTGGAAGTGACGGTCAGTGGTGTGTGAGGGTGCTTGTGTGCTATGTCGTGTGTGAGATGTATGTTGTCAGGTGCCAACAAAACAGAACGACGTGCAGCAGGATGGGGCAGGTGAAGCAGCAGCAAGGTTACCAGATCCGGCTTCATTGTTTAAATTTAGCCCCAACTTCTGTGAACTTGAGAACAATCAAACACGTAACATTCCCAAACATCCCAAACAAAGAGGTCCTGCTGCGGGTCTGCATTCTTTTTTTTTTTTGGCTTTATTGGATAGCACATAGTGAGATAAACAGGAAAGGGGAAGGCAGAGAGAGGGGGAACGACATGCAGGAACGGCCCGCCCGACGCGGGATTCGAACTGGGGACGCCTGCGTTGAGGACTGTAGCCTCTACATGGGGCGGCCGCTTTAACCACTATGCCATGCACCGCCCCGGGGGTCTGCATTCTTGTTTTATTCTTGTAGTCATCACTGGCTTCCAGTCCAAAAGTCACAATCCTATGTAGTTTCTTGTGAAATAATCTGAGATCATGACAGTGTCATGTCATCACAACACTTCCAGTAGGAGCTGTTTATTTCAGACTGAATGAACACGTCATCTCAACATTTCAGACATTTGATGTTGTTTATCTGAAGATGTTTGTTTTTGTTTTTTACTTTTGGTTTCCGTTCAGCAGGGTGGAGTGACTCTGGCAGGCCTGTGACCACCAGATAGGACCAGCTCCATCCACACAGTGACAATCAAGGATCAATGGTGCAGCTGAGAGACAAACATGGATGTTTTTCATGCCTGTTGATCTGCATGCCTCGGTGAAAAAAACATTTCATCATCAAAGTCCTTGTGTTGCTGAAGCTGTTGTCATGGTGACTAACAAACTGAAACACAATGACACAAAAGATGCAGTTGCATTACTCTGGATACATGTCCTTGTGAGGTCAACTGGTGTTTCTACATCCTGAAGAATAAAAACAAATTCACAATTTCTATCTGTGTAGTGTTGCTATTGCTTTAGACATCACTCATGAGACATTGCTGTAACCAGGTGATTCAGACTGAATATCAATATTTTCCACATTGAAACTCTGTAAAACTCTCAACAACTGTAGAATATTGCACATCAATGAATATACCTTTCAAAACAGCCTATAGAAACAACAAAAAGACACAACCAACATTTTCACTAAATACATGTGACTGTCAGACACATGAGCCACTGGGAGAACAGACAGGGTCTACACTTAAAGGGACAGTATGGGACTTTATTGGCTTTTTATTGACAAAAATCAAATATCGCTTTCATGAATACGTATTTCACTGAAGTGGAATCGCGCCCGCATACAAACGAGCGCTTTCTCGTACCTTAGAATGAGATGTTACAAGTCGTTACAAACATACAGGGGGGGGTTCACCGAACCTTCTCTGCCATGTTGAATCGCCATGTTTTACGTTCAGTGTCACCGTGGCTGTAAGTTACCTCAAACTCGGGCCGCCGGAGCTTCTCGGCTCGGGGAGAAAGTTTTCCAGACAGCGCCTGTTAAAACTGTCACCACCGTGTAGCTAGTGTGAGGAAGGACGGAGGCACTGGTGTTGCCTTCAGGTGCAGTCAGACACCTGAATGACGCCGTGAGTGACGCCGTCGGCAAACCGACTGGATGTTATTTTACTCGACGAGAGAAAGCCGGTAAAACGTGGGTCAGGTAAACAATACGACATCACCATGACAACATATTGTCACGCCTGTATTGTTTTGCCTCGTGCGTTTGTTTACATAGAGGCTTGTTTATCCTGATACATGCAGCGTGTGTTGTTTTTCTGACTTCTGCCCGAGTTTACGTAAATGCAACAGCAAGAATACGTGCCGACATGCAACCGCACCGCTAGATGGGGGTAAATGTCACATACTGTCCCTTTAAAGGGGTTCTTGGTCAACATTAACTCTGAGTTAAAGTTAAATATTTACCACTTGGACCCTTTAAAGACCATCACATTCTAACACTGTCTGTCCACAAGATAACTGGAAGAAACAAGTGTCTCCTTCATATGATGCTGTGTCATGGTAGGGGTGGTGCTGGTCAGGGGTGGAGGGTGGGGAATTTGCTTTTCGTCCAGTGACTCAAAATGAAACTCACATGAATCAATAATTATCTGAGGACTTGGACAAGCTCCCACTCTCGTGGATGTATGAGGATATAAAAGCAGTGAAGCAGAGCACACACAGCAAACAGCATCTGACCCACCAAGCTGGAGTGAAAAAGGAAAGGAAAACCTTCTTCAAACCAAACAGGCTCAGAGAAAAGGTAAGTAATTTCTGGGATAATAGGTATGAACTAAAAGGGAACTCCTTAAAACTCCTACCAAGTTAGGTGGGAGATAATTTTTTGATTATTTTGTTATTATGTATTTTAAGTAATATTATGGGTTGGTATATTGTGTTTATTTTCTGTATATTGTTATTATTTTGAGTCTTGATGTAGAGGATCTATATCCTGTATCAGATGTATTTTCATTAAATTTCATAAAATTTAATTTCATTACATCTAACATGTTGGTTTTTATACACAGATATGTGTATGTTTATTGTACAATGGTATTTTACACTGTATGTTTTATGTTTTATTTGTTTGCACAGTTAAAAAAAATTACACAAGTAAAAGTAACAATTATAACAATTTGAAGTGCAGGAAGAGGCGAAAACTCGAAGAGCTTATCACATGCCTCCACCTAACAATAAAATATTATATCATACTTAAGAAAACAAAATATACAAATGAGCAATCAGAAAAATATTTAGATAAAAGAAAATATTACACAAAAAGAATAATAATCAAAATATATCAATAACAATAAGGAATAACAATTAAGAAACCAACAAACAAACAAAAAACAACGACTAAAGGACAATACAAATAAAACAAACAAGAAATAACTTCAACTTGGCAATTGCACAAAAGGATAAAATAAGTGTCATATCAGTACATCCATTACTTATGCCAGTTTCATTTACGAAACAAAATTTAAATGGTGTTTCAGACATCCTTTATAACCTTGAACAGATGAGCATTTTTTTGCCAAGTGGGAATATGTATTCCATAGTTTGACACCCCTGTACCGTATTGCATATTGAGCCCTGGTTGTAACACATTTTGGAGGATGCAGATCTAACGCTCGACGAGTTGCATGAGTATGAACCTGAGAATTTGTAGTGAAATAGTCTTTGAGGTGAGCAGGAATGCTTTCCTCCTTAAAGACATGTCTGATAAATATTTATATTATAAATGTTAAGAATATGAAGTTTATGAAACAAAGGAGTGGAGGGACTGTATGGATCTGAACAAGTTGCTATCCTGACAAAACGTTTCTGACAGACCAAAATTTTGTGTAATGTTGTAGGAAAGGTACTGGCCCAGACTATATTACAATATGAAAGATATGGGTAAATTAGACTATAATAGAGAGTGAGAAGACAATTTGTTTTAACCAAATGTCTAATCCGTCTAATAATGCCAAGAGATTTGTGAATTTTTGTATTGACACAATCAATTTGATCTTTCCAATTTAAGTTCTCATCAACAAGAACTCACAGGAATCTAAATGAAGATACCTGGAGCATATCAACAGAGTTAATTTGAATTTTGGATAAATCTCTTGGGTAAGATTTTTTGCCACTGAAAATTATAAATCTACATTTCTTAATGTTCAGAGACAATTTATTTAACTTAAACCATTTCATATAAGCAGTTAGACCAACATTTGCTTCACTAATCAATGAATTAAAATTACTGTCAGAGAAAACAAGGGTTGTGTCATCAGCAAACATAATTGGTGAGAGGGTATGTGAAACATTTGATAAATCATTAACATAAATAAGAAATTTCAAATTTTATTAAGGATAACCCCTTGAGATGCATCATCTCGTCTTCCAGGGGGTCCTATACATCAAAACAATAAGACAATACAATACAATACAATACAATACAATACAATACAATCACATATACACAACACAAAACATACACTTGAAAAGTCTAAAAAGATACTACAAGTGAATTGATGATCATCGAGTGCAGAAATCATTTTATCAGTAAGGTGAAGCAGAGCCATATAAGTGGAATGCTTTTCCCTGAAACCATACTGATGTTTGTAGAGGACTGAATTATAAGTCAAATGAGAAAGAATTCTGTTATATACAAGTTTTTCTAATATCTTTGAAAAACAAGGCAGAATTGATATGGGCCTATAATTGTTAAAAGAACCTGGATCATCTGCTTTAAACACTGGAACAACTTTTGCAATTTTTAAATCCTCCGGTACAACTCCTGTAGCCAAGGACAGGGAAAAGATGTGAGTGAGGGGCTTTAATATAGACTGTTTCACCAGTTTGACAAGAAAAGCAGGAATACTGCTGAGGATGTTCTGAGGTCATCGATTAAGTCACTTATCTCTTGGCTACTGGGTGGTTTAAAAGAAGTCATAATGGAAAAGGTCCCTGGTATATAGTCTAATGGACTGCCCGGACAGTCAGGAATTTTATCAGCTAAATCCTGGCCAATATTTACAAAGAAGTCATTAAATTTTTGAGCAATCTCAAGCGGATTATTTACAGCATTTTCACTATCATGAAATACTGAGGGTAATTTCAAATTTTTTTCCCTCTTTGCAATATCTGATTAATCACTTTCCAGGTATTTTTGGTATCATTTGAAAACCTCTTAAATTCATCACTGAAATAGTTCTTTTTTGCAGATCTGATGGAGTGAATATATTTATTTCTACAACTTTTATATGCACCACGGGTAAGAGGTGTTGGATTAAAGGCATACTTTTTATAGAGTTTGTTCTTTTTCTTTAGTAGCTTAAGTAGATCATCTGTAAACCAAGGCTTGTTAAAGTCTTGGCTGTTTTTCTTAGAAGAACTGCTTAAGGGGAAACAGTGATTAAAACTAGTGTTAACTATATTCATGAACTTCTTGTATGCTGAATCAGCGTTATTTGTCACAAGAATATCATCCCAGGACATGTTGACAAGCATAGATTCAAATTTAGAGATGTTTGACTTACTCATGATCCTTTTGTACTTTGGTTGTGGTTTCTTAGTGTAATTAATCCCATCAGCCTGAATTAAGGAACACTGAAAAATAGGAAAATGGTCAGATAAATCTGATAACAGAATCCCAGAATTCATTCCTTTCCCTAGGGAATTTGTGAAAATATTGTGAAGTAAAGATATTGAATGATCTCCAACTCTCGTAGGCCTGTGGATGAGGGGGAAAAAATAACTAGAGTAAAATGTATTTAAAAAATCACCCATGACATCATTCGAATCACATTTGAAGAGGTTTACATTAAAATCTCCTAAAATAAAACACAACTTATTTTCCTTGTTGATACACTCCAGACAAATAGCGAGGTTTTCAATAAAATCTCTTAAAGGGGAGTCAGGAGGGCGATATATAACCCCAACAATAATCTTCTTGTGGCCCAAGACCCCAATGAGTTCCACAAAAACAGATTCCACCCCGACAGTAGATTTAACAGTAAGATCATGTCTTAGTTTGAATTCATAGTCGTCATGAATAAAGAGTGATACACCCCCTCCAGGTCTACTCCTTCTTACATAATGAACTGCGTTGTATTTAGGCACCTTAAAGATCTCTCTGGTAATCTCAGTGAGCTATGTTTCTGATAAAGCAAGAACAGAAAATTTGTGATTCAATGAAGATAAATAGTGAATAAATTTATCATAGTTGCTGGGGAGACTTCTTATATTTAAATGAAAAGCAGAGAATACATTTGAAGGTAAAGTATCACAAAAATTATTAAATTGGGATTCATCATAAAACTTACAGAAATCTGAAGCATTAAAAGTTGAAAAAAAATCAAATCAGGGTCAAGATTTGCATTGTATGAATCAAAATTACAAAAATCAAAAGGATTAAAGACAATGTCTTCAAAGCTTGTTTTTTCCAAAGCCATTGTATTTGTAATATAATATTCTGTAGATGTGGACTTAAATTCAGCAACATAAGTGCACTGGATATACACTACAAGGCTTTTGGGCTATCTATGAGTTTACCTGTCTTTGTAGATTCAGGCTTGGTGGATGAACAATTAGTTTGTCATATCTTAAGTAAGCAATGTCACCTCTTTGCCGGGCTGCCTTCATTTCTGGCAGTAGTTGTTTTCTTCTTAGCCGGACAGCTTCGGGGAAGTCTTCGTTAATGAAGATACCTGTGCCCTTTAAGTTCTTAGCTCTGTCAAGAACAGCAAGCTTGTCCTTCAGACGTAGAAATTTGACCACGACGGGGCGGGGTTTCCCAGATGAGGACATTGGTTTTCCAGCTCTGTGAACCAGGTCCAGCTCTATATTCCGATGATCCAGTAGAAGTTTTTCACTAAAGAGTTTTCTTACTTTCTCCTCAGATTCAGAGCTCTTTTCATTTCCAGATTCTTTTATTGCTTCAACAACAACATTATGGCGTCTTGAGTGCCCCTCCAGATTTTCAGCCTTATCAGAAATTGATAGGGGGCTTTTGCAGATAGTGTCGAGATCTGATCTTGTTTCATTGCAGTTCTTGGACCAGGTTTTACTGGTAGTTTTAAAATCATCAAACTCCTTCTGAGTCATTTCCAGACTCACCTTGAGATCATAGACTTCCTTTGAGAGCTCATCGATCCTCTTGTTTGATGAGTCGACGATGATCTGCACACATGTTTTGAAACTTTTTTCCTGCTGTTCGAGCAAAGTTCTATAAAAGTCCTTTTGCTGGTCCAACAGCTCACGCATTTGAGACATGCTGACATGTTCCTCAGGAGAGTTGTTGGCTTTTGGTGGCATGGTGGAAAGGCCTACTAGGCCAAATGCAGACCAAAGCCACTAAGTTCCAAAAAATACTGCAAAAAGTCAACAATTTCTTGAAAAGATCTGGTGTAACTGTTCATAAATCATCCACATGTGAAAAAGTTAGTAATTTGTGCAGGATTCACCAGATTTTGGCTGGATTGAAGTCAAACCACAGGAGCACAGCAACACCTGCTGCTGCTTGGTCAAAGGGGCCTCTGTGATACAGCTCAATGACGGATGGGGACACGAGTGAATGTCCTCAGCGTCAGTCTTTGCACTGAAAGAGTTGTAGGCATTCAATGGAGAAAAGTAGTTTTTATAAAATAGAAAACTAAAAGGCGTACACTATAGCAGATGCTTTTCATTGATCCCTCCTTTTTGCCAGATCTAAGAATCTAGTTCAGGAGAAAACACTGAAATACTATTTGCATCATGTCTTTCTTGTTTTATTGTTTAACATCTGAGGATAATAGACATTCATTAACCGATAAACATGATTAGGCTGGCTGAATATTGGTGAAGAACTGTGTATATAAGTTAATATGAAATAAGATGTTGCTCTAGATTCTATATAGTATATATTGCCATTCACATATTAATGGCAATATACTATATAGAATCTAGAGTCATTTCCACAGAGAGAGGTCATTATTGTAATTGCACTGGTAACTGACAGCTACTATCTCTCTTTCACAGAAACAACTTGTCCTCAAAATGTCAGGTAGGTAAACACCACTACAAAGACCTAAAATGTTCGGTGTGAAGAGCTGCATGTTGTCTTCAAAGAAATGTTACAATATATTATGGACTATAATATTCGGGACTAACACTTGTGAGGACAGAGTACTTTTTTTTATTAACATCTAGTAAACCTCTACTTTCAGTCACTAAACAAAGTGACTGAAAGGTGAATATTCACCTATACAAGTTTTTTTTTTAAACAAAGTAGAATATTTCAGAGTCAATAACATTAACATTAGGTATTATTGATGTAAATATGCCAGATTTAGCTAGAGAGCTAATTTCCGTCCGTAGTCCCATGACTGAAACAGCAAACGTACTTATTTGCTTATTTGCTGCAGATCTGGTTACTAAAGGCGGCTATACTTGGACTGAGACACATGCAAACGGCTTCGATAAGGTGGACTGGTTCAACTTGCCCAAGGCAGGAGCTTCTGCTGGTGCAGGAGTGGGCTATCATCGAGTTAAAGAGGGCGACTGTGGTGCTGAAGCCAAAGGACCCAACGCTGAGGCAGGAGCTGAAGCTTCTTTGGCCTCCCTCAGTGCCAGCGCCAAAGCAGAACTGGGCAGTGTCTCACTGGACGCTGAAGATGATGGTGCAGGTGAAGCTTTGAAAGTCACAGTATATGAAACATTCATAAAACAGGAAACTTACTTATTTGCTGATTTTCTGCATGTGTGATTGAAGTCATTAACAACATTGACTGGTCTGCTGATGCTTTTCAGTCTTTCACGCTGAAGCCAAAGGACCCAACGCTGAGGCAGGAGCTGAAGCTTCTTTGGCCTCCCTTGGTGCCAGCGCCAGTGCCAAAGCAGAAGTGGGCAGTGTCTCAGTGAACACTAAAGTGGATGGTGCAGGTGAAGCTTTGAAAGTCACAGTGATTCAATGATATATTCATAAAACAGGAAACTTGCTGATTTTCTGCATGTGTGATTGAAGTCATTAACAACATTGACCGGTCTGCTGATGCTTTTCAGTCTTTGATGCCAAAGCCAAAGGACCCAACGCTAAGGCAGGAGCTAAAGCTTCTTTGACCTCCCTTGGTGCCAGCGCCAAAGCAGAACTGGCCAGTGTCTCAACCACTGCTGGTAACCTGAAGACTACACTCGGTCTGGCAGCGGACGCTAAAGTTAAAGTTGGTCTGGAAGGTGTTGAGGCAAAGGTGTTGGGTACAGGCTTCAAATTCGGCAGAAAAGTGGGCTTTTCTGTGCTTGGTTCAGGCTTTGAAATCGACCTGCTAGGTAGGCAAACACCACTACAACATATGATTTCCTAAAATGCCCTGTGTGAAGAGCTGCATGTTGTCTTCAAAGAAATATTAATATTTATTAAGGGCTTCTGCTTCTACTTCTTTGGGTCACTCTGGACATATAATGACTGTATGACTGCCTCTATTAACATAACAAGATCAATAAACAGATTACTTTTTATTAACACTTAGTAAACCTCTACTTTCAGTGACTACATGTAGACTGGTGTATATTCATACTGTATGTGGACAATATCAAATCTAAAAGATTTAAACCGTTTTTTTTTTTTTTTTACAGCAATTCAGTGAGAAATTCATAAAACAGGCAACTTACTTATTTGCTGATCTGTTTATTTGCTGCAGGTGACACCATTGGCCGGGCTGGTAAGGCGTCTGCTAAGGGCCTCTATGCTGGTACCAAGAATGATTCCTCTGGAGTCTCAGCTGCTGCAGGAGTGGGCGAAGCTGGAGCTCAATGGAGCGTCTTTGATGTTGGTGCCAAAGGACCCAACGCTGGGGCAGAAGCTGGTGTTGGTGGTGCCATTGCCAGAGCAGAAGTGGCCAGCGCCTCAGCTGCCGTTGGTAACATGAAGGGTACAGTCGGTCTGGCAGTGGACACTGGAGCTACAGTTGCAGATAGTACAGTAGAAGCAAAGGTGTTGGGTACAGGCGTCAAGTTGGGCAGAACAATGGGCTTTTCTCTGTTTGGCACAGGCTTTGAATTCAATCTGTGGTAGAGTGGAGCTCTGAAACAACTGCAGTGTTTTATGATTTTAAAAGCTTCAACTGGAAATCATTTCAGTGCTATAGAGAATGTGAAGCTGACGTCACGCCGCTTTGCGTTGTGGGACGTCGGCGCCATCTTTGGAGGAACGCAAACGTAAACAGAGAGTGGGGACTGGATTCAAGACCCAGATTTACTCCCTCCACTGACTTATCCAGACATCGTCAACTATCTCGTTTTTGCTATTAGTGCATATACTACTGTGGCATTTTTTACGCAGCAGTACTGTCCCACCATGATTACTTTTAAGCGACTTTGGGGAACTTTTTTTAGAGAGACAAGCAAGTGTTTACATCCGCGATCCTCCAAAGATGGCGCCCAACGTCCCGCGGTGTGACATAACTTCACATTCTCTATTACATAATATCAGTGCTACAAGTGAAGTCTCCTCCCGTAGGCCCACCACCCGCGGGAGGGTTCATAAGGGGCAGGTGCCGTGTGTTTTGGGTGGCAGCCGTGGGCGGGGGCCCCGGCGACCCAATCCCCGGACGACGACTCTGGCTTTAGGGACATGGAATGTCACCTCGCTGGGGGGGAAAGAGCCTGAGCTCGTGCGGGAGGCTGAGAGGTACCGACTAGAGATAGTCGGGCTCACCTCCACGCACAGCCTGGGCTCTGGAACCCAACTCCTTGAGAGAGGCTGGACTCTCTTCCACTCTGGAGTTGCTCACGGTGAGAGGCGGCGAGCTGGTGTGGGCTTGCTCATAGCTCCCCAGCTCAGCCGCCATGTGTTGGAGTTCTCCCCACTTAACGAGAGGGTCGCTTCCCTGCGCCTTCGGGTCGGGGATAGGTCTCTCACTGTCGTTTCGGCCTACGGGCCGAACGGCAGTGCAGCGTACCCAGCCTTCCTGGGGGCCCTGGGAGGGGTGCTGGAAAGTGCCCCAACTGGGGACTCCATCGTTCTGTTGGGGGACTTCAACGCTCACGTGGGCAGCGGCAGTGTTACCTGGAGAGGTGTGATTGGGAGGAACGGCCTCCCCGATCTGAACCCGAGCGGTGTTTTGTTATTGGACTTCTGTGCTAGCCACAGTCTGTCCATAACAAACACCATGTTCGAGCATAAGGGTCCATCAGTGCACGTGGCACCAGGACACCCTAGGACGGAGGTCAATGATCGACTTTGTAGTCGTGTCATCTGACCTCCGGCCGTATGTCTTGGACACTCGGGTGAAGAGAGGGGCTGAGCTGTCAACTGATCACCACCTGGTGGTGAGTTGGATCCGCTGGCAGGGGAGGAAGCTGGTCAGACCTGGAAGACCCAAGCGTATCGTGAGGGTCTGCTGGGAACGTCTGGCAGAATCCCCTGTCAGGGGGAGAGAGCTTTGACCGCATTCCGAGGGAGGCCGGAGACATTGAGTCCGAATGGACCATGTTCTCCACTTCCATTGTTGACGCGGCCGTCCGGAGCTGCGGCCGTAAGGTCTCCGGCGCCTGTCGCGGCGGCAATCCCCGAACCCGGTGGTGGACACCGAAAGTAAGGGATGCCGTCAAGCTGAAGAAGGAGTCCTACCGAGCCTGGCTAGCTCGGGGGACCCCCGAGGCAGCTGACGGGTACCGGCAGGCCAAGCGGACGGCAACCCGGGCGGTCACGGAAGCAAAAACTCAGGTCTGGGAAAAGTTCGGGGAGGCCATGGAGGAGGACTACCGGTCGGCCTCGAGGAAATTCTGGCAAACCATCCGGCGCCTCAGGAGGGGGAAGCAGTGCTCCGCCAACACTGTTTACAGTGGAGGAGGGGAGCTGTTGACCTCGACTGGGGATATCGTCGGGCGGTGGAAGGAATACTTCGAGGATCTCCTCAATCCCACTGACACGCCTTCCGTCGAGGAAGCAGAGGCTGAGGACTCAAAGGTTGATTCATTCATCACCCAAGCTGAAGTCACTGAGGTAGTCCGGAAGCTCCTCAGTGGCAAGGCACCGGGGGTGGATGAGATCCGCCCTGAGTACCTCAAGTCTCTGGATGTTGCGGGGCTGTCGTGGCTGACACGCCTCTGCAGCATCGCGTGGCAGTCGGGGACAGTGTCTCTGGACTGGCAGACCGGGGTGGTGGTCCCTCTCTTCAAAAAGGGGGACCGGAGGGTGTGTTCCAACTACCGGGGGATCACACTCCTCAGCCTCCCGGGGAAAGTCTATTCCAGGGTGCTGGAGAGGAGAATTCGGCCGATAGTCGAACCTAGGATTCAGGAGGAACAATGCGGTTTTCGCCCTGGCCGTGGAACGCTGGACCAGCTCTACACCCTCCGCAGGGTGCTCGAGGGCGCATGGGAGTTTGCCCAACCAGTCCACATGTGTTTTGTGGACTTGGAGAAGGCTTTCGACCGTGTCCCACGTGGCATCCTGTGGGAGGTGCTCCGAGAGTATGGGGTCGGAGGCCCTCTGCTGAGGGCTGTACGGTCCCTGTATGACCGGAGCAGGAGCTTGGTTCGCATTGCCGGCAGTAAGTCAGACCTGTTCCCGGTGCGTGTTGGACTCCGGCAGGACTGCCCTTTGTCACCGGTTCTGTTCATTATTTATATGGACAGAATTTCTAGGTGCAGCCAAGGGCCGGAGGGGGTACGGTTCGGGAGCCACTTGATTTCATCTCTGCTTTTTGCAGATGATGTGGTCTTGTTGGCTCCCTCGAGCCAGGACCTTCAGCATGCACTGGGGCGGTTTGCAGCCGAGTGTGAAGCAGCTGGGATGAGAATCAGCACCTCTAAGTCCGAGGCCATGGTTCTCGACCGGAAAAAGGTGGCTTGCACCCTCCAGGTCGGGGGAGAGTTCCTGCCTCAAGTGGAGGAGTTTAAGTATCTTGGGGTCTTGTTCACGAGTGAGGGGAGAACGGAGCGCGAGATCGACAGGCGGATCGGTGCGGCGGCCGCAGTAATGCGGTCATTGTATCGGTCCGTCGTGGTGAAGAAGGAGCTGAGCCGAAAGGCAAAGCTCTCGATTTACCGGTCGATCTACGTTCCCACCCTCACCTATGGTCATGAACTCTGGGTCATGACCGAAAGAACTGGATCCCGGATACAAGCGGCCGAAATGAGTTTCCTCCACAGGGTGGCGGGGCGCTCCCTTAGAGATAGGGTGAGGAGCTCTGTCACCCGGGAGGAGCTCGGAGTAGAGCCGCTGCTCCTCCACATCGAGAGGATCCAGCTGAGGTGGCTCGGGCACCTGTATAGGATGACCCCTGGACGCCTCCATGGGGAGGTGTTCCGGGCATGTCCCACCGGGAGGAGGCCCCGAGGAAGACCCAGGACACGCTGGAGTGACTACGTCACTCGGCTGGCCTGGGAACGCCTTGGGGTCCCCCCGGAAGAGCTGTAGGAAGTGTCCAGGGAGAGGGAAGTCTGGGGATCCCTGCTCCGACTGCTGCCCCCGCGACCCGGACTCGGATAAGCGGCGGACAATGGATGGATGGATGGACAAGTGAAGTCATCCGAGGAACTACAAGATTGTATCCAGCACATGAAAAGCACCGTATCAATATCAATAACATGTTTGCTTGTTTGTGATTTGGTTTTGTTCTCAGCTTCTTTTCTTCTGTCACACTGAGGACTCATTTCTGTCCTGCTTGGTTCAGATAACATGAAAACCTCTGGTGGTGATGAACCACAGCAAAAACAACAATGCAAAGAAATCATGATGAACTTTTAAATGTTCAGATTGATCAAATAAGTTGTTTTGCTTCTATTTTCTGTAAATGTCTCCATCAAGTATGAACGACTTTAAGAGCATGTTCTGCAGCACCTCTGTGGTGCTGCAGAAGAGGCATGTTGGAGTGTACGTGAGTAGATAAATAATGAAGTCATTTAATTTCTTAACCTTCTCTTTTTACTTTCTCTGTGGCTTATATCTGAATTATCACCACATAAACAGGGCGGGCTGATTTCTAGCAGTTCCTCCTTTATTTGCACACAGCATGTAGATGTGTTTAAAAGTTTCAGAGTGAAAGTGTCTTCATTTACTAAATAAAACCTGTTGTCAGATAATTGTGTGTTTTTATTACACAACTTAATGTGATGTCTCACAGCTGGATACAGTTTACACTTACAGGCTACACATGTTCAGTAAGTTATAGCATATTAAACAGGTTTATTACTGATGTCTCCTGCACACACGTTATTCAGATATAAACTTTATTTAAACGTTCATTTAGTCACAGCTTGTTCAGTGTCAGGCATCATTTTATTCTGAAAATCCAGGCGGGTGAGACAGGTGAGCTGCATCCTGTTAGTGAACATCAACCTGACACCTGCTCATGTTCACCATCAGGACCTCAGAGGAAACGTGGCTTCAACACAACAGTCCAGTCATTAACAGAGTTTGATCTGTTCATTACATCATTATCACCAGAACATCTGGACCTGAGCTCAGTCTGCTGCTGCTGAGCTGCTTTACAATGTTTAACCTTCCTCTTTTTGTATCTAACACACACACATGGAAGATGAGGAGCGTCTCTGAGTTGACCTTTGACCTCATCACTCTTCACATTCATCCAACCAGCAGAGACCAGCTTGGTTCTTGTCTCCTGTGCTCCTCAGGTTTGACCAGCAGGGGGCAGTCAGAGGACAGAGACATGGAGGAGACTCATCCAGTCTACTGTGACCTCTGACCTTTCATCATGTTATTATCACTGTTGGCTCATGTTTTACCTCACTGCTTCTTTGAACATGTCCACTTATCGTTTTCCCTCTAAAGTGTCAGAAAAAACAACGTCATATTTGCTCTTTGATTTATTTTCTAATTTTATAAGTCATAGTTTCATAGTATTCTTTTTTTTTTTTTTTTTTTTTTTTTTTTTTAACTTGTTTTTATTTGCAATTATAACATTTACAAAACATTTAAAGACAGACAGTCCACACAAACACATTCCCATACCCTACCCACCCCCCGCCAGACCGCGCAGGATATGAAAAATACATACAATAAAGAGCAATTTGAGACATGTGCCATAGTTATACATAATTATACATAATTTTACATGATTACATTCAATCAATGGAAGCTTCGATTTGGGGGATTATTTTCATCAGAGGCCCCCATATATTGAGGAATATTTCTGGTTTACCCCTCACACTGTACATAATTTTCTCGGGTGTGCAATATGATAACATTTCATTCCACCATTGTTTTAGAGATGGTGGAGTTGTTGACTTCCAATTTGTTAAAATACATTTTTTAGCGGCTGTCGTGGAGAGCAGAATAAGCCTTTTCTGATGCAGAGTAAAACCAGGAAGTCTGGTCAAGTCCCCAAGAATGAGCACTAAGGGATCTGCAGTAACTGTTTTTTTGAGTATCCTAGACAAGATGCCAAAGATGCCCTGCCAGAACGGTTGAAGGCTCACACATTCCCACAACATATGAACCAGGTTGCCGTCCCTGGCGGTACATCTTGGGCAACATGAAGTTACAGATTGATACATGTGGTGTAGTCTATCGGGGGTATAATATGTGCGGTGCAAAATATTAAATTGAATCATTCTATGCTTAGTTGAAGTTAAAAAAGTTTGAGAGTTTCTAAGGATAGTTTCCCATTCTTGATTACTATAACTGGTATTCAAGTCATTTTCCCATTTCTGTTTAAGATTCAAATGATTATAATCCACATATTCATTAATCGTTTTATAAAGTTTTGAGATCAACCCAGTTGGTGAGTCAGATAGTTGTATTAATTTACCCAAGGGAGTGTCACCAATTCTAGGGAATTCAGCACATATAACTTTAATCCAGTTTCTTATCTGTAAAAATTTAAAAAGATGTGAGGGGGGTAAATTGTAGCGTTTACAAATTTCTGAATATTCACCAACTAGGCCGTCTTTACAAATGTCACCCAGCACTTGAATGCCACGGTCTCGCCAAATGCAGGATATCTGGTCAAACATAAACTCATGTGGAGAAAGGCTGATCCACAAGGGACTTCTAACAGAAATCATATTTTCAATACCCATGAGGTTGTGGCATTTCTGCCAACACAAAATAGTATGTCTGATTATTGGGTTTGATGTGAAATCTTTGCCCTGTGTTGCAATAAAAGGTAGAGCACTCAGGGGGATGTTCTTTAACAGGTACCTTTCTATGTCCATCCATGACGTTGTATGTGTTCTTTCATGAGACCAGTACCATACAGCTCTTAATTGGGAAGTTAAGTAGTATAGTTTAAAGTCTGGTAGAGTGAGTCCTCCTTTATGTAATGGGGCTTGCAGGCTTGACGATTTAATTCGTACATGTTTATGAGACCATAGGAATTTTGTGATTACCTGGTTGATCTCAGTAAATAATTTAGAGGGGCATTCCAGGGGGATGGATTGATAAAGATACAAAAATTTTGGTAGTACATTCATTTTGATGATGTTAACCCTTCCGATTACGGATAGTGGTAGGTCTTTCCATTTAATCAAGTCGGCCTTAAGTTTTGCCATAAGTGGATGAAAGTTCAATTTATGTATATTACTAAGGTCTTTACTTATATGTACACCAAGGTATTTAAATCCCTCTGGTTTCCATTTAAATCTTGTGACTGAGTCAGGGAGATTTGTAAGAGTACAGGGTCCTAAAGGCATGACATCACTCTTCCCAAAGTTCAACCTATACCCAGACAATTTACTGTACACATTCAATACTTCACACATTTGTGGCACAGATTTATCAGGTTTGGATATGTAAATTAATAGGTCGTCAGCATAAAGTGATAGCTTGTATTCTGTATTTCCTATTCGAATCCCACTGATATTTGAGTTTGAACGGATGGCCACCGCGAGCGGTTCGATTGCCAAAGCGAACAGTAAAGGGGATAGTGGGCATCCCTGCCTTGTGCCCCTCTTGAGGTCGAATGGTCTCGACAGCACACCATTTGTGGCAATTTGTGCTCTGGGGGCTCTATATAATGTTTTAACAATATTTATAAATTTGGAACCAAAATTCATTTCAGTCATAGTTTGGAATAAGAACGGCCATTCAACCCTGTCGAATGCCTTCTCCGCATCCATGGAGAACACCAGTCTATTCTCAGAGTTGTTGGAGGAATCATGGATGAGGTGAAATAGTTTTCGGAGATTATCAGAGCCCTGTCTGCCTTTAATAAAGCCAGTCTGATCAACATGAATTAAATTAATGATGACCGACTCTAGCCTTAATGCTAGTAATTTGGATAGAATCTTGAATGAGACATTAAGCATAGAGAGGGGTCTGTAGGAGCTACAAAGTTGTTCATCCTTGTCTGATTTTAAAAACACATTTATTGTGGCCACCTCCATAGAGTAGGGTAACTTGCCAGTTTCAAGTGATTCCTTGAGCATATTTGTAAGTGGCTCCACCAATATGGGCAGAAAGTTTTTAAAAAATTCTGCAGGGAACCCGTCTGGCCCTGGTGCTTTCCCTATTTGTAGCTTATTTACGGCCTCTATAACTTCCTCCTTAGTAATTTCTACCTCCAATTGGTGTCTGTTTTCCTCACTTAGTTTAGGGACCGAGCAGTTATCGAAAAATCTCCTACACAGGAGGGGGTCCATGTCACCCTGTGATTTATACAAGTCATGATAGTATTCTTCAAAACATTTATTTATACCAGTGGGATCTGAAATACTTACACCCTCTTTATTTTTAATGTTATGTATGATTCTTGCGTTTTCCTCCTTTTTAATTTGCCAGCTGAGTAATTTACCAGTTTTCTCTCCTTTTTCATAGTAGTGAAATCTGGTTCTTGCCATGTCTGCTTCTGCCTTTTGAGTACACAAATTACAATATTCTATTCTCTTTTGTGTCAATAGATGTGTTGATTCAGGGTTTTTAGTCTGTGCGTGTTCTTTTTCTAGCTCATGGATGGTTTGTTCCAGTCTAGTGAGTTTACTTTGTTTTTCTTTTCTTTTTTGAGCAGTGTAAGAGATAATCATGCCTCTGATGTATGCTAGCATAGCTTCCCATATTGCGCTATGTGAGGCTGAATCTCTATTGCTTTCCAGAAAAGCTTTGATTTCATTACTAATGTACTCATTAAAAGACTGATCACTCAAAAGATGGGGTTTTAACCTCCATCTAAAGGGAGCAAGAGGACTGGAGGTATTTTCAATACTTATCTTAAGAGGACAGTGATCTGATAAGGTTGAAGCTAAATAAATACATTCCACCGTTTTCATGCACAGTGTTCTGGATATAAGAAATAGGTCTATCCTTGAATACGAGTCGTGAACCTTAGAATAAAAGGAATAGTCTCTCTGAGTGGGGTTTTTCGTTCTCCAGGCATCCACAAAGGAGAGATTTTTCATCCCTTCTCTCAAAGTTGAGGCAGCAGTAGTTAAAGGCTGTTTGAACTTGGTAGAGCGATCAGTTGAGGGATCTAGTACCAAGTTGTAGTCTCCACCCACTATACACTGTCCATGTACCTGTGTCAAGTCCAATAAGAGTTCTCTAAAAAAATGAGGATCATCTGTGTTAGGTCCGTATAAGCAGATTAAGGTATAGGGAATTTTATTAATGTCACATTTTATATTAACCATACGACCCTGGTCATCTTTATTTGACGAAAGTATGTTCACATCTAGTCGTTTGTTAAAAAGAATAGCAACCCCTCTTGATCTTGAATTAAAAGAGCTGTAACACATTTTACCAACCCAGTCACGTTTTAATTTCTCATGTTCAGAGTTAGTTAAATGGGTTTCTTGCAAAAAAGCAATATCACATTTATGACTTTTAAGGTAGTTCAGGATCTTTTTCCGCTTTATGGGGTTATTTATGCCCTTAAGGTTGAATGTAATCATAGTTAGTTTATTCATCGATCCGTTTGAAAAGTGAGTTTACTTGCTCGGTCTGGTAACCCCTTTCTTTCACAATCAGACACACATACAACAAACACAACAAAAAAAGAGAAACAAACAAAATAAACCAGTTGCGCCATTAAAATATAAAAAAGGGATGGCGCAGCATGGCCTGCTTGGCTCAGAAAAGAAAGTAAATCAGTAAGTATCACTATCTAAACATCCAATGTATCATGGAGAGAGAGAGCAAGGGAAGAAAAAAAAAAAAAAAAAGGGGTGAGGAGGGAAAGAACTTCCTTCTCAGTTCATTTGCATTAGGGCATTTTAATGTGCATACAGATAGAATAAATATTTTAAATTGTGAAATTGTAAAATAAATCTAAATAACAAACAAAACATAACTGGTAAATGAAATAAAATAAAGGCAAAACAACAATAACGAGTGAACTTCTGTTTTAACATATCATTTTATATTGGGCTATTCCTCCCCCCCACCTTTTTCCCTCCATCATTTTTGTATGAAATAAGTCTTACGTCAGAGTCTCTCACATGATTTACATCACCAGCTGGCGTGTTGATATTAGGAGTTCTCTGGTGTTGATTTGCGACATGAATTTACTGTAAACAAAACAGCGTATGCTGCAGTCCGGGTGAACAGCCATCTCAACTCAAAAAACAAAAACAAACAGACACCAGCTTAAAAAGAAAAAAGAAAAAAGAAAAAAAAAAGAGGAGGAAAAAAGAAAAAAAAATCTAAAGTTTTAACATAGGCTACTTGCTGGTGATATATTTTAAGGTATGCTGTCACGGAAAAATTCAGAGGTCGCCAATAGTCACATTGTCAAATTAAGTTGCATTAGCTGCATTATGAAGAGTCAACGGTCATTAAGAAAAGCTGCAACCTCTTCAGGTGAGCAAAAAAGATTTGTCTTACCACCATGGATCACTTTCATCTTGCTCGGGAAGACCATGGAGTATTTGCACCCTCGTTCCTGCAGTTGCTTCTTCAGCGGGTTGTACCGCTTACGTTTCTCCGAGAGCTCGGCGCTGAAGTCTGGGTAGATGTAGACCCGTCTCTCGTTGTGCACCAGGATCTTCTTATCTCGGGAAAGCTTCATTATTTTGAGCTTGTCTTGAAGGTAGAGGAATCTGACCAGAATCGGTCTTGGTCCGGCTCTGGCATTTTCTCTCAGGAAAGCGGGGTTGCGGTGGCAATTCTGAATGACCGGCGGGGTTGGGAAGTTCTCCGCGCCGAGCAGCTGGGGGATCAGTCGGTGCATGAACCCGCGGATATCGTCGCCCTCAGCCTTCTCGGGAATGGAGATGAATCGCAGGTTGTATGCGCGGCTCCGGTTCTCGGCCTCCTCCGCTCGTTCCGCCAGGTGGTCTTGTTGCTTCTCCAGCTTTTTGACAATGGAGAGCAGTGATTGTATTTCATCCTCATTAGTACTCACTCTCTGCTCCAGCTCGTTTACGTGGTCTCCCAGTGTATTCATTGAGATTTCTATTTTATTAAGACTCGTGTTGATATTATCAAGCTTCGAGTCCATATGCGCTATCATTTCAAGCTTGATATTCTGCATTCCCTCCCAGATTGTTTGAAGGGAGATGATCTGCTGCTGCATGGTGAGATCCGCGTGGATCTGCGCGTGGCTCGTCAGCGTTCTCAGTCACCGAGTGGAACTCGTTATCCCAGTACTTTGTGAGTTTGTTGTATTAAAGTTGCTTCTTCTTTGTTCTCCCGAGGCACCAGACGTATATTCTTTCAGCTGGCGGTGTTCAATTTTAAATATAGCGGACTTTAGACATGTGTGCGCCGGCAGGTTGCAGCTGCGTGTTTCACCTGCTCACACCACCTGCTCACACCACCGCGGCCATCTTTCATAGTATTCTTGAGTTCTTCAAACTCTTCATGTCATAAACTATAAACTGTTGTCTTGTCTGTAACAACATCTCTGTCCCGTCTGTCCGTCCTGGGTGAGGGATCCCCCCTCTGTTGCTCACCCTGAGGTTTCTCCTGGTTTTCCCTGTTAAAAGGGTTTTCCATGGAGTTTTTCCTCAGTGGATGTGAGGGTCTAAGGACAGAGGATGTTGTTATGATGCCATGTGAAGCCCTTTGAGACAAACTGGTGGTAAAAACGGGCTATACAAATAAAATTGCCTTGTGTGAGGTATTCTGAATCTGAATCTAAAAGACAAGTAAAAACTTTGTACTTATCCTCTAGATTCAGATTCAGAATATATCATGAGTCCCACAGTCAGACCATCCATAACAATAGAAGATGTAATAGAGACAACAAAAATAAATACAGCGCCTGTCATCCACAAATTTCACCTCAATTTGAATACATACTGTACTTATACTGTACTATCTTCAAAAAATAAATTTACTCCATCTTGACTTTAACATTCATTTGTATTTCTAATTATTAAAGATGATGTTTTCAAATACTCATTTACTATTTGATTGAAACCCCACTAAGCAGTTTTTGACCTCAAAACAATGTTTCTAAAATAACAGAAGTGGTAGAAGAACAGTTTAGCATATATATCTATACATTTAGTAGCACTATGTAACTTCCCTGTGCAGGAAGGAACACCGTGCTGAGCTCCAGAGCCTGAGCTCCAGCCCAGTCTCTCTGCTCCTCTCACCCCCACACCAGCGCCCTCTGCTGGGCCACACGCCGACCAGCCTCCCTCCAGCTCCGACGGCTACTGGCGACATGCAGCAACTGGACCGCCAGTACCGGTAACACCGATGGCACCGGTATGATGGCAGTGACAACGGCTGTGGCGACAACAGTTTCTGTTTTGCTTTGAGTTCAAACTGTGGTAGAGTGGAGCTCTGAACCAGCTGCAGTGTTTTCTGATTATATTTTTATTACATTATTGAAACCTGTTGAGACCTTTTAAATTTCCACTGAAACATGCTCCACTTCAACTTGGTTTGAAGCTGCAACTGGAAACACACATTAAAGCACTGTATCAATATCAACATGTTTGTGGTGATATTGTCTTGTTCTCAGCTTCTATCGTTCTGTCACCCTGTTGTATCTCAGTATGAACAACTTTCAGAACATGTTCTGTAGCACCTGTGTGATTTATGATGCATGTTTCATTTATACTGTATATATATATATACATATATATGTGTGTGAACATATTTTATCCAACACCTACCTGCCAATGGGACAAGAGATGGAAACTAGTCACATGGCTACAGTCTCACACAGTTGTTTACATTCTGAACATTTATTAATAGCCTAAGTACTGTCTCTTAAATAAAAAGAAAATGAATCATGAATCTTTTTTTAGTCTTACTTTCTCTTTTCACTTTCTCTTTCCACTGACTCAGAGCCCAGCTGTCACCAGATCCGTTATAAAAACAGGGAGGGCTGCAGCAGCCAACAGGTTCAGGTTACTTTACTGATACCCAAGGGTAAATAGTTTCCCAGTCAAGAGTCAATTTGAACAATAAACAAGACATTAAACATGAAACAAATTAGAATCAACAGAAAGTGCTGCAATTCATGAAATAAAAGCATGAAATAAAAACAAGTAATTAAAATAATTAAAAACGCCAAGAGCAAATTTCCTACAGATACGACAAAACCAGTTTACCACTGTGCTTGCAGCTGGAACAAGCGTGGGACTAAAAACCTCCATCCAGAGGGAAGAAGCTGGAACTCACTGTGCAGGGGGTGCAAACTGTCTGTTAACTCTTTCACGACCATTGACGAGTAAACTCGTCAAAACCGTTTTTTTTTTTTTTTTACAGATTACGATAATAGACACTCTGAGGTACCCTGTGTGTGAATATGGTTCCTCTGATATGTAAAACTGTTTTAAACTAAAATCAAAACATAATGTTTTTTATAAACTGTGTGATTTTGGTTTTGTTTGAGTAATCGTTCTCCTTGAACGCTGCTCTGGGGACAGCGTGCAGCGCTGTGCGGCTGTCGGCTACAGTGTTGCAACTTTCTCGCTGAATCTGGCGACTTTCCAAACCCTCTTGGCGACTTTTTTTTTTACAAAAGCGACTGCCAACAAATCTGGCGACTTTTTCCGGTGCTGTTACAAACGCTTCTGGTTTGGAGACTCGGACCTGAAAGCCCGTTATCTCTGCTGTTTTCACCGTGCAGCGGGGGCTGTGACCGGCCGCCCCCGCCCCAGAGCACCCACCGGCGGCCAGTCACACAGCAGTGTCCCGGAGCTGCTGCGCTGCGGCCAGAGACCCACACCGCTGCACCGCTGCTCTCCACGCTGCCACACCCCCCAGATTTACCTACAAATATATTTATTTAGCCGTAGAAATGATTTGGGAGACGCCACACTGCAGAGAACCGGTAAAATGAGCCGATTGCCACTTGACACAAAAGTGCGTTTTTCTCTGAAACTAGAGCGGGAGCTCCGTTTTTGGAGAAACCCAGCTCTCTTCTTCTCCTTCGTACTCACGAACGAAACGGCGGAAAAACTCGCCGTTTTTTCGAGGAGCACGTTGGAAAGTCACTCTTCAACCACGTGAAGACCGTTTGTTTCTAGGTGATGTACACAGTTCGGTTCGACATAAAAAGGTAAACAAATAGCCAAAAACAACTGAGCGGATGTGCTGAGGAATTAGTGTGGTCACGAAAGAGTTAAAATGGTCGTGGCTATCCACTGGAACTGTTTGTATACAGGGAAGAGGGGTTCAGCTGCCTGGCACTCACCAATCAGTCTACCTGACACAGAGCTTCACAGTTTTCTTGAGTTCAGTTTAAAATCAATACTACTAGTCGCAAGGTATTTGTAGGATTCCACACATTCCACTGACTCACCCTTTATGGTTGTGACATCACGTGTGTGGGTTTGTTCGCTAAAGTAAATTAACATATCTTTTGTTTTGAATATGTTTAGTTGAAGATGTGACTCTCTTCTCACCACTGCACGTAGTCATCCACTATAGGGCCATGGCTTCTTTCATTTTTCTGGAGCAGATTCACAACAGAACCATCTGCATACTTAATAATTGTTCTATTTTGATATTTGCTCTGGCAAAGGCAAGGCAAGGCAAGGCAATTTTATTAGTATAGCCCGTTTTTACAAACAGTTTGTCTCAAAGGGCTTTACATGGCATCGTAGCAACATCCTCTGTCCTTAGACCCTCACATCCACTGAGGAAAAACTCCATGGAAAACCCTTTTAACAGGGAAAAATCGGAGAAACCTCAGGGTGAGCAACAGAGGAGGGATCCCTCACCCAGGACGGACAGACGTGCAATAGATGTTGTTACAGACAAGGAAACAGTTTACAGTTTGTCACAGAATGTGGGAAACATGGAAATGTTAGCAGGAGTTGATGAAGGCAGTCTCTGATGAGGGGGGGGGCAGGGAGAGCCGGTCAGCTCGATGGGAGGACTGGGTGGTAGACTGGTCCATGGGAAGGGAGGGGAGGCAGGTCTGTGTATTACAGTATCCTCTGCACCTTCAGAAGTAGGCCTATAGTCTCCACTGTCAGAGCCTTCACATTAGACTGAGGCACAAAGTAAGATGTCAGCAGAATTCCTTAAAGCTTCAGTTGGTAACAATTATTCAGTCATAATTGCTTGAACTGTCACTATATTCTGATATTCTGTCAGACATTAAAGGGATAGTTCACCCAAAATTAAAATTTCACTCATTATCTCCTCCCCCTCATGTGGACTAAGGGCTGGGAGAAGTTTCAGAGTCCTCCGTGGCTTCTCTGAGTTACAGGGGGGCTCCATGCAGCACTATTTGTCCATATAATGGTTGTAAATGGATACCACTTTTCTTCGTCCAAAAAGACACACCAAAAAACATCCAAATACCTCCATAGTGCTCGTCTGTAATGTCCCTCTTGTGTTGAAGCCCCGACATCAGAAATTGTTCCACCAGTCAGTGCAAATCTTGACACAGGAAGAGCAGTGAACTGAGACACTGGGAGCTTCCGCTACAAACAAGCTTGAAACATAGACTTATTTAATTTTTTTCCGAACAATTTCTTATGTCGGGGCTTCAACACAAGAGCGACATTACCAGTGTTGGGCAGGTTACATCCAAACTATAATACATTACATATTATTAGTTACTGTCATTTGAAAGTAATTAGTTACATTACAATATTACTGTCTCAGAATTGTAATGCGTTACACTACTCTTGTATTACTTTTGAGTTACTTTCGCCAAAATAACAGCAGAAATATGACTGTAAAGCAGTGGTTCCCAACCTTTTGCTGCAACTCGATTTAAATTTGAGAAAGTGAAAGTATAGAATACAGTTGTTTAGGATTGCGTGTGGCGTTTTAATCATAATTTTAAAAAGAATAATAATTACTTTAAAAAATATTTTTATCAATTACTAGACATTTCAGGCGACCCCATTTGAATTCCAGGCGACCCCACATGGGGTCCCGACCCCAAGGTTGAAAAACACTGCTGTAAAGTTTAGTTCATTGCAGCTGATAATACACTCAGTGGAGGGTGATGTAGCATAATGTGTAGGCCTCTGCAGCTACTAAAACTACGTTTTGCAGATAATCTACTAAGAGTAACTGCCTAAATAACAGCACATGCAAACCGCAGGATTGAAATGACAGTTTTACGCGCTGTAATCATGTCCTTCATGGAGAGAGAGAAGGAGAGCAGAGAGCTGCATGACCGCAAACGCAGAATGAAATTTAATCCAATGTATTAATACAAAGGAGCAAATAAACATATTGTTGATCTACGGTAAAGAAGAAACGTGGGAGAATATCTGAGAGAAAGTAAATGCGGTGACACCAGCTGTCATTCACTGGACCGGAGGTGCGTGCTACGGCAGCTGCTGGTGCACTTGACTCTGTTCAGAATGAGGCATCATTTTGACAGAGGGGAGGTCAACTCATTGAATAAGAACAGCTTGATAAATGTTTGACTGGATTGATTATTTAACTAAAATAACAGTGAAATGTAAAAATCCAGAGTTTTCTTGAGCTAACATGGTGAGAAAAGTGAGCTAGCTTATAGACCACAGACAGGGACAGAAGTTAATATTCCATAACTTTCCATCACAACTAACAAACCCACCTTTTTTTCTGAAATACTGGGTGACATATTGTCGACCCTTCAACTCCTTCTCTCTTAATTTCTTTTCTTTTTGTTTTTGGCAGCCTGATTTTTGAGGCATAGGCCTACTGCCGTCTCCGCCTCCTTGCTGCTGTGGCGCTGTGAGACAAACCGCCGGTGCGCTACCTGCAGCTGATCCAGGCGGACTGAACCATTTTACAGAAATAGAGGGGGGAAAGGGGGGGGCCCTGCAGGTGTTGATGTTTCCAAAACAAATAAAGTTATTGTTACCAGGACATTGAAAATAAAATATTTGTGATTATATTTTAGGTAATAACTTAGCGTCATATTATTTTTTCTGTATTATCATTTCATCATCATTAGGGGCCTCTTTGGGCCCCTAGAATCCGTCTCCTTTTACCCCCCCTTTTCGGCGCCCCTGCCCAGGCAGCTGAACCCCTCTTCCCTGTATACCAAACAGTTACAGTGGATAGCCACGACCATTTTAACAGACAGTTTGCACCCCCTGCACAGGGGAACGGATGTTTTTAGTCCCACGCCATAGAACAAAACATTACAAAAACAGTTCTCCAGCTGCAACCACACTGGTAAACAAGCTGTCGTTGCACATAAACTGCACAAGTCACTTTGGAGCATGTATCTTATTTTTTATTTATAGACTTATTTTTTATCTCATTGTTTTATTTTTTTTAACCTATATCTGTAGGAAATTTGCTCTTGGCGTTTTTAATTATTTTAATTACTTGTTTTTATTTCATGCTTTTATTTCATGAATTGCAGCACTTTCTGTTGATTCTAATTTGTTTCATGTTTAATGTCTTGTTTATTGTTCAAATTGACTCTTGACTGGGAAACTATTTACCCTTGGGTATCAGTAAAGTAACCTGAACCTGTTGGCTGCTGCAGCCCTCCCTGTTTTTATAACGGATCTGGTGACAGCTGGGCTCTGAGTCAGTGGAAAGAGAAAGTGAAAAGAGAAAGTAAGACTAAAAAAAGATTCATGATTCATTTTCTTAACGGTTTCTGTATCCTGGGGGATACAGACATTTGGCAGGCTGTGGGGGGGGAGGGGCATTAAGTATCTGAACTTAATATCATGAGAAAGTCTTAAGGGGGGATGGGTCAAGTACCCAGGTCATGTGACTTTTTGGCAGCATTCAAAACTAAATTGATACTTTTATGTCAATCTCCAAAATGGCCACCTACGTGGACAGAGACACTGGACATAAGTAAAGTGTTTTTGTTTTTCTTGTTAATTACATTATGGGGGGATTTGTTTTTGAAATTATTGTTCTTCAAGGATATTTATATGTATTCTTGTTGAAAAATAATGAATACCATTAACACAACTTTGATGAACAGGCATTGAATGTCTGTATCCTGGGGGATACGTTGTCCAGACAGGGGTATGTAAACAGGCATAATCACTCTCAGATATACTTATGTTTGGAAGCCTAAACTCTACAGATAATCAATAATATAAAGGTGTTAAAAGTTGAATATGCAGTATTACTAGAATACCACCATCTATTGATCAAGACAGGCAACAAATTAGAAAAGGGAGCGAACAACAGTAAAAGAGGGAGGATGTTCAGGTAATAATTAGAGTAGTATAGTGAATTCTTGTGTAAAAGATCCAGTGATAGATACAGCATCTGTCTGCAACAAAACATGATGTGTTGTGGGGCGGTGTTTAGCTCAGTGTGGAGGCTATAGTCCTAATTGCAGGCGACCCCGGTTTGAATCCCGCACCAAGTGGTCCTATCCTCCACACACACACTTGCACACACAGAGAGTGGCTAATTAATTGCTTATAATATGTTTTAAAAGTTCATAAATGAAATATTTGATAAATTGGTAAATGGCAAATTTATACCCTAAACAGGCAATGTATCTTAGGAGATACAAACTCTAAAATGAAAAATAAAGGTCATATTTTGAAAAAAATCATAAAATTGTGTTATTCTACCCTGGAAACATTAGAAAATAACAATTTTTAATTTTTCCCAAATTTTTATATATGCTTGCCCATTTAAGGGTTAAGAGACAGTACTTATTAACTCTTTCGCAACCACTCTAATTCCTCAGCACATCCGCTCAGGACCACATGTTTTTGGCTATTTGTTTACCTTTTTCTCACGTCGAACCGAACTCTGTACATCACCTAGAAACAAACGGTCTTCACGTGGTTGAAGAGTGACTTTTGTGTTATGTTTGATGTCTTGTTTATATTGTTCAAATTGTGTTGGTTGTTTCAACTCTTGACTGGGAAACTACCTTGGGTATCAGTAAAGTAACCTGAACCTGTTGGCTGCTGCAGCCCTCCCTGTTTTTATAATGGATCTGGTGACAGCTGGGCTCTGAGTCAGTGGAAAGAGAAAGTGAAAAGAGAAAGTAAGACTAAAATTATAGCTTCTGGGGTGGTGTTTAGCTCAGTTGGTAGAGCACCCGCCCCATGTGTTGAGGCTATAGTCCTCACTGCAGACGGCCCCGGTTCGAATCCCTAGGCATGTCCCCCTGCATGTCATTCCCCCCATCTCTGCCTCCCATTTTCTGTCACACTCTCAACTGTCCTATCGAATAAAGGCATGAAAAGCCAAAAAATATACTTAAAAAAAAAATGATGGGTCCGGTCTGGGCTGTTTTTTGGCAAATTTGGGCAAATTCAGAGCAACAAACAGGATAACAGAAAGACAAGACAATTGACCTTATCATGTTAACTGGTGCAAAGACCGCCATCTATCACTCTGAGCTAATTGGCAAGTGGCAACCTGGGGCGGCAGTGGGTCGTCCAATAATCAGAGGGTTGGCGGTTCAAATCCCACTCTGTCCTGGTCGTGGTGTCCTTGGGCAAGACACCTTACCCACCTTGCCTCGAGTGAATGCGTATGAATGATCATGGTGGTTGTCAGAGGGACCGTTAGGAGCACATTGGCAGCCACACTTCTGTCAGTCTGTGCTACAGAAGTAGCTTACCATCACTGGTGTGAATGAATAAAGGTTACTGCACGCGCTTTGGGATAGAAATAGAAAAGCGCTATATAAATGTAATCCATTATTATTAATCTGACAGTGGCTTCACAAATTGAGAATGGTTGATTTGTGAATTTTCAAAGTTTTTAAATTTAGAGGCCTGCTGTGACACCACCATCAGGACTTTTGTCTAGTGTTTCCAGTTGAGGACATCTGATCATCGTCTCCCTTGCTGGGTCTCAAACTCACAACCTCTGACACCAAGAACCAGCTCCTAACTCACTGAGCTAATTGGCTGGTAGTGAGACCTAATGTGTAGCTTGATTTATCGACTCAGGGAGTCACTGGCTGGGCAGCTGTTGTCAAGGGACAGATTTTATGCAAATTTAGGCAATTTTAAAGTGAAAATTCCAAAGCTGTAGCACATGCTTGATTTTTTATGAATTTTCAAAAATTTTAAATTGAGGCTACAGTCTTATGTTTTTGTCGAGGAAATCTGGCATTTTGACATGTCATCATTATCATCATCATCACCACCCTTGTTGGGTCTCGAACATACAACCTCTGACACCAAGAACCAGCTCCTAACTCGCTGAGCTAATTGGCCGGAGCTGAGAACTGGCGTGTAGCTTCATTTATCGACTCAAGGAGTCACTGTCCAGGTAGTCAGGTGCAAATATGACTTGACCCCAAAAAAATTCTAAGAAAAGGTTTCTCAGCTGTTTTTTTATAGTATTAGATGACCTTAATAACATACTAAAAGTTTACCAAAATTTGACCACTAGAAAGGTGTCATTTACAAGATGGCGTCCAAGATGGATAGGAAGCCTGGGGAGACACCAGAGGTGAATCGGGTAAAAAATTTTAACTAACAGATATCACCATGAAACTTCCCAAGTGTATCACTTACATTAAGACAAATATTTTTTGTATTACAAGTTTTGTCAAATTGTATGTTTAAATATGTAAATGAGGCAATATCTCATTAAATATGCGCTAATTTGCATACATTTCCAGAACCGAAAACTGAGCAATGGATAAAGCTACTTTCAAAATGATTGTTTTATTTTGTTGACATACTAGAGTCAGAGGTTTTTACAGAGGGGATTTTGGATATCTCTTTTTATCACTCTGTAAATGAGAAAATACTGTCACCAGCCCTAAAAATTCAAATATCGCTATGTTTTTAGGAGTAAAATGTTGTATAAATCAGGCTATGAATGATATATCAACAAACCCCTCTGTAAAAACCTTCAGAATATAGAAAGGGATCAAACTGGAAGGTTTGGTGTCTGTAAGTGCTGCTGAAGTGGAGATTTTGGGCTCAGAGTCTGAGGAAAAACTCATTTTGAGAAACATGTACATGTAAAATTCCATGTAAATTGTACTTTTATGATTGGTTGCGGATACGGAGGAATTTTGGAGCCAACATAATTGTTCAGGAGAGAGGGAGCTTTACAATGATACCTGACATGACATGGGTCAGACAACAGGCACAGCACAGTATGTCACAATAGCATGTTCACTTGTGGTGAATTTAGGAGAAATCTACAGACAAAAGAGACAAAATGAAGTAAAATAACCACCTTAATGTGGATTTTCTATCATTTCTTTGGACTTTTCTGAAAAAAGACATGTTAAGAAAGAAAAATAGCCCAAAATCTCAAAATTATCAGTGCATGCAAAATGTTAGAAGAAAATACTAATACCACTACAGTGCACAATTTCCATCATAGAATTAATGTCTTTTTTTTTTTTTTAGAAAGCATCTAACTAGGCCCTATTTCTACCTTACGTGTCAACCACCCATTCCAATAAGAATAAATTCATTAGAACTGTGTGGTACTGTAAGTAAGTATATAATCTTGTCAGCACAATTTAGACAAGTCCAATGGATTCACAGACCCAGAAAACATGGGGTTAGACACCAATATTACTTGGCTAGGTCAAATAATGAAAGAGTTAGGATAAAGGCAAAAACTAGTGGCAAAAACCCTGTTTTTTCATGCACTGATAATTTTGAGATTTTGGGCTATTTTTCTTTCTTAACATGTCTTTTTTCAGAAAAGTCCAAAGAAATGATAGAAAATCCACATTAAGGTGGTTATTTTACTTCATTTTGTCTCTTTTGTCTGTAGATTTCTCCTAAATTCACCACAAGTGAACATGCTATTGTGACATACTGTGCTGTGCCTGTTGTCTGACCCATGTCATGTCAGGTATCATTGTAAAGCTCCCTCTCTCCTGAACAATTATGTTGGCTCCAAAATTCCTCCGTATCCGTAACCAATCATAAAAGTACAATTTACATGGAATTTTACATGTACATGTTTTCTCAAAATGAGTTTTTCCTCAGACTCTGAGCCCAAAATCTCCACTTCAGCAGCACTTACAGACACCAAACCTTCCAGTTTGATCCCTTTCTATATTCTGAAGATTTTTACAGAGGGGTTTGTTGATATATCATTCATAGCCTGATTTATACAACATTTTACTCCTAAAAACATAGCGATATTTGAATTTTTAGGGCTGGTGACAGTATTTTCTCATTTACAGAGTGATAAAAAGAGATATCCAAAATCCCCTCTGTAAAAACTTCTGACTCTAGTATGTCAACTAAATAAAACAAGAATTTTGAAAGTAGCTTTATCCATTGTTCAGATTTCGGTTCTGGAAATGTATGCAAATTAGCGCATATTTAATGAGATATTGCCTCATTTACATATTTAAACATACAATTTGACAAAACTTGTAATACAAAAAATATTTGTCTTAATGTAAGTGATACACTTGGGAAGTTTCATGGTGATATCTGTTAGTTAAAATTTTTTACCCGATTCACCTCTGGGGCCCTAGTTTCGTAGACCAGGTGAAGTCTAACCTCGGCGCAGCTTCGCCACGTCAACGGGGTGTGGCCCAGGTCCATTTCGCAAGTCTGGTGGGCCGCGCAGTCAGACTTAGACCAGCGCAGCCCCTCCCCTCGTCCCTCCCACCGGCGCAAACGGTGAAGAGGGAGGAGAGAGGGCGGGAGGGAGACAGGAGGAGGAGAGAAAGGCGTGGAGTGGGTTTGACACAGCCGAGTCAGATCTTCACCAATTTTTTTCTGTGATAGAGATAGTATACTGTAGTAGGCTATATACTGACTATCTGATACAGAGGCTGTGGTGGGCTAAGAGAGATGATGATTTGTGTTTTGTTTTTCATTACGGCTGCGTGACGACGCGGTCGCTCGCCCTCTAATAAATTAATAAGTAAATAAATAAATAAAGCGATCATCACAACTGCAGTGCGTAGTCTCAACACGGCAGCGACATGCAGTCATCCACCCTCAGTCCTGCTTTTGGGACATCCACAGCTGCTTTTCAGTGCCAGTTCGTCCCTGCTGTGTTAATTCAGGTGGAGTTTCCTTTACGCGCCGACAGCCTTTGATCTCTGCTTTGATCTGACGTCAGATGTGACGGGACAATCTATATAGATATAAATTCACGTGTTGATTCCATTAGTTGCATTAAATAGTGGTTATTGTGGATATTTATTGCATTGAAATGTGTCTGGAACTGTGGAGATCTGCCTGTGAGGTCTTGGTGACGTGTGTGCACTGCAGGTCAGTCAGTCAAACTTCCACTGCACCTGCTGCGCTTCGCCCTGCGCTGAGAGTAGACCTGGTTGGAGGTGGCGAGCTTTCAGCGCAACCTCGGTGGGACATTTTCGCACAAAACTTCCACTGCACCAAGCTGAATCTGTGACGCCTCCCCCTGCTGCGCGGCCACGCCTATCTCAGCGCAGCGCGATCTACAAATCTCCCAATCTGACTTTGCGCTCGGCTGCGCTGGTCGAAACTTGCATTAGACCGGCTGCGCTACCTTGCGCCACCTGCGCTGCGCCAGCAAACTAGGGCCCCAAGTCAGACTTAAAAAAGGATGGGTGGGGAATATGTTCCACTCCAATCTTAATTCTAAAACATGTGGAACAGCCATATTGATTCATAAAAAAATTCAGTTTAATGCAACCACTGTTATCTCAGATCCGCTAGGACGATTCGTGATGGTTTCAGGGCTCCTCTACCACAAGCCTGTGGTTCTGGTTAATATATATGCCCCAAATTGGGATGATGATAAGTTTATTGCCAAAGTTATGTCATTAATTCCAGATCTGAATTCACAACAATTGATTTTTGGTGGAGATTTAAACTGCGTGATGAATCCGGCACTTGACCGCTCCAATCCTAAATCTACAAATCTTTCCAAAAAAGCCAAGCTTTTATCTGTTTTTATGGATCAGATAGGAAGTGTTGACCCCTGGCGGTTTTTATTTCCACAGAGTAAGTCCTTCTCTTTTTTTTTCTAATGTACACCACTCATATAGTAGAATAGACTATTTTTTTATTGACCAGAACCTTCTCCCCTTAGTCAAAAAAGTTGAATATTCATCTAACACAGAGTCAGATCATGCCCCTTTACTTCTGGACCTTGCATTTCCTCTTTACCAATTAGAACACCCCTCCTGGAAATTAGACAGAAATCTCCTAGCAGATGAGAGCTTTTGTGAAATGATATCACAAAAAAATGACGACTTTATAAATTCCAACAAAAAAGATGACATTTCCCCTTCTCTCCTGTGGGAAACACTAAAGGCTGTAATCAGGGGTGAAATTATATCGTATTCGGCTAAAATAAATAAAATGAAAAGAATTAAACAAGAGGAGCTAATTAAAGCTATATCTATGGTGGATGCTCAGTACTCTGCTTCTCCCTCCCCTGAGCTCTACAAAAGGAAGCTGGACCTCCAAACACAATATAATTTACTATCAACTGAAAAAACAGAACGTCTCCTATTAAAATCACGGGGGTATATCTATGAGCATGGCGACAAAGCCGGGCGTTTATTAGCACACCAACTTAAATGCCGCTCAGCCTCTCAACAAATCCCACAAATACGAAAGGATGATGGTGAACTAACTATTGACCCAGAAGAAATTAAAGAAACATTCACCACTTTTTATTCAAATCTGTATACATCAGAGATGACAAAGGACTGCTCTGACATGGAACATTTCTTTATTATAAAACGGAAAGGTGAAATCCGGCGATCTGATTGGTTGTTAACCGTGGTATATTGAGCATAGCTACTATTCTAAAGCCTTATCACAGCGTAGGCTATCACTCCGCCTCAGGCACGTATGACTGGTATGAATGGAATGAATGGAAGTTGTTGTCATGTATCCATGACAACGGACTGTTGCAGTCCGTAGCAACAGACAGTTGATGTTTTTACGATGTTAAAAAATGGACTAAAGTAGTTGAATTCACATGTTTAAAGTTGACTTTCACCTCCGGGGAGGGTTAACAATGGTAGAGGGGACTGAGCAGTGACTTTCACCTGAAAAAATGCGGAGGAAAAGACGAGCTGCAGAGCTACTTGGAGCTAACATCTGGAGAGGTGGGACTATTTTGTCTCCGCTTCGCGTCGGGCCGAACAACGCCCCTTAGCCGTGGTATAATGAGCATATACCACGGCCTGTCGTGATATATTGCTTAAATAACCTCCAGGCTCCTTCTGTAACAACAGTTCATAGGACTGAAACTGAGCTTCCGCTAAATCGTACAGAAATCATTACAGCAATAAAGGCAATGCAAAATGGCAAGACACCAGGGGCCTCATGTATCAATGTTGCGTACGCACAAAAAAGTGGCGTACGTCATTTTCCACGCCAACGTTCAGATGTATCAAAAGTGAAATGACCGTGGAAAAGTGCGGTGGCCCACGCCAACTCCATAGCTGGCGTACGCACGTTTCTACAGCTATTGTTCCTTTGGCGACACTTAGAGGTGAAGCTGTGAAACTGTTAATAATGTGAAAACAATTAGTCCTCAGAGTAATGTGCACATCAGAGACACATTTATGAACAACTAACCCATCCACGTGTTGCAATTAGATAGGTGGATATAAGCACGCGCAAAGTGGTACCGTCAGCTTTAGTTTTAAGATATTGCAGATGCTGCAGTGCGAAGTGAATGTACAGATGCATCACATATTAACAAACATTGTGGCGAGATGGCTGGTTCAGCGCACGATTAATTAATTCAGCATAGTTGGGAACAGATTACAGGCTGGCACTGCAAAGTAAATGTATTTGTTTAATTGTCGTATAACCCCCGATGCACACATGTTTACACGGCTCAACTTTATTAAGGAGCACCTTCAACTCAAATTTGGTTAAATTGCTGTTCCTCACAGTTTTTCATGGTGTTATCTGACCGTAAAGAGAAGGGAATCTTTGGTGCAGGCCTTATTTACATTGATTTGCATATTTAAATGGAGGCGTGGACAGGGAGGAGTTCGGCACTTCTACATGTGCGCTCAATTCCACGTTGATTGGGATGTACAAAGGAAAAGTGCTTGGATCCATGCGTACGCACACTTTGATACATCAGATTTTCTTTGTGCGTACGACAGTTTCTGGATTCTGGCGTACGCCATGTTTCAGTATGAAATCCACGCAAGTATTGATACATGAGGCCCCAGGCCCTGATGGGTATCCCATAGAGTTCTATAAAAAGTTATTTGACAAACTAATAACAATTTTACTTGATATGTTTAATGACTCTCTGTTACATGGATCACTTCCACAGACATTGACTGAAGCATCAATTACCCTTTTGTTGAAGCCAGGTAAAGACAGCAAAGAATGTGGCTCGTATCATCCCATCTCCCTCCTAAACTGTGATGTGAAGATCTTGGCCAAAGCCCTTGCCCGACGCCTAGAAACCACAATGCACGACGTGATTTCTGCTGACCAAACTGGTTTTATTTTAGGTCGCCATTCTTTTACAAATATCCGTTGACTCCTAAATGTTATCCATTCTCCTGCGTCCTGCGCGATGCCTGAGGTGGTTATCGCGCTGGACGCAGAGAAAGCATTTGATAGGGTGGAATGGGAATATTTATTTGCTTGTTTAAAGAAATTCGGATATGGACCTAATTTTATTTCATGGATTAAACTTTTGTATACCTCACCCAAAGCCTCTGTAACCACGAATGGTAAACGTTCACAATATTTTCAGTTGTCAAGGGGCACCCGTCAGGGCTGCCCAATCAGTCCACTGTTATTCGCCTTGGCCATAGAGCCCCTGTCTATTACACTCAAAACATTACCATCAATTGTTGGGATTCATAGGGGGGGGAGAGAGCACAGAGTATCTCTTTACGCAGATGATTTGTTAATGTATGTATCTGGCCCTGTTTCATGTGCTCCCCATATTATCCACGGCCTGAGGAGTTTTGGCGCCTTTTCTGGGTATAAACTGAACTTCAGTAAAAGCGAATGTTACCCTGTTAACGATTTGGCTCTTCAAATACAGGATGGTGCTTTACCGTTCAAAATCTCTAAAAATGGCTTTAAATATTTAGGCATTAATATCACAAGGGACATGCAAAGCCTTCATCAAGAAAACTTCTATCCGCTATTTGAGAAAGTCAAATTAGACCTAAAGAAATGGAAACCACTTCATCTGTCCTTAGCAGGGAAAGTGAATTGTATAAAAATGAATGTGCTCCCCAAGTTTCTTTACCTGTTTCAATGTATCCCACTTTATCTTCCTAAATCTTTCTTTAAATCTATTGATAAGGCTTTAATTTCATTTATATGGGACGGGAAAAAGCCTAGAATTCCGTTAGAACTGTTACAGAGGCCTAAAAACCAAGGTGGCTTAGCTCTTCCGAATTTTTGTCATTATTATTGGGCCTCAAATGTTCAAAAAATCATGTATTGGCTCCATACTCCTGACGCAGACTGGTGCCAATTTGAAGCTGCATCTTGCATCTCCACCTCTCTTAAAGCCCTGGGGCCTCATGTATCAATGTTGCGTACGCACAAAAAAGTGGCGTACGTCATTTTCCACGCCAATGTTCAGATGTATCAAAAGTGAAATGACCGTGGAAAAGTGCGGTGGCCCACGCCAACTCCATAGCTGGCGTACGCACGTTTCTACTGCTATTGTTCCTTTGGCGACACTTAGAGGTGAAGCTGGGAAACTGTTAATAATGTGAAAACAATTAGTCCTCAGAGTAATGTGCACATCAGAGACACATTTATGAACAACCCATCCACATGTTGCAATTAGATAGGTGGATAGAAAAGCATGCGCAAAGTGGTGCAGAAAATAGCATCAGCTTTAGTCTTAAGATATTGCAGATGCTGCAGTGCGAAGTGCACACGAGTCCCGGAGGTTTTTTTTTTTTTTTTGCACATGATGACTCCGAGGGCAATTCTCTTGGAACTGAGCGCAGTGCGCTGCAACCGGCCTGAGAGCGCGACACGTCGGGGAGCCATCGCCTCCATTCAGGTGCTGACCACACTGTGAACAGGAAGCATTTTTATACTATAAATGTACAGATCATATGTGATGCGTAAATGCATCACATATTAACAAACATTGTGGCGAGGTGGCTGGTTCAGCGCATGGTTCATTCATTCAGCATAGCTGGGGACAGATTACAGGCTGGGACTGTATGCGCGCAAAGTAAATGTATTTGTTTAATTGTCCTATGTAACCCCCCGATGCACATTGAGCATGTCTGCCGAAATATCACGCTGTCAGTGACTTTCTTTTTGCTGGTTAAACTACACAGACTGTGTGAAGTACTTAGGGTTGCCACCTTTGAGTTGTGAAAATAAGGGACACTCGACCAAATGTCGACGGGGGGGGGGGGGGGGGGGTGACACGGGTCAAAAGGCCACACTTTTCATGTAGGCCTATGTATTTTGTACACGTTCAACTTCTTGTATTAACACATTTTAAACTGGAATGGGGGCAGGTACAGTGCACCTCATTGACTTGACGTAGCTAAGGCCAGGACGGGCTACTTGTTTGATCCAAAACATAAAGTTGCAATATCCCACTTAAATATAATAGTCATACATATTAATGCCTATAGCCTGTGAAGAGGCTGTCACATGTTACACATGTAATGATTCCTCACAACAGCCTAATAGGCTTTATGCACAGCTCCACTACTTCCTGAACATTTAAACAAGTTCCTTTATTTCCTGTATTATTGGACAAACTGATTAATCCAGGTGTGTCTGACCTCAATAGTCAGAGAGCTGGCAAGCTTAATGGGAGGACTGGATGGTTTAAGTTCAGGAAGTAGTGGAGCTGTGCATAAAGCCTATTATTAACAGTGATTTACCATGGTTTGAAACACATGCAAATCAAATAAAAATGCATCTGCACAAAATGATCAGAAATAACACTGTGCTAATGTTCAGACCAGTTCAAGGCCAGCTGCATAGGCTACCAGCAACAGCAGGTCAGACGAATAAACAGCACCCAGTTAGTTTGCTTTTGTTTATGTAATAATAATAATATAAAAGCCTAATATAAAATCAGCCCAGTGCGTAAAGCTGTCGCTTCAAGTGGAGATTTTTTTTTTCCCATATTGCCCGTTCATTCATCATCCCGTTAGACTGAAAATAGGTTACAGTGGGTTTTTTAGGTGCTGTAGCTACAAGCAAATCTCATGTTGTCTCTGTACAAAGACCTTTTTAAATGTGAAAACAGAGTAGACCTACTCAAGATTTGCGTTTGAGCAACACATAACAGGGCGGCGAAATATGTAGATAGCCACATTAAGTTAAATTAATTTACCGATTATCCATCTTATTATCTGTCCTGCTGCGAGCGGCGCACAACTTCTTTCAGTGGTAACTCACTGTAAATAGGCTATAATGACCTCTTGACGCTCGGCTCAACAGCTGAGCAGCGTATCCCCTCAGCTGAACATCTGCAGGCGGAGACGTCAACAGCAGCGGATCAGCTGATCTCTCCCTCCCAAACGCTCCGTTCTGGACTTTCAAAGTAAAGGTGACGCCAGCTGAAAGTGTCCTACAGAGAGGATGATCTCTGTTTCGTTGTAGTTCTGACAAATGCTGGATCTTTACAGAACACGTGCGAAGTGATGCTGCATTCATGACAACTCTGAAATACGGGACAAAGCCCGTCCCGTATTGATTCAAAACGGGACGCACTATTTTATTTCAAAATACGGAACGATTCCGTATTTTAAGGGACGGGTGGCAACCCTAGAAGTACTTAATGTCAATAAACACATGCGTAAAGTTGGACATGTGTCTTTATCAGCCTCCCTGGCGCACTTCTGCATTTATTTACTACGCGATCTGTGTATAAAAGAAGGCAAATAAAATTGTAAATCCATTTCACATAATTTAATTAGAGTACAGTGTCTGCTTTCATTTGGGATGACAGCGGTCCTCCGCCTCACATTCACCTTTATATAACACATACACTCTCCCACCCCCTTTGTGATGGTGCCGGAGGACGGCAAAAAAAAACAAAAAAAAAGATGTTTACACGGCTCAACTTTATCGAGGAGCACCTTCAACTCAAATTTGGTTAAATTGCTGTTCCTCACAGTTTTTCATGGTGTTATCTGACCGTAAAGAGAAGGAAATCTTTGGTGCAGGCCTTATTTACATTGATTTGCATATTTAAATGGGGGCGTGGGCAGGGAGGAGATTACCACTTCGGCATGTGCGCTCAATTCCACGTTGATTGGGATGTACAAAGGAAACGTGCTTGGATCCATGCGTACGCACACTTTGATACATCATATTTTCTTTGTGCGTACGACAGTTTCTGGATTTTGGCGTACGCCATGTTTCAGTATGAAATCCACGCAAGTATTGATACATGAGGCCCCTGGTCACCTCCAACCTACCCCTCTCTTTCTTACAATACACTAACAATCCTATCGTCATAAACACTCTCAAAATATAGGCTCAATTCAGACGCAACTTTGGGTTTAAGAACCTTCTCCATCTAAGTCCCATACACAATAATCACCTTTTTCCCCCAGCCAGGTTAGACTCCAAATTTATTCTCTGGCAGAGACGAGGCATTCATAATTTTAAGGATATGTACATAAACTCTATTTTTGCAAGCTTTGATGACTTATCACACAAATTTGGCCTGCCTCGGTCTAGCTTATTTCGATATTTCCAAGTCTGCCACTTCCTTCAACATCATGACCCCAACTTCCCATACATAGCATCACCTTTTGGTTTAGATGATCTGTTAAAATCCACATTCAAGACTAAAGGACTTATCTCAAGAATTAGTGATTGTATAACCTCTTTTAAAAACACGACACTAGCAAAGATTAGAGCAGATTGGGTGGATGAACTGGGGGAAGACTTGGAAGAGGAGATATGGGAGAGCGCTCTTTTAAGAGTAAACGACAGTACCTCCTGTGCCAAATTAAGCATCATACAATTCAAGATTCTACATCGCACCCACTACTCCAAAGCAAGACTGGCTAAAATATATTACGGTATATAAATATGAGCATTGTGATCCCTCTGTATGTTTATCTATGTACAATATTGTTGATGCTCAATAATAATGAAATGAAAAAAAAAAAATATTTAGCAGGAATTGGATAGTATATGTTTACAGTCAAATGTTTTCATGCACTGTAGGCTAAATTTTTTATCAATCAAAAATCCGAGAAACAAGTATTGTGAAGGATGGTCTGGAGATGCTCTGTAGCAAGTTTGGTGTCAATTGAGCAAAAATTGTGGAAGGAGAAAAAAACAGAGTGATGGACTTCAGAATTTGTGATGAGTTAGTGGACAAATGTTTCAGCAGTATTGGGGCTACAGTTTGGTGAAAGTTGCAAAACTGTAGCATCTACCGTTGGTTTGGTAGAAATTTTCAAAGTTTTTAAATTTAAACCCCTTCCCCCAGGGGGGGCACAAGTCTGCATGTGTGTGTGTGTGTGTGTGTGTGTTTATAAATATGGTTCACTGTTTCTCTGGGACTTTCCAACTTACACTCGCACATTTCAGTGGGAGGAACCTTGTGTGTCTGGTATTTATATCCCCACACGGCAGAGGTCAGTGCAGCAGTTACACTAACTAAGGAGAACACTTCTACAAACCACACCATCATTCTGGTAAGTGATCACTGTGAACTTTTATGCAAACTGCAATATTTAAATGTTTTAGATGTCCCATGGTATGGTGGTATTGGACAGTATTATGTAGTGCATTAAAAGAAAAAAAAATTGAGAATGGGCTCTTTGCACAGCTCCACTACTTCCTGAACTTAATGCTACTCCTTCGTTTCCTGTCTTACATTATTGGAAAAACTGATTAATCCAGGTGTGTCTGAGTAGTCACAATGGTCAGACACACCTGGATTAATCAGTTGGTAGTAGGTAGTAGTTCAGGAAGTAGTGGAGCTGTGCAAAGAGCCCATTAAGAAAGAAATACCATAGGTTTCCATTATAAAATTATCCATATACTCCTTAACAACAATAGTGTAAGAAGAAGAATTTGACCAACGTCCGTCTGACTGCTTCTGAAGCTGTTGATCATTCAGCTCCAACCTGAATGAACGGCTGAACTACTTTTAGATTAGATTAGACTTTGTCTGTTGCAGAAAATCATTTTGGTCAAGTAAACAAATGTTACTGCACCTACTCATTGTTTCAATGTTGAAAATTTGGCACACAGCGAATATTGTGGAGATTTCTATGCCTTCATTACCACTGGTGGCTTTTCACAAGCTTCAGCCACCGTCCTTTGTTTGGGAGGATTTAAATCAAATAAAAAACTTTATTTCTACTTCAGGCACAGCATCCATAATTAAAATGTTTGAGTTTCATCTTTAAAAAATAGCAAAAGAGAGCAGAAAAACAACCCATTATGACCTCCCCCTGAGTCATCAGAGCCAGCTGTCCCTCACTCATCTTTATGAAATCATTTCCTGACAGGAGCAACTCTTATAAACAAATATATTTATTAAATATAGGTGCTCCAATCAATTGGGAACCCGATTGGCTGATTTGCGTACAATCAGAATGACTGATCATATGATGCAAAACTTGCAAGACAATTAAAAATCCACAGCTGCTGACATGGCATCCCCAAACTGCGTGCAGATGTAGCTCACAGGCGGCCATATTGTGTCAGTCCACTCCTTCTGACTCTGGCTGCAGTAGACGGTGATCCAGTCATCTGCACTAAAAACTATTCATAACTCTGTGACATTTTGTCCATATATTGCTATTACTTTAACTATTTTCAGTTGTTACTTTTACTGAAAAGAACATGAGGGAATATAAGGGAACAGCTCATAACATGGATTTTAACCTAGGGAGCCTGAAAATTACATATTGTTTTTGTCAATTCTCACATTTTGGGGCCGGAAGGCAAACACAAAGACATATTAAAGAGTCTTCAGAAAGTGATATTTTACTATTCTTTATAACATCTATAACATGGCAGCATTTTTAATTTGTAAATGTTCTGATTTGTAAATATTTCCAAGTAATTGCGCTTGCTGTTGTAAACAATAAACATGAAACATGCACACGCACATAAGATGCAGTACTACCAGGATACTGGTGTTTATCATGTATACAGGGATACTGAATAACCAGGTTTCTTTAAAGGGACATTGTGTAACTTCTCCTGTTATCTCTTCATGAAAATGTATTATTTGGTTCTTCAGTCTGTTTTTCATTAACCAGTAATCCCCCCCATCAACAAAGTGAAGTGTTCCTTTCAGCTCTGAATGAGCCGTTCATATCATTCATATCTCCATGGAGCGGGTAAGCTCGGTGCTGGCTGCCATGTGGTGTCTCCATGTTTTTACGTCAGAGCAGTTACATTGACACTTTATCATTGACTACTAGCCTATAGAGGGATTATCTGTTTACCAACAAATCAGGATGCATGCGCAACCTGACTGCAGAAAGAACCGGTTGTCATGGTTACCTCTATGGATCTAGTGTAGTCAAAGCGGTGTTAGCTAGCGATGTTGTCAGCCTACTACTACAGTTTATCACCTACTGATGTAGTGTGTGTTTTATACATAGATGGTTTTATAGTTTTATAACGGCAGGAAAAAAAAAAAAAACGTCAGGATGGAGGATCGAGTTTGTACCGCGGCAACGGCAACTCAGCCACGGGACAAGCCACGGACACTCACAGCACGGCGTCGGTCGGTCAGCGGTAAAAACAACACTGTCACTGTGCATCCCTTACGTTACCTACAGCTATTAAACAGACAATAATGTTCAGGAAAATACTCACGATTACTAAACTCAGTGTCTGTGAGGACTGAGCTGCTGCTGGTCAGAGAGGGAAGAGGACGGACCTGTCTAAAGTCTGGAACAACTGCATAACGTAACTATAACGTTACCTGCATGGCTGAGTATGTACCGGTCATGTAAAACAATATAGCTTAACGTTAATTAATCTCAGCTTGCTTTCCATTAGTATGTGACCTCGTCTTCAGTCACTGTCGTAGTAAACATTTCACAACTCATTCGCTGCAGTCAGATCTACAGCTGTGCCTGTGGGCATTTAGCTTCATCACCATTAAAACCAACGTGTCTAACACGTTATATTGCTCGAAATTAATCGCCAATGTACTATTTTCTCTCTCGTTTGCCTTGAAAGGGGTGCGAGTTGACGCTATTTTGTAAATTTTGCGCGTTTTGTTATTTTTATCAAAACAATTAGTGCAACACAAAAAGACCTGATCACGGCTCTTGCTGCTCTCTTTCTGCAGGCGACATGCGCAGTAGAACGTCTGTGACGTAGGCTGATAATCCCTCTATAGCAAGCTTCTTTTATTTTGATGTTACACGCTTGCGCTTCCAGTCTGTCTGAACTCGCACCAGATCGACTTCACAGGTCGGAAAAACACGAGTTTCAAAGGAGGTTAAATCGAAAGCAACTGGACTTAGTTATTTGTCTAGGAAGACGTTTCACCTCTCATCCAAGAGGCTTCATCAGTTCATGTAGCATCTGACCAGGCTGGGACTGGTCCAACTAACTGGTGTGGAGACTCACTATTTAACCTCTTGTGTGGGCGTTCACAAGGGTGATGATGTCACTGGTTCCCTTTTGTGCTCCAAATGCCAACGACAGTCGTTTAAATGACTGTCTTTGATGGAAAGTTGGTTTCGACTTCGTTAGTGCCCTGTGTTGTTATAACGACAGTCGTTGGAGGCACTTGCCACTAGGGATGGGAAATCGTCCCTATATTCAGATCATTCGATCGTGGACACTGTCGATCGCCGATAGGCGATCCAATCGCCGGGGGGGGGGGGTGCAATTACGTCAGCTTTGAAAAAAAAAAAAAAAAAAAAACTTGCTATATAGTTCCGTTCATTCATCTCCGCATAGCGCTCACTCTCCGTTATTGTCGTCCACACAGACAAGCGCGCATGCATGACGCGCGCATCTATGAAGTATTTTGACCCGCCCCACACCACCGCATCTATTTTCACAACCATCCCCGCCGCTATTAAACAGCGGCTTTTTACTTTGAAAGGGCAGACAGAGGCGCTGTGTTGCCGGTAGCTTGTCAGTGTGGAGCTCGTGAGGAGTGGGAGAGTCACAGTGCAGCGAGTGCAGCCGCCGCCGCCGCCGCCGCCTCTCCCTCTCCCCGCTCTGCTCTCTGCTTCAACCCCGCTCTGATGATGCGCCCAGCCGCCGTCTCACCGGTTCCCTCACACCTCCGCCGGCTTTCTCGTCAACATCAGCGCACCCCTGATAACACACTCTGGACTTCTTCATCAGTTTTTTTAATCACCCGCCCCACCCCGCACAGCCTGCGTCCGCGGCATGCACCTCCGAAAAAAAGTGAGAAGGAAAAAAAAAAGATCAGGAATTAAGAGTTTAATATTCACTCCTCTGTTGCACAGATCCAAGGGCTCTGTATATAGACATGTTGCTCCACGAAACATTTTTCAAGTACACAGTAGAGCGCAGGTTCTAGAGATTATTTCTTTAACATCTTATGGCAGTAAATTAATTAAAGATCGCCTTAAAGATCGCCATTTGAAAAAAAAATCACGATCGTCCCTTCGATCGCCGATAGACAATCCGATCGAAAATCACTCCATCCCTACTTGCCACTTGTGAACAGTGGTTGTTCTTTGAGGCTAGATTGTTGAATCTCCTGGGAAGGGATGAAAGGGCAGCATTGGAAATTGGAGATAGGTGGTGTCTGAGACCACCACCCCTGTTGAGGGATGGTTTCTCTACTTTTACATAGATGGCTTTACATAGATGGCTTTCTAAAGAAGCCAGGTTCCATATTATGCTGCTTTTCAACCATTTCACATGGTTCTAAGTTGTCCAACCATATTGTATTTGTAGTGTATTGTCCCCAAATCAATCTGCAGCTCTAAATCTCAACAATCTAAAAGTGGCTTTCCAGAGCTCTTCTGTGAACGAGCCGTTTCTGTGTCTGCACCTTGAAATGCAAATAAGATGGGTAAACCACGTCAACTCCACACCTGTCACGGGTAGAGAGGGTGTGGTTTTCACTACACGTGTCAATGTTGACATCGGGAATAGGGATGGGGTCGGGCATTGATTTCTGAATGATCAACTAGATGCTCAGTTTAAAAAAAAAAAAAGTTTCTGAGACTCTTATCTTGTCTGAAAAAATGTAAATGTTCCGTTTTTACTATGGCAGAAGAAGGAGAAACAGGGAGAGACTCCTACAGCCACCAGAAAGTTCTGTGTAAAACTCTGTCAAATAAAACAAGTGAAACATTGGGTCAATTCCATAGACTGTAAAAAGAATGGACATAGCACCGTGACGTCACCCATTGGTTTGGGGGAGTCTGTTTTGAGCTCCTACTGGTTACATGCTGCTATTCCGACATGCCGCTATTTCGACATTGACTTCTAATTGTCGGAATAGCGGCATTAACATTGTTTTTCAAGCGTTCCACTTTTCCGACATTGATTACGTTATAGTCAGACGTGTCCTTCTGATTTTTTTTTTTTTCATCTGAGACACTGTTTCTCATACACAAATACATAGGCCTATTAGAGAAGAAAAAACAAACCCGCCAAGTATGGGGTGAAATTACTGCCAAAAGTCCACAAACCCGCAAAGCATGTTTTACTCACGCCCAACGATTCACAAACAAACTCAGTGTGTTTTGCAAATACAAAACATAATTCACAAACTAATGCATTTTGTTTCACAAATAAGAAATGCACCTATCGAATAAATACACCATGCTTCAGAAACAAAAAACATATTTCTTCAAGTAAAAGAAAAAAAATCCTTCAAGTATAAAAACACAATTCTACAACTACAACTACAATTCTACAACTACAAACACAATTCTACAACTACAACTACAACTACAATTCTGCAACTATGAAACTGTCTCGTGACTTTTGGCAGTAATATCAAAGATATTCAATAAATGGAAAGATACTCCATGAACGGCTGCTCCAATGATATGAAATGGTATACACTTCCTGTCTCTCTAAGTGGGCGTGGCCAACCGTCACACCACCTCGTCTGTGATCGTGTGTGTGGATTTATACAATTTGTAGGTAGATGAAAGTGAGATATTTATATTTTCTTATGATAACATTAAATATTTACACTACTAACAGTAATATTTAGCATGCCAAAAATAATTTAAATCATTTTCACGGGAGTTTGCGGGCGTTTGTTTGACGTTGCCTAGGAGATCTGTGCCAAATCTCGCGAGAGTGTGTCGTAGAGACAGAGACAGGTCTTGAACAAAGTGGATTTTCTCCGGATCTCTCCGTCTGAAAGTTGCCATTTTGGTGTCAAACTGTTCAGAAGAGATGTGGCTTGTGAAAAATTAGTCCAAAATTTGCTTCAGTGACCGTGGGGAGAAAGACCCGACCATAATCGGTGTTCACATTAAATTTTCCCATAGGAATCAATACACTCCAAGCTGCCTCTGGTCGCTCTAAAGGGGCGTGGCCGTGCAGAAGCCCACGTGACATGCATACAGGAAGCTGACTCGTCATGAAAGGTCTTGGTTTATAAGCCGTCTTTGGTAATATTCCACCCTCCGCGCTGATCCACACACTTGCACTCACAGCCAGACCTGTAATTCGCACTCCACAACAACAGGTGGTGCTGCTGAGTCAATAGGCCTATGTCACGGCACAGCTGATAGCCGGAAGTGCAGTGTACCTGCTCAACCCAAACAGATGACAGATCTCCCAAAAGTGGGGTCCAGACGATGTGGTGCAACTTGAAAACGAACAATAAATAGTTATAATAATTGTTATGAATTAATATAGGTAGAGTGTGGCGTTTTGTTCATGCAGTTTGTAAACACCGGCAACTTTATGTTGTAACAGACATGAGAGCCGTTGTGGTGGGCTGGGCTCCTGCTAGCACTAGCATTAGCCTCAGCCTCCTCGCACTAGTCCTCACTGTTGAACAAGGCGTGAAACTGACTGCTGATTAATCTGATTCTCCCCCAGCTGCTCCAGGGAAAGCAGCTAAGCAGCTGGGTGTAGCACTGGGTTTTAGCCTCTTCCACCCACTTTGGAGCCGGGTAGGCCTACTACTACACCGGCGTCCGGCGAGAGGAGGCTGCCTTTTAGTTTATTCCGTAACCAGGGTGACTATCGGAGGTGGGTGTACACTGCTAGGCGATTTTGGAACGTTAAAAATCCCTGGTAGTCACCCTGGTTATATCCACCACTTTCCGGAGAATGACGCTGGGTGTCACCATGACACCATTCCACCGTTACTGTATTGTTGATAGCATAGACTGGTTGATAGACATCGACCGTGATGACTTTATTTATAATCATCACGTAATTTTAATGAGAACAATACGGACGAGGTTTTAGCTTTATGTCACATTTTCACGTCACTATATCACCGTTGCGACTACTCCGATGTTAATGAAGTCTATAAAACGAATTGTTGAACAAACATTTTAGATTAGCTGGGCTAACCGTTAGCTGTTAGCCGTTAGCAGTGTCAATAAACAATAACTCAATAAACAGCCCATGAAAAAAATATTTTCTCCAGCGGATATCCTAGTTCCAACATGACTGAGCTAACTGGAGTAGTTTCATGTCGTGTCCAATAACGGGAGGGTTTAACAGCTGACGTCCTGATGTTAGTTTGCTGCTGCTGTTAGCTTAGCTGTCAGCAGCAGCTAAGCTAACAACTACGACAACCATGACTAATTACAAAAATGTGCACACAGAAATAGTAATGTTTGTTCAATAATTCGTTTTATAGACTTAACAAACATCAGATTTAGTCACAACGGTTTTGGCAGCCCGGAGCCCCCACATTTGGTGCCTACACCGGTGGCTAACGCTACCAGTTAGCCGCTAACGCTATCAGTTAGCTGCTAACGCTAGTTAGCCGCTCGCTAGAATGCTACTAAAACCAACTTCCGTTGTGGTGTGACGCAATGGATCATGGGGAAATAAAGTGGTGGATATATAAACTAAGGCAGCCTCCTCTCGCTGGACGCCGGCGTTGTTGTGGTGTACCGGGCTCCAAAGTGGGTGGAAGAGGCTAAAACCATGGCTAAAACCCAGTGCTACACCCAGCTGGGGGAGAATCGTACTTCCGGCTATCAGCTGTGCCGTGACATAGGCCTATTGACTCAGCAGCACCACCTGTTGTTGTGGAGTGCGAATTACAGGTCTGGCTGTGAGTGCAAGTGTGTGGATCAGCGCGGAGGGTGGAATATTACTGCCAAAAGTCACGTGACAGTTCCATAGTTGTAGAATTGTAGTTGTAGTTGCAGAATTGTGTTTGTAGTTGTAGAATTGTAGTTGTAGTTGTAGAATTGTGTTTTTATACTTGAAGGATTTTTTTTCTTTTACTTGAAGAAATATGTTTTTTGTTTCTGAAGCATGGTGTATTTATTCGATAGGTGCATTTCTTATTTGTGAAACAAAATGCATTAGTTTGTGAATTATGTTTTGTATTTGCAAAACACACTGAGTTTGTTTGTGAATCGTTGGGCGTGAGTAAAACATGCTTTGCGGGTTTGTGGACTTTTGGCAGTAATTTCACCCCATAGCCAAGTTTAAAAACACACTGGCAGCAGCGCACACTGATCTGCAGCTACTGAGACTGTTATTATTCTGTCACCTGAGTTAACAAGGTGCACGGGTGTTTGGAGCTGACGAGAGAATAAAGAGTGAGACAACGCGGCTCTGAGGAGGAACTGTGAAGGACTCAGCTGTAATGGAAAATGACCTAAACCGAGTCCAGTAGAGCTGTAACTGTGTAGTGGAAAGGCGTGCAAAGTAATGGTAACTATCCTGGAAATCCTGCTTTACATTGTTTTAACATAGGTAAAAGAAAAAAAACGAGATTTTCTGGGATAAAGGGGGAGATTACATACGATTATTCTTCTTTCTGCTCCCTTTTGTTGAGATTTGGGAGGTTTTTGTTTTTATATATCTTATTAAAATGCAAGATCATTTTTCTGACTGATTTATTGCCCGATGCCATGTATCTCGCTTTCTTTCCCCCGCCCTCCGCCCCTTGTCACTTTGTTGTCACTTTGTTGCCGCTCCACAGAGCGCACATGGCTAATTAATATGCACGTGCTGACCATATATGGTTGTGTCTAGACGTTCCGGGGGCGGAATATGAGGTGTGTTCAAGTGCGCACCATTCTTGGATCCAGTTTGATTTATCAAAGATAAATTGCGGAGAGTTGTGCACGCACAGTTCGATAGATCTGAAAAAGGTGTAAATATTTTGGGTGTCTTTTCGCCATAGGCCTAAGCAAAAAAATTTGTAGCAGCAGTTTTACACTGCTTACTTACAGTTTTGATAAATGAGGCCCCAGGCCCTAAGCCCAGAGCCCAGAGACGCTCACAGCTGCAGCTTCTCCGCGGCTCATCCGCGGCGCTGTCCGTGGTGCTGACGGTCACAGGTTAACTTGACAAACAAACTGCAGCATAGTTCTGTTTGTTTATCATGTGTGTCAGTTTTGTTTGCGACTTGATAGTTGAGTTGTTGAGATTAAGAACATCACTCCCTCATTAAACCGGTGATAGGCATGCTGAAAAGAAAAAAAGAGAGAGAGACGCGCCTGGGTATCGCAGCTGTGTAAAAAATGTCGGAATGGCGATACCAAAAAGTGTCGGAATAGCGGCATGTCTAAATAGAGACATGTTGTAATAGCGGGATGTCTAAATAGAGACATGTCGGAATAGCGGGATGTCTGAATAGCGGGCGGACCCCGCTTCTACTACGGGGATTTGAACTGCGCCATCTTGGATTTTAGGTGGAGTCTACTTTCCATATTTGGAGAAGTGCGGCGGTTAGCCGGCTGAGAACCCGCACTGAACTCGAAGCTACCAACCAATTAACGGCCGGTAACTGTCTGTGAACCTGTCACTCAACTTAACCAAGCCCCCATTTATGTACGAATTTGAAGCTTAAACAATACTAAAACGGTTGTGGTAAAAAAATGTTTTAACATGGGGGTCAATGGAGAGTTGCTCACTTCCGGTCCCAGCCCCCAGAGGCCGCCAGGGAACTGCAGCTTTTTGAACGCGGAAGTGGTCTTCACTTGGAGAACCACAACTCCCCCCTTGGTCAATTTCATCCCCACCCCTACAGAGTCAAGCCTGGAGCGCTCACTGACTAGTCTGTGAGGGTCCAGATGCTGTAAACATGAATGGAACAGCACTTACCCACTCTCATGACATGTTACGTTGACAACAAAATGTTGTTGCAAAGTAAACAGAGCCAGAGGGTTGGTTTCCTCACTTTACTCTTTCTTCTTAAAGTCCAGCCACTAACACTTTGCCACTAACGGTGGATGCCCGATGGAGGGATGACATTCCCAACATAAACGCAGAGTTTGATTGGGACACCACTTGGTCAAATATTTTACTTACCTCCAGAAATCCAGATCATCAATTAATTCAGTGAGCCCGTGAGGGGTCGGATTGGAATTGAGCCATTATCTGACCCACCAAGTGAAAGGATTCATTGTCATTTCCACAGAGAGGTCATTATTGTGATTGTACTGGTAACTGACAGCTACTGTCTCTCTTTCACAGAAAACAACTTGTCCTCAAGATGTCAGGTAGGTAAACACCACTATAATATATGAAGGCCTAAAATGTTATGATATATTATGGAATTCTGAGGACAGATTATTTTATTAACATCTAGTAAATCTCTACTTTCAGTCACTGAACGAAGACTATGGTGAATATTCACCAAGTTTTGAAAGTTGCATTGAAGTTAAGTTACAAATTCTTTTAACAGGAAACATCCTCATCTTGCTTGTATAGATATGATTTATTCAAGTAACAAAGGAAAAAAGGGTCTCCCGCACACTGTCAAGTCACTTGCAAAAGACTTTAATAAAACAAACAACGTTTCGGTCCACAGGACCTTTTTCAAGCAGAGATTTTAAGCCTGAGAGAGATATTCTGAAAACAGTGTGAAGGCCTTTTGAGGGTCTACAGATTGAAGGATTTCAGTCCATGTATACTTGCCAACCTTTAGTTTGAAATTTGCTCTATTTGTTTCATTGACTTTTCTCTTGTATTTATGATATAGAGTAGTCGATTGCTTAGTTTGTTCTTTGAATGTTATTAGGAAAATTGGACAGTGGTCTGCAATATCCATGGACAGAACTCCTGATTTCATAGTTTTGCCCAATACATTTGTAAATAAATTTGTTACTTATACGGACATTCGTGCTGATCTATTTAGTACACTTTATAAGTCCTATTTTAATTTTAATGATCTTGATGATATGAATAAATTGTGTGTAATTTTAGCTGGCAAACATTGCATTAACGAATGTGCCAAAGCCTGCCACCTCATCCTCAATAGAAGACTGTCTCTCATGAGTTCCAGTTCATAAAACAACTGTTTTTGTTTGTTTGTTTGTTTTTTGTTTTGTTTGTATGGTACCATAATGTACGTTTTATTAGTTGGTGTCTCACAACTCTCTTTTTGAGTGGTCCCCAACACTTTTAATTTTGTCAAGAGGGAACGGGTAATTTTGTAATGAATATTGTATTTTTATATTGTCTCTGGATTTTTATTGTGTGTTATGGAGTGACACAATGAAGCTTATCTATCTATCTACTTACCTATTTGCTTATTTGCTGCAGATCTGGTTACTAAGGGCGGCTATACTTGGACTGAGACACATGCAAACGGCTTTGATGAGGATAACTTGTTCAACTTGCCCAAGGCCAGAGCTTCTGCTGGTGCAGGAGTGGGCTATGTTCGAGTTAAAGAGAGCGACTGTGGTGCTGAAGCCAAAGGACCCAACGCTGAGGCTGAAGCTGAAGCTTCTTCGACCTCCCTCAGTGCCAGTGCCAAAGCAGAAGTGGGCAGTGTCTCAGTGGACACTGAATATGATGGTGCAGGTGAAGCTTTGAAAGTCATAGTAATTCAGTTAAAAAAATCATAAAACAGGAAACTTACTGACTTGCTGATGTTCTGTATGTGTGATTGAAGTCATTAACAACATTGACCGGTCTGGTGATGCTTTTCAGTCTTTGGTGCTGAAGCCAAAGGACCCAACGCTGAGGCAGGAGCTAAAGCTTCTTTGACCTCCCTTGGTGCCAGCGCCAGCGCCAAAGCAGGACTGGGCAGTGTGTCAGCCACTGCTGGTAACCTGAAGACTACACTCGGTCTGGCAGCGGACGCTAAAGTTAAAGTTGGTCTGACAGGTGTAGAGGCAAAGGTGTGCGGTACAGGCTTCAAATTCGGCAGAAAAGTGGGCGTTTCTATGCTTGGTTCAGGCATTGAATTCGACCTGCTAGGTAGGTAAACACCACTACAATATTTGATTTCCTAAAATGTCATTACTTTTGCTGATCTGTTTATTTGCTGCAGGCGATACCATGAACCGGCCTGGTAGTGCGTCTGCTAAGGGCCGCTATGCTGGTACCAAGAATGATTCCTCTGGAGTCTCAGCTGGTGCAGGAGTGGGCCAAGCTGAAGCTCAATGGAGCGTCTTTGATGTTGGTGCCAAAGGACCCAACGCTGGGGCAGAAGCTGGTGTTGGTGGTGCCATGGCCAGAGCAGAAGTGGGCACCGCCTCAGCCTCCGTTGGTAACATGAAGGGTACAGTCGGTCTGGCAGTGGACACTGGAGCTAAAGTTGCAGATGGTACAGTAGAGGCAAAGGTGTTGGGTACAGGCGTCAAATTAGGCAGAACAACAGGTGTTTCTCTGTTTGGTTCAAGCTTTGAATTCAAACTGTGGTAGAGTGGAGCTCTGAAACAACTGCAGTGTTTTATGATTTTGAAGCTGCAACTGGAAATCATTTCAGTGCTATTAATATCATTGCTACAAGTTAAGTCATCCGAGGAATGACAGAATATTGTATCCAGCACATGAAAAGCACCATATCAATAACATGTTTGCTTGTTTGTGATTTGGTTTTGTTCTCAGCTTATTTTCTTCTGTCACACTGAGGACTCATTTCTGTCCTGCTTGGTTCAGATAAGATGAAAACCTCTGGTGGTGATGAACCACAAACAGCAAAAAACAACAATGAGAAAGAATGACAGGCAGAAAATATGCAAAGAAAACAAGATCAACTTTTACCTGTTAAGATGAATCAGATAAGCTGTTTTGTTTCTATTTTCTGTTGAACACATAGCGTGTTAATGTCTCCATCAAGTATGAACGACTTTAAGAACATGTTCTGCAGCACCTCTGTGATTCATGATGCATGTTGCAGTGTATGTGAGTAGATAAATAATGAAGTCATTCAAATTTCTTAAAGGGGACCTATTATGCTCCTTTTTGCACAAACTAAAATAGTTCCTGGGTGTCTTAAAGACATGTCTGTGACGTGCTTCGGTCAAAATACCCCAAAGATCAAACATCACAGCACTCTCAAAAACAGGGCTGTGCAAAACGGTCTGTTTCAGTGGCCCCTCCCTTTAAATGCAAATGAACCACTCCCTCAGCATTGCGTTACCATGACGATGTCTACTACTAGTACCCAGAGCGATAGATAAAACACCTACTGTATACTGATTTGGCCAAAATGTAGTATGCAAACAAAAGCTAAATCTGCAGTAGGCAAATTGCCAGATCTCCAGTCTGCATCGGACCAGTCTACATTGTGTAATGAAATGTGCCCATGACCTAGTCTCACCCTAACCAAAGATGGTATAGACTAGTCTTTGCCATGTAGGCTACTGTAACCATGTAACATGTAATATAACTTAATAAAATATATTAAAAATATATGCAGACTGGTCAGTTCATTGTAAAACAGTTATTTATTGATGTAAATGTGGTGATTTGTGCACATAGACTACAGAGCTCCGCAGCACTGCACCTCCTCTCCTCCTCCTTCTCACAGCTTCACTTTTCATTCAAACTAATCCAACTGCCACAATTGTAAGATTTCATCAATGAGACCAACATTTATCTCCTAAAAAGAATAACCACACGGCGGTAAATGTCTAAAAAACCTGTGGGTATGTTTATTAGCGATGGTTTTCTCTACCGCGATGAGCACGGACGTCTGCCCAGCTGGAGCAGAGACCTCGGCATGACCATGTAGGGGAGTCCGGCACGCAATGACGTGCTCATGTTCACCATCAGGACCTCAGAGGAGACGTGGCTTCAACACAACAGTCCAGTCATTAACAGAGTTTGATCTGTTCATTACATCATTATCACCAGAACATCTGGACCTGAGCTCAGTCTGCTGCTGCTGAGCTGCTTTACAATGTTTAACCTTCCTCTTTTTCTATCTAACACACACACATGGAAGATGAGGAGCGTCTCTGAGTTGACCTTTGACCTCATCAGACTTCACACTCATCCAACCAGCAGAGACCAGGGGCCTCATTTATCAAAGAGGGTGTAAAACCGCTACTACATTTTTGCGTACGGCGAAAAGACGAAAATGGCGTACAACCGAAATATTTACACCTTTTTCAGATCAATCAAACTGTGCGTACGCACAACTCTCCGCAATAAATCACACCGGACCCAAGAATGGTGCACACGTGAACACACCTCTTACTCCGCCCCCGGAACGCCTATATACAACTATATATGGTCAGCACGTGCATATTTAATTAGCCATGTGCTCTCTGTGGCGCAGCAACAAGTGACAACAAAGTGACAACGAGGCGGCGGAGGACGGGGAAAAATGCGGAACTTCTCCGAAAGCGAGATACACGGCGATATCGGGCAATAAATCAGTCAGAAAAATGATCTTGCATTTTAATAAGCTACAATAAAAACAAAAACCTCCCAAATCTCAACAAAAGGGAGCAGAAAGAAGAAGAATCTTATGTAATCTGCCCCTTTATCCCAGAAAATCTTTATTTTATTTTTACCTAGATGTTAAAACAATGTAGGAAGCAGGACGATAGTTACCATTACTTTGCATGCCTTTCTACACAGTTACAGCTCTACTGGACTCGGTTTAGGTCATTTTCTATTACAGCTGAGTCCTTCACAGTTCCTCCTCAGGGCCGCGTTGTCTCACTCTTTATTCTCTCCTCTCGTCAGCTCCAAACACACGTGCACCTCGTTAACTCAGGTGACAGAATAATAACAGTCTCAGTAGCTGTAGATCAGTGTGCGCTGCTGCGGTGTGTTTTTAAACTTGGATGGTTTGATCCTTGTCGGACGTCACACATAGCCTAATCAAAAAAGCAAAATCCTCAATCCGCTCTGTTTATCAATTAACATAGAGCCTAGTGTTATTATAGAGCGGGTTGGACCACTACCACAATTACTTCAAAAAATCCTACTGTGCTCTTCTAAATGTACTCCGCTCCTCTCTCCCTCTCACACTGCAGTTCTCTGACTCAGCAACGGTGTCGCCAATTCCTCCTGTTCCTCAAAAAAGGCGTAAATCACGGTACGCCAGGGTCAAAATGGGTGTAAATGTCCGCACTTTTCCCCGTCAGGTTTTGGCTTGATAGATCCCAAATTTGGCGGAGAAAAGTGCGTACGCACAAAACAGGGGAAAAAGGGTGTAAAAAAAGGTGTATCCACAATGATAAATGAGGCCCCAGCTTGGTTCTTGTCTCCTGTGCTCCTCAGGTTTGACCAGCAGGGGGCAGTCAGAGGACAGAGACATGGAGGAGACTCATCCAGTCTACTGTGACCTCTGACCTTTCATCATGTTATTATCACTGTTGGCTCATGTTTTACCTCACTGCTTCTTTGAACATGTCCGCTCAGAGTTTTCCCTCTAAAGTGTCAGAAAAAACAACGTCATATATTTGCTCTTTGATTTATTTTGTAATTTTATAAATCATAGTTTCATACTATTTTTGAGTTCCTCACACTCTTCATGTGTTTAAAACACATGAAGAGTGTGAGGTATTCTGAATCTGAATCTAAAAGACAAGTAAAAACTTTTTACTTGTCTTTTCAGAAAAACTCATGAGTCCCAAAGAGGCAATTCATTTCTACAGTCAGACCATCGATAACAAATAGAAGATGTAATAAAAGGCAACAAAATAAATACAGCGACTGTCATCCACGAAGGATTACATTTCACCCAAAATGAATACATACATACTGTACTTATACTGTACTGTCTTCAAAATTAAATTTACTCCATGTAACAACCAAAAATGTAATAACTGCCAATAATGTAATAAAACGTTTGAACCATGGGGCGGTGTGTGTTTGTTGATTGGTTATCAGAGGTGTGTTACTGTCTCTTCCTCCCTCTTCTTCTTGTTTTTATTATTATTTATTTCCAATCCAAGAATCTGACCTGCAATATATAATATTCAGCATAGAACATGAACCATCAAAATAGAATTAAAACTGTTCCTTCTCAAATGAAAAGTAGCTTTCAGTCATTTACAAATGTAAAACACAAACAAACAAAAACTTAAAGGGACAATGACGAGTTTTGGAAAGCAAAGTGTTTTCACACTACATTTCCCATGAACCTTGGCGTGCACGGTGAAATTCTTGGACTGGCGCAAGACGGACGAAAGAGAAAACATTTGCCAAGAATGTTTTCATTGATCAAGAATGAAAGTTGGAAGAGGTTGGAAGATGATCAGATGCCGTCGTAGTTCCGACCATAAACGATGCCAACTAGCGATCCGGCTGCGTTATTCCCATGACCCGCCGGGCAGCGTCCGGGAAACCTAAAGTAGGAAACGCTGGGCGAGCCGACCACTAAATAATAATATCAAAATAACTATAAAGACAAAACCATATATTTATCGAAAATGGGCCCATTAACAATTGGTAACGTAGATTCATCCACATTAATATGAGACTCTTTTAGAACCAGATACAAACTCCTCGTCAGGGACGTGCACATGACTATAGAGGGGCAGGGGCTCAACATCAGAAAAGAGCAGTATGTACAATTTTTTCAGGCCTTAATATCAAAATAAATTAATTAAAATAAATTACAGTTACTATTTAGTCGGTAGAGAAAGCCTACAGGCCTTCAGGACTGCAGTCAACATGCTGGACCAATTTCCCAACTTCCCGAAACAGAGTCATGACTTCTGAACTGGTAGGATAAGGCTAATATGGTATTGGGTGCACATTAACATTGCAGAAAAAAAATCATGTTAGTGCAAGTGCAAAATAGAAGTAGGCTAAGCCTACAGGCTACACACACAAAACCAAGAAATACTGTGACTGCTACTGTGCATATTTCAGAACAGCAGCAATATTTACAACAGCAAAGTCACAATTAACCAGTAACTCAATGGAAACAAATTCAAATAGTCAGTGAAATCAAGCTGACTGAGTGATTCCTCCTGTTGCTGTTGTTGTTCACCACATTCAGGTGATGTTAGACAGAGGACGGGGTGGGGCTTAACTCTTAACAAGCAGTCAGCTAAACAAACACAAATGAGCGCTTTTCTGAAATATGACTCTTATTAAGCTCGTTGAATAAGTGGACGGCGACTTGTCAGAACCGACAAGGAAGTTATGTTGGTGGATTTATAACTCACAAGATTCGACACAAGTCGCTCCACTGTCACGTCTCATCTATGTGCGGCACACACAGAGTTATCGATGAGGCAGCAGCCTCTACTTCTCTCTCTCTCTCTGGACGTGCATGTGAGGGAGCGCGCACCGCGGGGCAGCCCCGCCCCTCAGTGAGGGACAGCGCGGAGCAGCAGCGGACAACACACACACCAACGTACATACACAATACCGTGTGTATTACAAGGAAATGCGTAAGGTAGATAACCGTGGCATTTTTACAGCGCGGTTGTTTACATCCTCATGCACAACAGGAATGCATTTATTGAAAAAATTAAAAGGAAAAAAAAGGGCACTTTTTAATACGAGGCAAAAAGGGCAGCGGCTCAAGCACCCTTTGGGCCCTATGTGTGCACGTGCCTGCTCCTCGTTGTCCCTTTAAGACAGTTGATGAAGGAAGAAACATTAACATAAAACTGGCATTACTTCATCCAGTAGATGTCCTTAACTTTGTACTGCTCAAAGCTCAGATGACTGAGAACTATGCAGGCTTTCGTCCTCTCAAATTTATTTTTTGGCGAGCGGCAATTTCGGACGAAAAAAACAGACTCAGTGTGCAAAGGCCTTAAAGGGGGGGCAGTCGACTCGGGGACACAACATATTTTCAAGATTTGAAGTATTAAAAATGTAGTAATAACAACAAATAACATTTGGTAAACAATATTGTAATTACAGATAGAAAACAAAAACAAGAAAAAATTGAATTCTTCCTTTTTTATTACATATATGTGTAACTTAAAGCAGAAGTAAGCGATCTGGTCGTTTTGGCTAATGCTGCGTTCCAGGCAGGCTTTTGAAACCGTAAATTACAGCTTCAAGTCACAACTTACGACTTTGTAACGTTCCAGGCAACCCACTCGTGTTTTTCCGACCTGTTTTACCTGTGAAAGTCACTATAACGGCCACTCGTAACTTCTGACCCGTGAACTTCCGACTTCACAGGTCGGAAAAACACGAGTTACGAGTTGCCTTGAACGCACCATAACAGTCCTTGTCCCTACGTCACCACATTCAGGCGCATCCCTTGGCTGCACACACAGCCCTGCATGCTGTTCTCTCTCCTCATTGGATAAAACTTGTAGGATACGAGAAAAGTTTTCTCCTGGGCTCAGAGCAGAGCAGAGTGACTGACAGACCCGTGTTTCGGTCCAAACACTCTATAGAAGTGATTGCTGTCGGAAGATACAACTATTTAAGACTTATATTAACACAAAAATATCGCTTACTTCTGCTTTAAGTTTAGCAAACATGAGCAAACTGCACAAAAACTGCAAAAAAGTCTTTTATTTCTAAGAACTGCAATCATACTTATGTATTATTACATTATCGGCACCAGTTATTACATTTTCAAAGGGTTTTTTAATACTAGGCCAATAACGTAATAACCAGCCAATAATGTAATAACTTATTACATTATCTGCAAAAAGTTATTACATTATTGGCTCAAAAGTTTTATTACATTATTGACACATTATTACATTATTGGCTTTATTACATTTAAAATTGCCTAAATGATAAAATTTTTGGTTGCTTCAGGGCGTGGCCACTACACACCGCCATATTGGAACCATCACCATGTATATTCGAGCAGCTCTCTCTCACATACTTCATCCAAACTGCTTCAAATTGTATGTACATCGTAACAGTCCTGCCGTCAACGCCTCCTTGTGTTCAACGCAATCTTGAACATGCTGCCCCCTGGTGGAAACAGGAAGTGCTGTAATTTACATCGCCATTGTCCTATTTCATCCAAAATTCACATGTGAGATGAAGGTCCAACCCTGAGCGCACCAGGCCACATTTAGTTATGCTCCTACTGCCCCCTGGTGGATGAACCATCAACCTGTCATAACTCCTTCATGCTTTGTCCGATTCGCTCCAAATTTCATATGTGTGATGAGGGACGGCCCCTGAACACACTCACCCACAACTGCTTAGTACCACCTGGTTTTCTCTCCCTTCTCGCCTCACGCCACAGCCCCGACATGCCTCAGGCCCCACGGTTGCATGGGGGAGCGAGGGCCCGTCATCGCCGGTTGCGGCTTTAATTTATAATTGTATTTGGTTGTGTTTGTTTGCTTGTTGCTGTTGTATTGTACTGAATAAATAAAGGTTTGAAATGAAATGAAAAGAGGAAACGTTCCCTTCTCTGAGTCATCTCCATGGACAAGAAAGGTCGCTGGGCAGTGGAACTCCTTAGGATGTCTGATGGCCTGGATCAAGAGGAGAATGAACTACTAAGGCAGAGGTCGGCGAACTGCGGCTCCGGAGATCTTTCGTGCCTCTGCTGTGGCTCTCGTGGCTCACTTTTTGGGGGAAAAAAAGGTAGGCTATATAATGGCCATTCATTTTTTTGTTCATTGTTATAGTTATTTATTTGGAGATTGAGGTGCTCATGTGACATTAAAACAAAATTGTTTCAATATTTTGTCGATCAAAATATGTGTCATGTAGGTTTTTTCCTCCATAAACTACAGAAAAAGTAAACATCGCTCGCGTCTCACAGATGAGAGCTTGCAATTGTGAAAATCAAAGTGACATCTTACAACCCGTGCAGTGAAGTTCAGAGGCAGTAATCACATTAACCAAGTGAGGGAAATTATTTGATGAGCTATTATTTTGAAAATATATAGTTCTATATCGGACCCTGAACCGATGTATTTGAGTCTCATATTCAGATTGACGGTTTGCTGCTGTACGGCACAGAAATCAAGGAATCGCGGCATACTGAAATAGACATTATGGATACTGACATTTTTGGGGGGCTGCCATTATTAAAGCAGAAGTAAGCAGAATGTTTGTGTTAATCTAAGTCTTAAATAGTTGTATCTTCCAACAGCAATCACTTCTATAGAGTGTTTGGTCTGAAACACGGGTCTGTCAGTCACTCTGCTCTGCTGTAAGCCGAGGAGAAAACTTTCCTTGTATCCTACAACCTTTATCCAATGAGGAGAGAGAACGGCATGAAGGGCTGTGTGTGCAGCCAAGGGATGCGCGTGAATGTGGTGACGTAGGGACGAGGACCAATAGATCCATGACGAGGGTGGGGGCTGCTAACTAACGAAGTTAGCCAAAACGACCGGATCGCTTACTTCTGCTTTAATGAAAGAGACTGCTGCAAAAACTGCCAAACGCGGCCGCCTTGGGGATTTTGGTCACCTCCAAAGTTATAGCATGTGTGTATGCGGGGCCGTTCAGTTGTAGTGTTTCCTGTTTTATTTTGAAGTTCAGTGAAGATGTCCTGTCTTCCTGTGTGTTCCTTCTTGTGATTACCCACTGTGTTTCACCTGTGTTCATTGCACCACCTGTGTCTTGTTCCCTTGTGTTTCCCAATCTCTTTTGTCAGTTCATCTGCTGTAGTCCATGTGTGTGTTTTGTCCTGTGTTGTAGCTTGTTCCTTGTGCCTGGTGTTCCTGTGAATTCAATACCAGTTCTTCAGCTCGCTCTCATGTCAGTTTGTAATGAGTTATAGTCAGTTGATTTTCTGCTGAACTTCATTCGTAACAGACGCTGTGCTTTAGTTTTGACCTGACAGGACTGAAATGTGATTCGCGTCTCTTCAGCTCGCTCTCATGTCAGTTTGTAATGACAATAAGGTTTATTCTATTCTATTCTATTCTATTCTATTCTATTCTATTCTAATAAGCGGGATAATGTATAGTTGGTGGGTTGTCATGGAGAGATAAACCCCAACAGGTTGTACAACCTGTTGGGGTTTATTTCTCCATAACAACCTCCAAACTACATTATCCCTACTTTGCGGGCTCTGGCAGTAAAGGCAGAGATGGTCATTTCCGGCTCACTGAACTTGCTTCAGAAAATTGGATGAAACATGAAAAGGGAAACACTCCGAACCGTTGGTCAGTGTATCTTTTGGTCATTGGATTTTCTTTTGATGAATGAGAATTAAAAAACAAAAAATGATTGGTTTATTGGATTTTCATTTTGAAATACACAAAATAAAATTGAAACACAAAGTGTTCTTTTTTTGAGTATCAAAGAACAATTAACTAAAATGTAATTTCCCCCCTATTGGCGGGCTACAAAGTCTTCACACACACACTCACACTCACAACATACAGAGTAGAAGAAGGGAAAAGGGAGATATAGCAGGTCCATACTTTGGTTATAACTTTTGCCACCTGAGACGTACGTTGGGGACTCAAGCTTCTGCCATTTTCATCTTAAAATCTCCTTTCTGCCCCCACTTTCATCTGATATGCGTACAGATTTCTGTATATATACATATACATACATACATATGCCAGGGGTCCGTTTCACAAAGCAGGTTAAACAAACTCTGAGTCAAATCCTGAACTCTGAGTTGATCTACTCTGAGATAGGAAACTCAGAGTTCTGGGTTTCAGAACAGGTGATAACAGTTAGTTCATTCAACGGGGGGAGATGAAAAGCCCTCATCAATGGAACAAAGGTAACATGATTCACCATGGCAACCAGCAAAAAAAAGCCTCACCCCTCCCACTTCTCACGGTGGAGTAACGTATGACTGCTGACGCAGAATCACGTACCCCCCCCCCCCCCCCCCCCAAAAAAAAAAAGATTCTGCAGCAGCGCCGCAGCAGCAAATGGACGTGAGCTCGGGTTTGTTTTTTTTACCGCGGGACAATACGTGAGTATTAAATAAATCTCGAGAGTTATTCAACATTGTGTGTTTGAGCAGGTGCAACTCCAAATGTGTGTTTGATATGTTCAAGTTTGTCTCCATTATAACGTGACGGGAATGTGCGTGTAGTCAACAATCACCTGGAAATAATCCAGAAGTGGATCGACCTACTACGAAAAAAATAAGAGAGAAGTGCAATTGTCTCTGAACTGCGTGCGTGTCCGTGTCGTTTCATGTGAGGGTTGTTCAGATAAAGTGACGGTGCAGAACAACGGGAACGATCAAACAAATCCTCATGGAGAATAAAACATCCAGTCGAGGTCTAATAATCCTCCTGACGGAGTTTACACGTCCTGTCAGCCGCTGCTTTCAGTCTGCAGCTTCAGATAAAAAGGAGAAACTCAGGGTCCCGACCAGGTTAGGTTCACGGAGTGTGTTGCCATAGTAACTGACTCCAAGCTTTAGTTACCTCTCTTAGTGAAACGGGCCTTGTTTTACTGTCTGAAATCATATCAGAGTAGGTTTTGGCCTATAGAACCACAGACACACAGGTACCGTAGTGCTCATTGGCACTCTTGCCTTGAAAATGACAACATCTGGTGTCAAAATATAAAAAAATAAGTGTTTTTGGTCTGTTTATTTGTTTCTGTTGACTGCTGATTTTATTTTTTGTTATGTGACATTTTTTTGGTTTTTGGTTTGAAACGGAAAACCAAATTACCAGCTTACTTTTGTTTTCTGACAGTTCGGTTTAAAGGAAAAATCAAACTAACGAAACGTACACGGACCACACGGACCGGAGTGTTTCCCTTTTCATGTTTCATCCAATTTTCTGAAGCAAGTTCAGTGAGCCGTAAATGACCGTCTCTGCCTTTACTGCCAGAGCCCGCAAAGTAGGGATAATGTAGTTTGGAGGTTGTTATGGAAACCCCAACAGGTTGTACAACCTGAAGGAGTTTATTTCTCCATGACAACCCCCCAACTATACATTATCCCGCTTATTAGATTAGAATAGAATAGAATAGAATAGAATAGTCATTACAAACTGACATGAGAGCGAGCTGAAGAGACGTGACGCAAATCACATTCAGTCCTGTCAGGTCAAAACAACAGCACAGCGTCTGTTACGAATGAAGTTCAGCAGAAAATCAACTGACTATGATTCATTACAAACTGACATGAGAGCGAGCTGAAGAACTGGTATTGAATTCACAGGAACACCAGGCACAAGGAACAAGCTACAACACAGGACAAAACACAGGCATGGACTACAGCAGATGAACTGACGAAAGAGATTGGGAAACACAAGGGAACAAGACACAGGTGGTGCAATGAACACAGGTGAAACACAGTGGATAAGAAGGAACACACAGGAAGACAGGCAAGGAATTTGTATTGGTATAGCCCGTTTTTACCCTCACATCCACTGAGGAATGTATGTCAATCGGAGCTGGTGTGGAAATGTGATTGTCAGGGAGAGTCTTTGTGCCCCGGACATCGAACTTCTCTCTGTTTCACTCAGGCCCTTTTATCTACCAAGGGAATTCACTCAGCTATTTGTCACACTGGTATTCACCCCAAAGCTAATGTGGACAATGCTGTTCAGGCTATCACTCGCACAGTGCTACACTACAAGCTTTATCGCCAGACGCTACTAACTTTATTATGGGTGATTTTAATAACTGTAAACCAGGGAAACACCTGGGGAACTTTTACCAGTAGGCCTATGTGACATGTGCGACGAGACTTACTAAATGTTTGGATCTGTGTTATGGTTCCATAAAAGGAGCTTATAAGTCCCTCCAGAGAGCTCCATTGGGTGCGTCAGATCATAACACTGTCTATTTGGTTCCGTCCTACAAATCCGTCCTCAAGAGACACAATTTTGTGTATCCATAAAAAATCTATTTCCATTTTTCCCAACAATAAGCCATGGGTCTCAAAATCAGTCAAAAACACTATTAATAAGAGAAACATAAGTTTTAATATAGGTGATATGGATACATACAAGGAGCTACAGAAGCAGGTCAGGAAAGAAATAAAACTTGCAAGCAGCAATATAAGGATAGGGTGGAGAACCTGTTCAGCACTGGCAGTGCACGCCCTGCGTGGGAGGGGGTGAAATCCTTGTTGGGGACGCAGCCCCATAAGAGTAATATCTCCCTAAATGTGATGTCTGATCATGACCTGGCAAATGAATTAAATACTTATTCAAACCGTTTTAATGTCCACGATTTTAGCAATGAACTGTCTGCGTTCATGAGCGCTACGCCAGTGCCGGACAGCACTGTGACGGTGCATGTCGATAAGGAGAGGGTACAGAGAGTGTTCCAGAGGGTAAAGGAGAGGAAAAGTCCGGGTCCTGATGGGATTGGAGGTCGGGTCCTGAGGAACTGCGCCGAACAGCTGGCAGGCATCTTCAGCTTTATCTTCTCCTGGTCACTCCAGACTCACAGTGTCCCCCGCCTGTGGAAGGACTCAATTATTGTCCCTGTGCCCAAAAATAAATGCACAAAGACACTGAATGACTTTAGACCCGTTGCTCTTACCTCCTTGGTAATGAAGTCTTTTGAGAGGATTGTGAATGACGAGCTCCTGAACACTGTGCAGGCAAACTTGGACCCTCTCCAGTTTGTGTACCGGGCAGGGAGGGGGGTCGATGATGCAATAATAACTCTTATTAATATGATTGTGGTGCACTTAGAAGAGGCCAAAAGCTTTGTTGGTCTGCTTTTTATTGATTTTACATCTGCTTTTAACTGTATCCAGCCCCATATTTTAGCCGAGCGTCTCTTAAATTATAATATCGACAGGAGTCTGATTTACTGGCTGTTGGATTTTTTAACTGTGAGATGACAACGGGTCAGGGCCAATGGCGTCCTGTACGATGTTCTCTTCTCCTCCACCGGCTCTCCTCAGGGATGCGTCCTCTCCCCTCTCTTATTTGTCCTATACACGAATGCATGCCGGAGCTCACACGAGAAACGCCACATTGTAAAGTTCGCTGATGATTCAGTGATCGTGTCCCTCCTCAGCCATGATGACCCGGTGCCTGGCCCCGTAGTGGAGGATTTTATCCAGTGGTGCAAATCGTCTTTCCTCACCATCAATGTCTCAAAAACGAAGGAAATGACCATTGATTTCAGGAAGTCCCGCCCAGCCACTGTCCCCCTGTCGATCAACGACCAAGCTGTAGAATCTGTCCAGCAGTATAAATATTTGGGGACAGTAATTAATGACAGGCTGTCCCTGGAGCATCAGGTTGATGCCGTGTGTAAAAAGGCCAACCAGCGCATGTACTTTCTCCGTAAGCTCAGGAACATAAACATGGACTCTAAATTCATGGAAATGTTTTACTCTTGTTTTATTGAATCTGTCCTGACTTTTGCTTTTATTTGCTGGTTTGGGTCAATTAACTTGAAGAACCGCAACAGACTTCAGGGCATAGTCAGAGTGTGCAGTAAAATTGTTGGTGCTCCACTGAAAGACATTTCCTTGCTGTACAAAACTAGGGCCCTGAATAAAGCCAAACTTGTCCTGACTGACCCTAGCCATCCCTTGGCACCTGAATTTAAACTGCTCCCATCCAGACACAGAATCCATGTGCCAGGATGCAGGACCAACAGATTAAAAAAATTCCTGGGTTCCAGTGGCCATTGGCCTTCTTAACAATTGACAGCACTGTGGCCACTTTAACTCCTGTTTCATCCAGGATGGCATTGTTGCACTTAAACTCCTGTTTCATCCAGGATGGCATTGTTGCACTTTATTTATTGGTTGTTTTATTTATTTTATTAACTATTGCTAATTGTGGTCCTGTGTATGTATTTTATTGCTATTTTTATTATTAGCGTATATGTCATCGTCAGTGTTGTGTCACTGTTGTGCTTTGGTTTTTATTGTTGTTTTATGCTGCTGGCTGCACTACAAATTGCCCTCCGGGGACAATAAAGATCTCTTGACTCTTGACTTGACTTGACTTGACTTGACTTGACTTGAGCAACAGAGGAGGGATCCCTCACCCAGGACGGACAGACGTGACAGATGTTCTCATGACTAAAAACACTAACCTGCAACTCATGCAATATAAGATACTCCATAGAACCCACTACACCGGACGAAAAATGTTTAAAATAGGATTTACATCTGAAATGCCCACATTGCACCCAAAACTGTCCTGACACCTACATTCACACCACCTGACACTGCACCCCAATCAAACACTTTTGGAAAGAAGTTACTGGATCCCTGTCTGACTTTATGGACTGCCACATCCACCTATCCCCATCACTCTGCCTTTTAGGAGATGTAACAACACTCATAATAGATGAAACCAACCGCAGACTTCTCCTCACAACTCTAACTATAGCCAAGAAAACTATCTCACAAACTGGAAATCAAGAAACACTCACTGGAAAAATTTACTCATAGACCACATCTCATTGGTACGGAACCCCTAAAGGGTCATACATACTTTTTATTCCATCCGTTTTTCCGTGATAACGACATATTTTTCCTCCGTTTTCTCGTGATAACGAGATTATTTTCCTCCGTTTTCTGCTGTTTCTCTGACATTGCTACAATGAATGATGTTTCCTGCAATGATTTAATAGACTAGAGTGCCCCCTTTAAATTTCTGAGAGAGCTGACGCAACACACAAAAGAAGCCGTGGGGGGTTCTGTATCATTAGAATGAAATTCTATATGTGTTTCTCTTATCATCTCTATTCTCTATATCATCTCGGAAGCAACGTCTTTCCACATACGGGCTGCCTTCACCTTTCAAATGGGCAGATCATAACAAAATACCCGTCAATATTCGGGTTGCTGTGGTCACAAGGAGTTATTGGACTGCCTTGCTCAATAATCGGGAGATGGGGGACCCCACAAAATTGAAATACTGTAACTAACTACATCAGTCATTCCCAAACTGTGGGCCAAGTGGGCCGCCAAATCATTTTCAAAATAGTATGATTTTTGTGGAAATATTTTTTAAAAGATATTATATGTAATAGTAGGCCTGGGCGATAAAACAATCTCCAATCTGGACCGCGATTACGATTATGGGCTATGGACATGTTTCCTTGATCACACAGCAGAAATAAATGCGACAGCAGCCTGTCGGTCTGCCGTCGGGCGCTGTGAACGCACTCGAGCGAGTAGAGCTAGGCAAATATTTTACTCGCGCCCGTGACGCTGTCGTTTGAGCTGCAGCAGCTAAAGCTAAAGTGAAGAAGGAAACAGTGGAAAAGAGTGGAAGTGGAGCAACTAGAAGTGGAGCAGCAGGTGAGTGAGGAGACAGAGGAGGCTCCAGCAGCTAAAATAAAATAAAATAAACCTTACTGTCAGCGCAGGAATTTCACGAGGGCCACGAGGGCCATGGCCCTCGTGCCCGTCCGATTTGGCCTTGTGCCCTTGAAAAAAATATCTGCCCTAAGGCCACAGTGGCCTTGATGCCCCACCCGCACTGCCCCGGTTGATTTTGCAGTTTTCTCCGTTGCCTCTTTCCTATCAACACGGCTTTGACACCTGCGTCTGTTAAGAAAGAACAATGCGTATTTTCTTGACATTCTGGCAGCAGCTGTGCACGTCAGCAGAGGAACACCGCTGGTAAAAAATAGAAAAAATAAAAAAAAGAGTTTTGCCTCGGAAGAAAATGTGAAGGAGTCTAGGAGAACTCAGATGGCCATGAAAAGATGCGTGGTGCGTCATTAACTCTGAAGTAACGCTAAACTTTCACAATGGAGACGCTAGACAGTTGGAGCCGGAGCGACGTCCGGCCGCGTTCACACAACAAACGGACGCGGTCACGGTGCGGCCGCTCTGCTGCTGCTGCTGCTGCTCAGCCCAGAGCCACTGTTGTGTTCACACCGACACAAACGCACCGCACTCTGGCGTAAAGATCATCTGTGCTGTCCTGAACACTGCCCAGACCCAGGCAAGCTAGCATCTGTTTTATTTATATGATACTGTTGTATAATGTTCATCATTACATCCGTCATGTTTAATTTTTGACAGGAAAAAAATAACCTTCTGATAACTTAAAATCTCACTTGTGACAATAAGGGAATATTTAAGCTTGACCAAAATAGTGATTTGAGTTATATCATGATATAAATTGATGTCGATTGATATGAAAAAAATTATCGTGATAGGATTTTTTCTCATATCGCCCAGTGCAATAGTGAACAAGTAAGATAGGAATTTCAAAACATAGCTGTAGGACTGGACCCTTGCAAAAAATAAAAATAAATGAATTTAAGGTAGAAAATTTCTGGTTTGCTTGAGCCCGTTTTATGTATTAATTTAACAGATACCGGTAGTTAGTAAATTCATTAAAGACGAGGATTTAAAATCATTGTTTTATTTTATGGCCTTGCTGCCCTGGCTTTTGGCCTTTGTGCCCTCAAAAAATTGACAACACGAAAGGCCAAGTGGCCCTGCCCCTAAAATGACGAAATTCCAGGCCTGCTTATTGTCATTACAAACTGACATGAGAGCGAGCTGAAGAGACGTGAATCACATTCAGTCCTGTCAGGTCAAAACAACAGCACAACGTCTGTTACGAATTCAGTTCAGCAGAAAATCAACTGACTATGGCTCATTACAAACTGACATGAGAGCGAGCTGAAGAACTGGTATTGAATTCACAGGAACACCAGGCACAAGGAACAAGCTACAACACAGGACAAAACACACACATGGACTACAGCAGATGAACTGACAAAAGAGATTGGGAAACACAAGGGAACAAGACACAGGTGGTGCAATGAACACAGGTGAAACACAGTGGGTAATCACAAGAAGGAACACACAGGAAGACAGGCAAGGAATTTGTATTGGTATAGCCTGTTTTTACCCTCACATCGACTGAGGAAAAACTCCATGGAAAACCCTTTTAACAGGGAAAACCAGGAGAAACCTCAGGGTGAGCAACAGAGGAGGGATCCCTCACCCAGGACGGACAGACGGGACAGAGATGGGAGCAGGTTTGATTTACAGCACATGTTGCCATAGCGACCAGGGCCATACCCAGGATTTTTGAAATACCGAGGTCATTTAGTTGTAGTGTGCGGGGGTCATACATTTTTGGCAATTTTATATTAAAAGGCTTAAATCTGGTGCACTTTGACAGATAAAGAACTACACACATCATATTAGTCGAATCCCATCTTTATGATATTATCATCACTTGTGATCATCCAGAGAAGACACAACTTCAATGAATCCTGATGAGAACACACCATCTATTGCAAACAGGAGATTAGCTCCTCACACTCCTAGCAGCCAAAGAGTAGCAAAAACATTATATTATAAAGTTATATTCCAGCTCAAAAAAAAGTCTGAAATGCAACGTTAAGGCCCTAGTAGTTAACATAAAGATGAACGGGTTTCTAAAGTGTGCACTCTTTTTTTTACCAGCTATACTATCTTTGGGGTGACTTCCTTCTGGAGCGTCAGCTGTGTTCCTCACTTTGAAACAGGCCCAGGAAGTTTGTTTGTTTGTTTTTCTGTAGTTACCACAAACATACATCTGCTACTTGTTGCATCAAATTTTGACTAAATTGTCCGTGGGTGCAAATGAGAGTGTAAATGGTTGTTTGTCTGTATATGTTAGCCCTGCAGACTGGCAACCTGTCCAGGGTGTACCCCGCCTCTTGCCCTAAGTCAGTTGAGATAGGCCCACGGCCCTAGTGAGAATAAGCGGTACAGAAGATGAAAGATTAGTTTATTATTTCAGATTCAGTCCTCTCTCCCCAGTTTGGTGAAGATGTGATCATCAGTTTGTGCAGATCATGAAATGTCTTAAAGAAAACTGAAGACAGACATATAACAGAGCAGATTTGGGTACTTACGTATACTTGGGTATTTAACACAGACAGCCAATCACACATGCTGACACTGGTGGTGTGATTTTGGTTTTCTGTCACTTGTCCCATGACATGTTTGTCAGAGCAGGTCCAGTTGGTGCATATCTCTGGTTGCTAAAGAGGTATCATTAAGCTGACAATGGTACAGAGGTGTGTCAAGAATGTCTAATATCTTCTTATGAGTTACAATTAAACTTGATACATCCTGTTGTGAACTATTCAAGGTGTGTCTGTCTCCCAGAACAGGTTGTTTTCTGGACAGCACCCGTCTAATCAGAATGAGGATATAAAGTGAAGCACACATAGAAACAAACAAGAGTTTAATGCTGAGAAATGTTCAAAGATCAAATCAGGACACAGTGCATCAAGAATGTTTGACTTCTTCTAAGTCAAAGTTAAACTTGATACATCCTGTTGTGAACTATTCAAGGTGTGTCTGTCTCCTAGAACAGGTTGTTTTCTGGACAGCACCCGTCTAATCAGAATGAGGATATAAAGTGAAGCACACATAGAAACAACCAGAGTTTAATGCTGAGAAATGTTCAAAGATCAAGTCAGGACACGGTAGGCTACATCAAGAATGTTTGACTTCTTCTAAGTCAAAGTTAAACTCGATACATCCTGTTATGAACTAACAAGGTGTGTCTGTCTCCTAGAACAGGTTTTTCTTCGGACAGCACCAATCTGATCAGAATGAGGATATAAAGTGAAATTTAACCAGTACTGTAGCCGCCTTCACACCACACCATACAGTGTTTGTCATGACTCCAGAACTTTGAAGATTTGTATCTGGGTCATGTCGTGTGCTTGAACCTGAGGAAGTACCTATATAAAACCATCATACCCCTTTCAAAATAGCATGATTATTTGTCGTATAAAGGCAGAAATCCCATTTAAAATAAACTTTTTCCAGGTTTATTTTATTTTACCTTTATAAATTTACCAAATCATAGCCTACTAATGAAAAGAATGGCGAGACTTCTGAAATTTTATAAAAATGTAAAACCTAGAATAAGAGCCTAGGAAAGGCCATCAGTCCCCTAATTTAATACTTCATAGATCCACTGTTTGTTTTAACTACAGCAATCAGTCTCTTTCAACATCTCTCAACCAAGGGGGCAGTTGTCGGTCTGAGAAGTGAAGCTCACTTCCGCTTTCAACAAACTGCAATCCCCTCTTCTTCCTCTGGGGGCTGGTGTCAGAAGGGAGCATTCCCCATAGACCCCCATGTTAAAATCGCCGACTTTACATCCTCAGTAAACATGTTAAAAGCCTGGTGTCAGAACGTTTTTTTTTCTCAACCGATAGTTTCTACCCCCGCACACACTCTGAGGGGGGTGAATTTTTTTTTAACTCTACCGTTTTACTGTTATTAGGTTAAAATTCTGGCCAATTAGGGCACGGAAACGCTGAGTGACAGGTCCGAGCAGCTCCGTGGACAGCTGCTTCGAGGCCAGTGGGCGGGTTCTCGGCCGGCCAATCCAACATGGCGCTGTTCAGGCCGCCATGTTGGAGTCACAAAAACGACTCCTCAAAACCAATGGGGGACGTCACGGACGCTACGTCCATTCTTTTTACAGTCTATGCTCTCAACCCAAACCCACAACTAGTCTTGGGAATATTTACCCATTCTTCCTTGAAGAATTGTTCAAGTTCAGTCAAATTCTGTGCTGAGTGACAATAGACTACTCCAGGGCTGTACGCTTATGTTTTTCACTAGGAGCACAGGTGCTCCTAAATTAAAAAAAATTTAGGAGCACTATTAAATTTCATAAATAACACAATATTATTATTAACACTACACGTGCACTCATACACACACACAGTGCCATCATAAGGCCAACTGCTCTGTCATTTAAACACAGAACATCTTTGTCACACAGTGTAAGGATGCAAATTATCGATTAATTAATTAATTGTTAGTTGATAGACCTAATTGATCGATTAACGATTCATTGATGAATATAAGCTGAACAGTCCTTATACATGGCTGTATTTGTTAGTTAGCACAATGAAAATGTTTAAGTAACATTATTTAACCTTTAAATAATGTTGAAGGTCCAATGTGACCCATTTTTACATTTGAGAACAGTAAAAACTAGGGCTGCCCCCAAATGGGAATGGCTAGTGTGACGTCACGAGTCACTTCCGTGTCCAACTGCTGCTGCTAACGTATACAGCAGGGGTGCCCAAATTCCTCTCAGTGAAGGGCCAAAAATGAATCGGGGTGGAAGGCCGCGGGCCAAAATTAAACATTCAAATTAAATAGGCTTATAACATAGGTTAATTGTGCAAAATAAACACTGATACAAAGTATTTTCTAAATAACACTATCGATTATTGTGTTTCACTGTTAAACAGGGCTCCAGACTGCCCCTAAATAGGGGCATTTTGCCCCTAAAATTTGGGATGGTGCGAGTACATTTTTCATCTACTTGTGCACATGTGCAACCAGTGAATTTGCCTGTCTTTTGTTTTGTAACGCTGGTGAAACATGAAAGAGGAGACTCAAAAAATCTGATGTTTGTAATTACAGGTGGCAGGTCAATGTGTGTGAGTATTGTGAATATTTGCCCTGCAAATCAATTTACAAGTGTGTGCCCCTAAATTTTCTACTTGCTCTCCTAAAATTTTAAGTTAGGGCCACTGTGCTCCTCTTGAAAAATGTTAGTGTGGAGCCCTGCTGTTAAAACAAAGCAAAGTTACTGGTACAGTAGCCTACTGGTGCTCTGGTTGAGAAGGACATTGTCTGCTATGTGTCATCACCAGAAAAGCAGAGTAGCATGTGAATTTGTTGCCATTGCCCAGTCAGCTAATGCCCAGTCCCCCTGCTCCTCTCACCCACACACAGCGCCCTGTGTTGGGGGCTGCACGGCCGGTCCGCGGTGCGGCACGGTGACAGACAGGCTCATTAATGTGCAGAGGGACCATAGACTGTATAAAAGAGAGGGACGAGGTTACAGTAACTTTACAGCTGTTTCCTTCGTCCCCACAGTGACTCCCGACACTTAAACTTGCTGCTTCTATACTGAAAAACTCTGACAAGTCAAACTGATTAATTAATCTGTCTACCCAGATAGCAAAATGACATTGAATCAACGTTGAATTATGGTCAGAAAGGTTGATTGTTGGTTATGGTTGAAAAATCAATGCTAGATCAACGTTCTAAAAATTTAATGTTGAAAATATGACATTGAATCAACATTGAAGGGTGGTTGAAATTGTACATTGAAATGCCAACATTGAATCAACATTGTTTCACTGATGCTGTTTCAATTGCACTGAACTGGGTGAGACCACATAATGAGAGGAAGGGGGTGTCAAACATATTCAATTAAGCACCATATGCTGTAGACGTGATTTTTTTTTTTTTACTGTTAAAATCCTCTGAAGGCTTGTGTGTAGTTCATGACAAAAACGTCTACAATTTGTTCTCAGACAGTGAGAGCAAGGAGTGGAGCAGTCCAAAGCTCCACTTTACACCTAGTGGTGGTACATCCCAACTGCCAGGCGGCAGCAGTCGGCTTTTTTTTTCTCTCCCCTGTTTGACAGCGCTCGGACGGACCCTGCTCCTGTTAAAGTAAGTTTAAAATGTTTTTATTTTATTTTACTGATTATAAAGATGTTAGCTGTGTTTTTTGCTTAATGGAGTTTATTAAATTTTGTTCATGATGTATTTTAACTGACACGTTTTCAAGCATACAGCTTCAGTTTAGCTGTCCAGGTGAGTGATAAAAACTGTTAATTTGAGAGTAAATATTATACAATACACGGTCTAAAATAGCATTCGACATCCACCAAAGGCTTTTAGACTAGTTAGGGTTAGGGTTAGGGTGAGACCTAGTGGCATACCGGTAACTGTAAAGCTGCTGGTCTGTGTTGTGACTGGAGCAGCTACCGTTAGCGCAGCTCCACCTGAGCTAACGGCGGTTTGAATTAACGTTACCGGCGACCGGAGCGTCTCAGCAGCAGCTTGGACGTCCTGTGTCGGGGAAACGCTTATTTACGTGACAAAATAATCAATGACAATCGCCTGACATTTTGTTTGTTTTACATGTAGGTTAAAAGGTGTGAGAGGCTGAGCCATGTCTCCGTCTAGGACACAGCGGTTCCACTACAAAGTCCTGCTGCTGAGCTGCTCAGCCACAAGTGCATCAACGGGCACACATCTCCTTCTACAACAACTCATCACTTCACACACAGTCCACCCGCAGACAGCTGCTCCTCCGGACCCTCACCAGGCTCTGTACCGGGGGGACACACCTCTGGAGCTGCCTCCTCATCCAGCTGAGGACAGCACAAAGACTGGACTCTTTACAAACAGGCCTGAAGACCTTTAACTGCTAACAGCTCAGCTGTATGGACTAGGTAACGTTATGCCCTCTGGTGAGCGAGCCTTTCTTTGAATGAAAAGTGCATTATAAGTTAAATCGATTATTATTGTTATTAATAATTAATAAAATGCTGGCTGTACAGTGTAATGGCTCCTATGTGTGCGGTAGTTCCCTGAGTCAAGCTCTATGTTTTTGTTTTGCTCGTAGCGTTGTTATTTCACGTGCGGTGCCACGGCTCATAAATCCGATCGGGAGACTGATAAAACTAGGAGAACTAAGTCATATGTTTTCACATAAACTTGCCTTTTCAGAATAAACCTTGAATATTAAAAGCCTGTTTTCTGTCACTTTTTTCAGTTATTCGAATATGTTTTAGTATGATTCCATATTTTTGGACTAAAATAACATTTATATCTGCCTACAATTAACACAAATACCTCCATTTAGATAACAGTCGATTCAGTATTGATTCAGTAACATGTTTTCAATGTAAAATCAACTAAAAATATAGCAGCAGATTGCTTTTAGATGAACATTGAATCAGTGTTGATTCAGTATCAGTTAATGGTTGAAAATATGACGTTGATTCAACATCTATCATAACGAGCGCTTTGTTGATTAAATGTCGGGAATCAATGTTGATTCAACGTAGCTGCCTGACCATACTTCAACGTTGATTCAATGTCATTTTGCTATCTGGGTAACCATCTATGACACATGAAACGGTAAACACAGCTGATCGATCGAAATAAATCACAGAGTGAATTCACTTTCAGTCATTGAAAACAGCTGGTTCTTGAATGTAACTCGGTCAAAGTCAGACATAACCTCAATATTGTTTTCTGTTAGGTTATACATGATGTACATGCTGACAAAGTTAGACATATGTACAGGGGGGAAAATCGCTTTGTTACTTTCGTCCCACGTTACGTTCATCTTCTCTCTCTCTTTCTTTTTTTTTTACGGTAAAAAAAACAACATATAAGCTATATTGTGCAGTGAATTCATATACATGAATATATATGTTTATTTATTCATAAATAAAAGCTCCTGCAGTGTTTTTGACCCGGCTCTGCCTATTGTTTCTATTCTGAATATCCTGCGATTGGACACGGAAGTGATGTTTTAGAATGTGATGACGTAGCCACTAGAGCAGTGTAAAAGAGAGTAAGAACAGCATTGGTCCAATGGCAGCGCCTCCTGGTGGAGGAATATGGGTTTTGCAAAAGCGCCCAAGAACTGACATCTCTGCATTGTTGGTGAATGAGCAGTGTGGTGTTTTCAATAATTTAAGGACATTTATAGATCACCCACGTTAATAGTGTGGTATATTGATGTGTTGATGAAAAGAAGGATCACCGCTGACACGTCTTCGCTTGCATTCAAAAAAGAAGTTTATTAACAAGAAGAAGAACCGTGTACAAAGAATGCCGAATCCTGGAGCATCTCTGGTCAAAAATGAGATCTCTCTCGACTGGCCCAAAACCTTCCCTTTTTATATGCTGGCTTATCTCCAAAACTCCACCTTCTCCGGACAGAGAGAAACCTCCCGAGATCAGATGGTCAAGGACCTTATCTTAACCTATTGATCTTTAGGCTTTTTTAGGTTTTTTAGACTTAGCTAAAAACCCCATATCCTGTATCCTATGTCTCTTGTCCATTAGAGAAGACATCCCCCATTTCCTGTATCCCATTAGAAAAGACATCCGAGTCATTAGGTCATCTTGGACCATACCTATCCCATTAGGTCAGATGACCACTAAGCAGGACATCGATTCACACATTCCTTGAGTTCCGGTCAAGGCACACATATAAAGAAGAACATGCAATAATTTAAGATATTAAAGCAAAAGCACAGGTGGATAATACACTACATATTTCCCCCCTTCGAGGCTCGTAGAGTCTCGACACATAAAAGATAACATACAACCAAATGATTATCATGCAATTAACAGTCATTCATATATAATGCTTACAATGAAACAATCATTATCAATAAAACAATTTGTGGAGTGTGAGAGCGAAAACCTGCCAGGCAGCCAATCTTCCTTAAAGTTTCCATCAAACAATCAAGACAGGAAATTCTCTCACGGTCCCTCTGCCTTAGGCAACCACTGTTTAGCACTCCAAACCAATTAGAAAAGAAGAAATTCTTAAAATTTGAATGAAACAATTCAGTAGACACATATGAAAACCTCAGACAAATAAAATCAAAACAGTATCCAATTTCAGGCTGGTCAACCCATCGGATCCTCCATTGGACCTATCCCTGCCTAACATTACTTTCCCTAGACGTCAAAAGGAAAGAAAACATCTGAGGCTTCAATATATCCACATACTAACAAAACATTCAAATAGTGAGTACATATCATCATCAAACTTTAATGTCAAAAAGCATTACATAAAAACACCAAATTAAATTATACTGCAGTTCTTCCACAGTGTCAATCTTCAATGTGGTCAAAATACTTAAGTGTCCATAATGTTCAGGGCCCTTCAATTCATTCACATTCTTCATGTTTAGATGACTGAATCTTCTCAGAACATCTGGGTCCCCGAACAGCCTGGCACTTTCACAGTGGTCTCTCTCCAATTTGTTCTAGGAGGGAGATAGAAAACATACCAGTATCTTTGCGACAACAAATACACTTCAAACATTGTCACGTATGAACACACTCATGCATCAACATCAGCATGTGTTATTGTCTCCTTTATCATTATTTCAATATGGATATGTCTCCATCAGTTCTCTTCTTGCTTCCCTTTCGTCTTCATCAGTTTCTCGCAGTAACATCTGGTTCTGATCTCCTGGTAACACTACACCAGCCCATCTCAATATCATCGCCTTCGCAAAGGTCAATAATATTGTACAGAAGCAAAACAACACGCACAGTGTTGCAACTACTGCTATCATAATTTGAACTAACACTGCACCCATAGGTCCTAATTGCTCCTGCAGCCAAGAATTTGCAGATTTCCCAGCCCCTTCTGAAGCACCAAAAGCATCTCTTATGTTTTTCAGTGCATCTATAACACTGGTCATATTATCTGAGCTGTCGGGAATCAGAGTATAACAAGCATCCCCAGTAAAATTCAGAGCCATGCATAGGCCTCCCTGTTTGGCCAGAATATAGTCAAGTGCCATGTCATGCTTCAGCAATGTCAGTCTGTGACTCTTCTGTGTGTTTGTCAAAGTTGTAAACCCTATCACAGTTTGATCTGCGAATCCCTGCAGGGTGTACGTAATATTATCAATGTGATCTGCTAAGTATGTCACTCCATACCATGGAAATAGACCTATTCCCCATTTCTCTGCTAAACTTACTCTGAAATGGTAGGCGTCCATTTTGTGAAATTGTGCCAATTCTCTCTTCTTTCGTCTTTCAGAAACATCCTCTGATTCTGGTTCATCAGATGCTTCTTCTTTATGTAAAGTGAATACTTCATATGGGAGTTTCAGTTTTGCCATATAACAACATCCTGTCCACCCATATGGCAGAAATATATATGCTTTCTCATCACATACCCACCATAGATCTTTAAAATTTCCCATAGTCACATTTGCTGGCAAAGTCTGATTTTTCACAGTTAAAGTTCTACTCCTTTCAGAATCTGGAGCATGAAAGGTAACTGATGCTGCGTTCAAGACAACTCGGAAGTCGGAAAAAAACGAGCTCCGAGTTGTAAAAAATGAATTGAACGGCGTCGAACTCGGAAATTACAGGTCGGGAACTCGGGTATCATATCAGAGCTCCGACTTTCCGACTTGACGTCACGACAACATCAAAACATGGCAGCCCTCGTCTTAAACGGTTAGAATTGAGACATTTTAAGTTATTTGCTGAGGTTTGAATGCATATTTTTGTGTAGTTATTGCAGTAGCCTATATGAAATACGTTTATATTAAGCTGTGATTGTTGTACGGTGTGAAATTGCGGTCCTCGTATGTGACGGAAATAACGTTTAACTGTTATCAAGGCTATAACATTATATGTGCACTCATCTGCGGCGTCTCCTCTCCTCCAAAATAAACATCATTTACTGCTGCATTTATTTTCCGTATTCAGCTATAGCCACAATATGCCAAACTTCCTTCAGGTATCCATGTTTTTTTTTTCTCCCGAGTTCCTGCAGCGTGAACGCAATGATGTCGGAAGTCGGAAATTTCCGAGTTGGGAATCCCGACCTCCGAGTTGTTATGAACGCAACATGAATACTCATCATTTAGGGCTCTATTTTCACTTTTACCAAAATGCATCATATAAGTGTTACAATCCGATATACCCATAAACATCTCAGAACCTTTATAAGTAGAGTTTGAACAAAAACAACTCTCAGCTTTTACTCTTGCCACTACCATTCCATCAGGAACAGCCTTCGCTAGTTCTTCATTTGGGCCAAATATACTCAAATATGGCAAGTTACTCAACCAAGAACATTCAAATCTGGGTTTAAAAAGATTAGTTGACAAACGCATGAACACATCTCCTGCTGATTGCTGCTGATATAATAACCATGATAGCGCATAAGACTGACAAACCGGAACCAGTGGTTCTGGTACTGCTTCCAAAATTGCAGGCCATGTGCCTGGTGTTGGAATTCTTACCACACATGGACCTTTAATTCTTCTCACTGATCTTATAGAATGGGTTAGTTGCTGAAACCACAAATTCCTACCTGCCCATGGATCTGGGATGTCTAATGCTTTGGCATCAAATCCATATGCTCTCCACTCAGTTTCCCTTTTCTTTAGTAGACGATACTGCTCAACTGTTTCTTCTGATATTTCTTCAGAATTCAACAATTGATTACCTATATCATCTGAAATCAGACCCAACAGATGTTCAGTGTTCTTTCCCTCAACTTGTTCTTTACTTTCAACATTTTCATGGCTACCATCCACATTAACCTCAGACTTCGGTGTCACATGTTCCTCCTGATTGGGTTTAAAAGTTATCACATCAGGTTTTAGTGTTGTTACTACAGATTTTTTAGAAGTTGGAGACTCTGTAGCTTTTGTGGTTATCTCAAGCTTCATTTCGCTCTTAGAATTTTCAAGGGTAGTAAGAATAGGTGTTATAGTTGTCATCAATGGAGTTGTAACTAAAATAGTCGTAGGTTTCAATGTCTGTGCCTTCGTAGTTGTTTTCAAATCTAAAGTAGTAAGTGTCACTTTAGTTGTAGTTACTTCAGTAGTCAATTCCTGATTAACCTTGACCACTTTTGATACTTCATCCGACTTTAATGGTTCAACTACAAGTTTTATTTTACGAGTCACATAACCAGATTTCCACTGCTGTTTAAGTGGAACAAATTCAAATTCAGGTTCTAAATAACTACATGTGTAATAACCTTGATCTACCCATTCAGCAAAATTCAGAAAGAGTGAACACTCTTCCTTAGTTTTTGTCAGGCCCATATCATTAAACAAAACATACTTTCTGTTACTAACAGGTACAGCTTCAACTTCAGGACCTTTTAACATCAATTGTTCATTCTGATTATTTCTCCACTGTAATGAAGCTTCAGGAGTTTTCTGTCCACACTTACATGGAAGCCGGACTGACCCTCCTAAAGGTACTTCAACTCTAATCGTCATACCGTTTGGGTTTGACTTTTCTTCTGACTGGCCTTGGACTTTTTTGTTTTGCTGAATGTTCAAATTGTCCTGGAGTGGCATCACCGCTCTCTGCAGTCTCTGATGCTTCACTTTCCACTGGCTCTGTTGTTTCTGGGACATACCTAAAATCAATGACCTCAAATCTTTTCTCCTGCTTGTTGACTGGAGAGTCACCTGTGGCATCATCAGGATCATGCACAAGATTATCAACATCATCATCCAAATCCTGGACCACTTCATCTGGCTCATGTGAGTCTTCAACACCTCCATTTTGTAAGGGTGGCGTTTCTTCTACTGGTGCTTTAACACAATGAGACAGGTGGTACCAAGTTGGTGACCCCTTAACCTGGACCGCAGTTCCTGTACTGCGAACAACTTCAAATGGTCCTTCACGGCGTTCGTTATACCACTTTCTCCTAAACACCTTTACAAACACCTTATCTCCAGGTTGTACCGTGCTCCTTTTTTGCTCATCAAGTCTCTCCTGCACCTCCTCTTGTCTCTGCCTGTCGGAAACATACATGGATATTCTTTTATGGAGAGTAGCCATATATGTTACATATGCTCGCATTTCATCTTCCAAAAGACCCAAACTTGGACCTTTGCCAGTCGTACGCAAGCAAGGTGTTGGCATCTGTCTACCTGTAACCAACTCATGAGGCGTCATATGCAAATCACGCAATTCACTGGAGCGGCATACCATTAATGCTAATGGAAGTGCTGCTATCCAATTTAGACCCGTGTGTTGACAAATTTTTACAATGCGGTTTTTCAAGATACCATTCATTTTTTCACAAATCCCTTGACTCTGTGGGTGGTAAACTGATCCGAGGCGTTGTTTAATTCCTAACTTTTGCAAGATTAGCTTAACAGTTTTATCCACAAACTCCTTTCCATTATCTGAAGATATTCGATCAGGAAGTCCCCACCTGCCTATGACCTCTCTGCACAAGAACTTGGCAACTGACTGAGCATCCTTTCGCTTGGTCGGACAGGCTTCTGGCCATCTGGAAAATCTGTCCACAACTACCAGCATATACCTTTTACCTCCAACTGGTTTTATCATATCAACAAAATCCATTACCAGCTCTCGCATTGGACCCCTTGGCGTTGGAATGTAACCTGGTGGAACTGTAACACCTCTTCGAACATTGTTTTTCAGACAAATAGTGCATCTGCCTATAACATGATCAATTTGTTCTAATAGATATGGTGCCCAAAATCCATACTCTTTCATGATCTTTCTCCTAACCTCCCCCCTTGCAACATGGGCCAACCCATGTGCCTCTAGGATCATCAATCCCAACAGGTCAGGAGGTGCTATTATCAGTCCTTCATGATTTCTCCAAAGACCAGTGGAATCTTGAGTAGCACCTCTGTCAATCCATAACTGTTTATCCAATACAGAAACTGCTTCCTGCATCATGATCACATCATTAAGTGTTATTTTATCTTCTAAATCGACGTCATGTGTGACCAAGAAAACTTTGCCCAATTTGTCTGCTCCTGTTACTGCTTTGGCAGCTTCATCAGCAGCTTTATTACCTTGAGTAACTCTTGACATGTCATGTTTGTGTGCTGCACATTTTGCTATTGCTATTTCTTTTGGTTTCATCATAGCATGCAAAAGTTTCATAATCTGAGCATGATGCTGGATTGGGGAACCATCAGTTTTCTTAAAACCTCGATTTTTCCACACTGATCCAAACAAATGACACACATTATGCGCATAGGCAGAATCCGTGTAAATTGTCACGCGTTTACCTTCTGCCAACAAACATGCTTCAGTTAATCCTACAAGTTCAGCAAGCTGTGCTGATGCAGGTTGAGGAACCACTTCAGCTTTTTCAATCACAAACTCTGTTCCCTGGGCTTTGACCACTGCATAACCAGCACTCAATTTATCCCCCACACGATAACATGATCCATCAGTCCAATACTCCAAGTCTGCCTCACACAGTGGGAGGGCTTGCAAGTCTGACCTCAGCCTTGAATATCTCTCTGCCTCCCGTACACAGTCATGCGATTCACCATCTTCTGCAGTGGGCAGATTTTCAGCCGGGTTCACTGTAACACACCTCACTAATATAACATCCTCCTGCTCCAAAAGTCTATGATAATCTCTAAGCCTAGGCATCGTCAATGTATATTTACCATAGTTCAAAAGATTTCTCAAACTATGATGAGTGAGAATTGTCACAGGATATCCCATTGTTACAGAAGATGCTTTATCATACATCAAAGAAACTCCTACCATTGCTCTATAACATAATGGCAATCCCAACTCTACTTCTGAGTAGGCAGTGGAATAATAGGAAATGGGTTGAGGATTTTTCCCTGTTCCTGTTGGCTGACAAAGAACTGCACATGCATATTTACCCCCAACCGAGGTAGACACATACAACAGAAAATTCTTGGAATAATCCGGAAGTGTCAGCGCTGGAGCCTCCTGCAACCTCTGTTTGACTGTTTCAAAAGCCAAAAGGCCATCCTGTGTCCAAGAAAGATTACAGTGTAATTGAACACTTCCGGTATCTTTAATCATAGCTCTCAAAGGCCCTGTTAAACTAGCATAATCTTCTATCCATGCAGAAGAATATCCAGCAATACCCAGAAATGTCATCATTTCTCTTACTGTTCTGGGTTTAGGAGCCTCTCGAATGGCTTGTAAATGATTGTCCGAAATGCTTCTATGTCCGTGTGTTATTGTTTGACCCAAATAAACTACTTTCTCCTGACAATACTGCAGTTTTTTCTGAGAAACCTTGTGACCATTTTCTGCCAAAATCTGCAACAGTTTAATTGAATCGTCATGGCATGTTTCTTTATCAGGTGAACAGATTATAATATCATCCACATATTGTACCACTGTACTTTTCAATTTATGATCCAGTCCTACTAGATCATCTTTCAATACTTTATTGAAAATGTGAGGACTGTGTTTAAATCCTTGTGGCAATCTTTTATACTCATAGAACTGTCCCTTATATGTAAACCCAAACAAGCCTTGACTTTCTATGGCAAGTGGAACACTGAAAAATGCACCACATAAATCCAACACTGTAAAATGTGTAGCAGTTGAAGGAATCTGTGCCAACAAAGTGTGCGGATCCGGCACTTCTGCTGGAAAATCAGCAACTACTTCATTTACAAATCTCAAATCATGTACCAGGCGATAAGAATTATCAGGCTTTTTCACAGGTAACAATGGTGTATTACTTTGAGGATTTTGAGTTATCTTCAAGACATCTGCTTTCAAAAGTCCCTCAATCTGAGGTTCAATCCCTTCAACTGCTTCTTCTCTCAGTGGATACTGATTCTTCCAGGGAGGTCTAGTCCCCGGTCTAAGTTCCACTTTCACAGGTTGAGCTGACTTCACAAGACCTATATCAGTGCTGTATCGAGACCATAGACATTCAGGTACTTGCTGCAACATCTCCTCTTTCATAACATCTGTGTCCACTTTAACACTGCAAATTACTTCATGTGTCATTTGAACAGTTTGTGGTCGCCCATGACCTTGAGCAGAAATCATAATTTTAAGAAAGCACTGATCTTCACTCCTCCAAATGGAAAGATTCTCTTTTATTGGAGCAAAAACAGCTTTCCCTGCCTCAACCATCATTTCTCCTATATGTTTCTGTTCATAGTCCTCAGACACCATCAAAGTTACATGCGGCACACTTTTCTTGATGTCAAATTCTTTACTCACATAATCATTCACATCAATCATCATAGCTGCTCCTTGTGGGCCCAAAATGATACAACATGAAGTGAGTTCAACTTGCTTTGGTTGACGATTCACCCAATTTTCAAAATCTGACTGAGAAGCATCCTTAAAATACTTCAATGTACAATGCAGCGGATACTCTGGAAGCTTTGCATCAGGCATATTTGCTACAATAAACTTCTCCCACAATTTAACAGGCTCCAAAAGTCCTGCACTGAGATCTCCAATCCAAAACACTGAAGAAGCTTCAACATCCGCTTTCATTGACAATTGACGAGCAGTATCACTTGGCATTTCCACCAGACAGCCGTCTGGAGTACATTTTATTACACAATTCAATCTACATAAAGCATCTCTTCCCAAAAGTGCAATCGGTGTATGTTCTGATACCAGTATAGGTATTGTAGTTTTTTGATTTTTGTAGCAGAGCTCAATTGGTTTTGTAAGAGGTACCAGCTGTTTGACTCCCTCAAACCCGATTGTCCGTATCAATTGACCAGACATAGGGAGATGTATAGCATCTTCAGGCCGAATGCAGGTGAAAGCCGCTCCGCTATCCACCATCACTTCTAATGGTTGATTATTTACTTTCACCATTATTGTTGGATCTCCTCTTTGCACTCTCACACCATGAAAGGAAAACAGACAAATAGTTCAATGCCTTATCAATATAACTAAAACATTTGAACACCTGAAAACAATTCTTCCCCCCTTTATCAAACTTTCACCCTTTGTCAAAGTTTTTACAAAAAGAATCCTCCTCCGGGGTTCATATGTTTTTAACATTTATTTTTCAAGTCCTCTGAAAAAAGAAAAAGAGGCTCATAAAAACATCTTTAACCAAATACCCCTTGGAAGATTTATACATTTTATTTCTTATTAAACGTCCTTTGGAAGCTCATTAAAGCGTCTTCCTCAGGCTCATAGCTATTAGCAGCTAAAGAATATATAACATTATATATCTCTATTCAACATGCACTCTATCATATCATAAGTACTTATAAACTTTATTCACAAAAGAAAACCAATCTTCACACACACACACACACACAAATGGGGATTTAACAAACAAACACAAAACAAGTGATCACATATATATTAAAGCTTCTTTCTAACTCTTTATTACCCTATTTTAATTTTCCCTCTATCAAATGTTTACCCACCTTTCCTAACTTTTATTTTTACTCTTAGTAAACCCCCTTTAACCTTATTTCTTTTAATATCCCAAAATGTCCCTTTATTTTACCTATTTTTACTCAAAAAATCCCTTTATTTTAGTTAACCCTCTTTAACCCCAGTTCCTTTAAACCCACTAAGACCAATTCTTAACTTATATTATTACCCATTACTTAATCCCCTTTTTACCCCTTTTCTTTTACCTACCCATTTTACCCCAAATATCCTATTTTACTTTTACCTCAAATTCCCTATTTCCCCCTTTTTGCGTTGCCTGCAGCGCAAATAAAAACCAAATACCCCAAATTTAGAAAAATTTAGAACGATAATCAACTTCCAATCATCAAAGCAACAATCTCCCACACAAATTCTTTAACGGTGTGATCCAACAGCAGACAGCAGCCCCCACGAGCAAACTAGCGCACACTTACGTGAAAAACTCACCCTTTATAGAAGCCGGCTGTTGCGGGAGTCGGCTCAGTGGAGCTGCCAGCCAACGCTGAGAGGCCACAAACACGTCCAAGTTCGTGACGCCAAAATTGTGGTATATTGATGTGTTGATGAAAAGAAGGATCACCGCTGACACGTCTTCGCTTGCATTCAAAAAAGAAGTTTATTAACAAGAAGAAGAACCGTGTACAAAGAATGCCGAATCCTGGAGCATCTCTGGTCAAAAATGAGATCTCTCTCGACTGGCCCAAAACCTTCCCTTTTTATATGCTGGCTTATCTCCAAAACTCCACCTTCTCCGGACAGAGAGAAACCTCCCGAGATCAGATGGTCAAGGACCTTATCTTAACCTATTGATCTTTAGGCTTTTTTAGGTTTTTTAGACTTAGCTAAAAACCCCATATCCTGTATCCTATGTCTCTTGTCCATTAGAGAAGACATCCCCCATTTCCTGTATCCCATTAGAAAAGACATCCGAGTCATTAGGTCATCTTGGACCATACCTATCCCATTAGGTCAGATGACCACTAAGCAGGACATCGATTCACACATTCCTTGAGTTCCGGTCAAGGCACACATATAAAGAAGAACATGCAATAATTTAAGATATTAAAGCAAAAGCACAGGTGGATAATACACTACAATAGCATCATTGAGGATCCTTTACAGATAAACATTAACACATAGGCCAGTAAAAAGAAACTAGAAAATTTCCTCTCGGGAAATTTTGAATGGGCCACGGGAGCTACTGCGGGTTGTGCCATCTCTGTCAACATGGGAATCAAACCCACGATCTTAAGGTCAAGACAGAGCTGATCAGACAGACACATGATCATCTTTCTATAAGCACTGATATGGAGGAGCTGTAACCACATTAGGTTACCTGTGTGTGTGTGTGTGTGTGTGTGTGTGTGTGTGTGTGTGTGTGTGTGTGACTGACTTGACACATAGTTAGTTAGTAGCTGCATCCTGTGTCAGTCTGATTTAGCTGTGTCGGTGTTTATAAACATTTAAACGAGCGCCAGGTGGATTGTTTATGAAGTTAACGAGCTCTGGCCTGAGGATCAAAGAGGTTACGACAGCAACTCCAGGTGGTTACCACGGCGATAGGGGCCCCCGCAGGCTGAGACAGACAGAAACGTGGAGAAAAAGAGCCATTTTCTGTCTCTGCACCGGTCTCACAATTAGGCTTAGCGTGAGAAAACGGTAACTCCTATCAGAACAAAACACAGATCAACGTTGCTCCAAGGACTTAATGAAAATTTTGGTACGATTTGGTGTTTCTACAGTAAATATTTTGGCGACGCTGGCAGTTTTAAAACATCAGGCCGTTCTGCTTCTCTCAGAAAATATTTGTATTGGAGTCAATGAGGAGCAGAGACAGACGTGGCCGCACTAATGGCGCATTTCCACTAGCACGGCTCGGCTCGATACGGCTCGGCACGGCACGGCTCGGCTCGGTTTGGTTGTGTTTCCTTTACAACTGAGTATCACTAGTGCCGCCGTGACGTCATTTACACAGCGGCGAGCAACGCTCTAAACTCTGTAAATATATAACTTTAGCAACATTTGAAACATTTTCAGGCGAGAAAGTAGTCGTTTAGATCCCCAACGTGTTGAAAAACTGACTAAATACCAGCTGTTTACAATTTTGTTTCAACAAAGTCGGCGTTACTAAAGCTAGTCGTAGTGAGCAACGCACTTCTGGTTATTTTCACAAAATAAAATACCCGTTGCCTTTTATCATAAGGAAAGCCATTACGATAGAATTGGTGCTTTTACTTTGTAAACAGGAAGTGAACCTACCCTCGCTGTAGCTAGCTTTAAACCGCCGTTTTGACTGCTCTCGTCCCGTTAACGGCATTTAACCGTTCAATATGCCTTACCGGAGAGTCTTGCCAGCTCTGAGATCGGCCTGGTTCATTGTAAAACATTTATTTATTGATGTAAATGTGGTGTTTTCTGTGCGTTCAGACCCCAAGGCAGTGCTGCTCTTCTGTCTAACCACAAACAAACTGCTGCTACAGCCACAATTGTTGGATTTCATCAATGAGACCAACATTTAAGAGTTTAACCAGCCGGTGGTAAACCTCTAAAAGCCATCGGGGAAGTTAATAAGCGGTCTGTTCTCCTCGGGGTGACGGTGGTAGGCTGGCCGGCGGAGCACGTCAGGAGCCGGGCTGCTGCCTCTGTGATGTCGCGGTCGCTGCTCGGACCTGGAGCTTCACTTCTCCCAAAAACATCGGGGCAAACTTCTAAACAGCCGTCGTTTGGATAAACTAACCGCACATGGGGATCTAAACAGTTACTTTCTCGCATGAAAAAATATTAAAACTTAATAAAGTCACGTAATAACAGAGCCAGTCTAAATATTAGAAATTCTCTGGTAATAACAGGCTTCAGCAGGAACATTTCTGTTGTCGGTCGTCGCTTCCAGTGACGACACTCATCGGCCAATCAGTGGAAGGCAGTCGGCTGACGTCACGTTTTAGTAACGCTTCGGCTCGCTTGGAACCAGGGCTGAGGTGATACCAAAAGTGTACCTGGTTGCAGGTACTACGTGCTAGTGGAAACACGCAAATAGCGCGCCGAGCCGTGCCGTACCGAGCCGAACCGTGCTAGTGGAAATGCGCCATTAGAGGCTCAGAGTTTAAATTCTGTAAGTCTCTCTGATATTTTGAGCAGATTAAGAGATCAGGGATGAGCTCGTCTACAACCGTGGCCGAAATTATGTCTGTAGAGTGTAAATTGTGGCCGTATGGAGGTTGGATAGAGAAAAAATCTGGAGTTTTTCTGGCATCTCTCCCACTCTAACCGATGATGTCACCCACTCTGACACGAACATTCCGTGCAATACACACCCATTATAATCTCATAATTTATCCAAAAATGATCATGGTCATTGATCATGGATTGATCAAAAACTATATGACCTATCAAAACGTGGAGTAATACGACAATACACAAGACTTGTGTCTACTGTTTAAAGTTTAGTGCTACATTCAGCCGAGGCCAGCTGAGCTCCGCTCTCCCTGCAACACAGTCTCTCTGATCACTCGCTCCGAGCGTCACATATCGCCGCGGAGGGGATTGCATCGGGGCAGCTTGGGCGTCAGTGCACAACGCGACTGACCAAGCGTCAGTTCACGTCGGGGGTGAGACTGTGTGTTGCTCCCTGACACATCAGTCGAGCATAATCGCAGCCTGTGTGTTTCAACAAGATCGTGTTTTATCATATCGCAGTGTAATTGCAAATTATAGACTACTGCAAAAACATTAATCATTTAGCCCTATGTGCAAGTGACATGTAACTCATCTTTTGTTTGAATGTTTTCAGTTTTTCTTTTTTTTTCCTTTTTCTCATGTCGCGCCTCCCCTCAAACTCTCTGGCGCCCCCCAAGGGAGGCGCGCCTCACACTTTGAAAACCCCTGCTCTAACTACATTTAAGTCTAGACTTAAGACCTTCCTTTATGACAGGGCTTTTAGTTAGGGCTGGTTCAGGTAGCTCTGAACCATTTACTGGGGTTTCTATTGTAGCCAGTAGGCTGACAAACGAAACCATACTATGTTCCATGTTGCTTTTCATCATACTTGAATCAATAATTCCTAGAACCGCCATCAATGGATCTACGTTAATTGGTCTATGTAAGGTATTTGATAGAGTCTGAAAGATATTGTCCCAGTAATTTGATAGCTTTGTGCAACTCCAGAATATATGACCCAGTGTTGCTGGTCCAAGTCTGCATCTGTCACATGAGGGATCTACTGAGGGAAATATTTTATCAAGCTTTTGTTTTGACCAATGTAAGCAGTGCGTTATTTTAAATTGCAGGAGGCCATGTCTTGCACATAATGAAGAGCTATGAGTTTGGGGCTGGGGCCCTTCTGTGTGGAGTTTGCATGTTCGCCCTGTGCATGTGTGGGTTCTCTGCAGGTACTCCGGCCTCCTCCCACAGACCAAAGATATGCAGATTAGGTTAATTGGCGACTCTAAATTGTCCGTGGGTGCAAATGAGAGTGTAAATGGTTGTTTGTCTGTATATGTTAGCCCTGCAGACTGGCAACCTGTCCAGGGTGTACCCCGCCTCTTGCCCTAAGTCAGTTGAGATAGGCCCACGGCCCTAGTGAGAATAAGCGGTACAGAAGATGAAAGATTAGTTTATTATTTCAGATTCAGTCCTCTCTCCCCAGTTTGGTGAAGATGTGATCATCAGTTTGTGCAGATCATGAAATGTCTTAAAGAAAACTGAAGACAGACATATAACAGAGCAGATTTGGGTACTTACGTATACTTGGGTATTTAACACAGACAGCCAATCACACATGCTGACACTGGTGGTGTGATTTTGGTTTTCTGTCACTTGTCCCATGACATGTTTGTCAGAGCAGGTCCAGTTGGTGCATATCTCTGGTTGCTAAAGAGGTATCATTAAGCTGACAATGGTACAGAGGTGTGTCAAGAATGTCTAATATCTTCTTATGAGTTACAATTAAACTTGATACATCCTGTTGTGAACTATTCAAGGTGTGTCTGTCTCCTAGAACAGGTTGTTTTCTGGACAGCACCCGTCTAATCAGAATGAGGATATAAAGTGAAGCACACATAGAAACAAACAAGAGTTTAATGCTGAGAAATGTTCAAAGATCAAATCAGGACACAGTGCATCAAGAATGTTTGACTTCTTCTAAGTCAAAGTTAAACTTGATACATCCTGTTGTGAACTATTCAAGGTGTGTCTGTCTCCTAGAACAGGTTGTTTTCTGGACAGCACCCGTCTAATCAGAATGAGGATATAAAGTGAAGCACACATAGAAACAACCAGAGTTTAATGCTGAGAAATGTTCAAATATCAAGTCAGGACACGGTAGGCTACATCAAGAATGTTTGACTTCTTCTAAGTCAAAGTTAAACTCGATACATCCTGTTATGAACTAACAAGGTGTGTCTGTCTCCTAGAACAGGTTCTTCTCTGGACAGCATCAGTCTGATCAAGATGAGGATATAAAGTGAAGCACACATAGAAACAACCAGAGTTTAATGCTGAGAAATGTTAAAAGATCAAGTCAGGACACCGTGCATCAAGAATGTCTTCTTATTTCAAGTAGGGCTGTCAACGAATATTCTAAATTCCAACATATATTTGAATATTTAAAAAAACCTGAGATTCAAATATGAAAATTAATATTCAAATATTAAATAAAAAGTGGGAAAAAAACTGAGTGGGGAAAAAAACGACAAAAATGAATAAATAAAATAAAAACTGTATGACGGCCGGGTGTAGCCGATGTCATATCTGGCCCTCTGCATTGTGTTTCTCACGGCCTGCCCTAGGTGGGGTTCGATCCCACGACCTCCCGCACCGGAGGCGACGATGCTAACCTCTTCGCCAAGAGGTTGACAACCACTTGGTGGGTTGGTTAGCACGTCTTTTATCGGTGGAGTGAGTGCACATCCGTTACACGGGCTCATCGCTCATTATTAATAATAGCTGACTGCACAACTGAAAATATTGTAGCGACCCCAGAGTAATGTTGTTGTTAGGATATTTAAATTCTGTGATTTCTGACTGACTGTGAATGTGTACGGTACGGGCAGGTAGGGTAGGGTTGGATGAGAAACTGAGGGGCCGGGGTGAGTGTGAGTGTAACCTAGATGAATAAGACAATAAACTTATAAAATTAAGATCAAACCTAAAAGTAAGCAAACATAATAATTATTGTGTTTAATTTAACAGAATGTCATCAAAGCAGTCAAAAAGCAGAGTACTGTTCAATTTATCATTATTTTATGTTTACTGCTCCTTTAATAAGTGCCGGTCAGGTGACTATAGCGCCGCTTACTGGAGGGAGAGGAATAGACCGAATCGCCTTGTTGTTTACATTCTACTTCCGGGTAGAAAACCAGCACGTAATGTGAATGAGATCAATAGTAACGAACGAGAGTTTAGCTATATATCATATTTTTCACGCCCTATCACCGTTTAGACAAATCTGAAATTATTGAAGAAACATTACTATTTCTGTGTGTGTGTTTTGTGTTGCTATGTGTTGTATTCATTCAGTTTGGGGGAATCACGGTGTCTAGAAAGCATCAGTGGCTCAGCTGACAGGGACAGCTAACGGTAGCTAAGCTAACGGCGGTAGCTAAGCTAACACCAGGACGTCAGCTGTTAAAACCCTCCCGTTGTGGGACACGACATGAAACTACTCCAGTTAGCTCAGTCATGTTGGAACTCAGATATCCGCTGGAGAAAATATTTTTTTATGGAGCGTTTATTGAGTCACTGAGTTATTAAAGTTCAACAGGTAACCGTTAGCCCAGCTAATCTCTGATAACTATGACTAATTACAAAAATGTGCACACGTAAATAGTAATGTTTGTCCAATCATTGGTTTTATAGACTTTACAAACATCAGATTAGTCTAAACGGCGATATAGTGACATGAAAAAGTAGATATATATAGTGAAACTCTCGTCCGTCACTATTGTTCGAATGCTGGTTTTCTACCCGGAAGTAGTTGTAAACAACAAGGCGATTCGTCCTATAAACAGAGTAAAGCCTAGGTTATACTTTCGCCTGGCTCCGTTGGCAGTTGGCGCGCGCACCTCGGCAGAGCGCACAGGCGTTTATACTTGCCGCATTCACCGTTGCAATATTCGTAGCAAAGACAGGGGGCGGTAGATAAAAAAATACAATAGGAAGTAGCAGAAGCAACTAAAAACAGAGAAGAAGTAAGCAGGATTTCTCCTGTAGCTCTACTATTTACCTTAATTAAAAAGCTCCGGTGTAATTGTGATAGTTAACTACATGATTTGAAAACCAACCGTCCTTGCAACATCAGTGTAGTAGTTATATAACGTTATCGATCGCTCCATGTATTGATTTTTCGCCGGCTTGTTGTAAACAGATGCACATGGAGGAGAGGAGGGACCGGCTTTGCATAGTTCCTCGAGTTCTGGGTCATTTGATGGTCTTTATAAGTTAATTACGAGTTGTACAAATGCTAGAGCGTATAGCTCAGCCAGTCTTCCCTCCAATTCATCCATTTTGAACCGAGCGACACTCGCGCGGCGCGCGCCAAGTTTCAAAATCCTGGAGGTGCGCGACAGCGCGACGCGCCAGCGCGCGACGCCGTCGCGAGGTGCGCGTTTACGTCATTTGTGGCGCGCGAGCCTCGCGCACTCGCGACTGCGTCGAGCATAAACCAGGCTTAACTCGTGAGTGAGAGGAAAAAAGAGAAACAATTAGGAGTGAAAAGTGTGTATTTTGAGGTTTTATACCCTGTTTTCTTTACTTTTTGAGGAAGATATTAATTTGAGGAAGAAATAAATAGGGATAAATAAACCTGATTTCCTGGGATCTTGGTTTCATTTTGAATGGTTGAAGGGAGATTGAACATTTCACTTATCGAATGTATGTGTGTATGAATGTTGGTACCATTTAATGTTTACTGTTTTTCTGATCATTTTCTATATAAATAAGCCGGCAGTTAAAAACTCACTCACTGGTCTGTGGTCTGTTATTCTTAACACTAAACTCACCACTCTTCCTGAACCTAGAGACTAGTCCAAGTTATCTGTATACATTACAGGTGTTACATGAGGAAGACAGAGTCCTGTGTGTGTGTGTGTGTGTGTGCAGGGCCGGCTCTTGGCATAGGCGATATAGGCGGTCACCTAGAGCGCCAACTGCTGGAGGGGCGTCGCCAGTCAAGGGGAAAAAAAAAAAAAAGATAATAATAATGATTTATGTCCGCTGCGCCCCCTCACTTAGTGTTTTGTGTGTAGAAAAAAACCCCCAATACAAATAAATAAACAATGACAAACATGTTCCTAAATTGTGTATAGTCACACACACAGCAGATACCTGTCTGCAGCAGGAATGCTCTCAAGCTGTTTTCTTGTTAGAAACGCCACATTTTTAATTAGATGTGTGGCACAAATGCCGGCGCGTTTGCGTGACCGTCTCAATATGTTTTTTGTTGTTGTTGTTTTTTCATATTTGGGTCATTTACACAGTAGAAATGCGGTTCAACTACTGTGATTGGGAGACTCTCCTCTTTCAAATACGCACGGCCGCACGCCCTTGACGACCTGTCAATCAAAACAACAACTGTGAAGCGCTTCGAAACAGCAGAGTCGTTCAGAGGGATAGAGGGAGAGAGAGAGAGAGGATGATGACGGTGCTTCAGAGGTTTATAGTTCTGACTAATTTGATGAGGAAGATTATGAAAGAAGAAGAGAGAGTTGAGATTTCAGCCTGCTCAGACAGCAGGGCCAGTGGGCCACAGCTCCAGATCAGCTCCAGCTCTGTATTCACACCTGCTGAGCTATCAAACTAGTTTTTTTTTTTTACCTCTCAAACAGCACCACAGTGACAACACATATAGGGTACATTAATAGGCTAAATATTGTACATTTTGTGTGTTTTTTGTCTATTTAGTTGATATTTGTAGAAAATTTCTCATTTAGGGCTACATACATCTCATGAAGTTTGAAATGTAACGTGAAGTCAATATTTAGCTTCTGTTATCCCACATTTGAGACATTTGGTGAGAATGACAGTTAGGCCTAACATTTATGCTCAAAAAGCAATTAAACAATTTTTTTTCTACACTTATCGCCTTATATCATACAGTATATTCCACTGCTTTTGTGAAGCCCAGACCTTCGTATCCCATTTCAAGCACCACAACAGTTTGTTCTCACGATTGTGAAGAGACACATTTTTTCATGTCTTCACCCAGGATTTACTCAATGCAATTTTACTGATTGTTGTGTGTGTTGAAAGTTGTGTATCTCAGGGTCAGAGGGGACATAGAGATACACTGCTATGTTATCGTTATGATCATTATGATCATTGTTGGGGGGGCGCCTGAGAGTAATCTCGCCTAGGGCACTGGTGATCATTATTAACCTACACATTTAATGACCTTATGTCGGAATGGCGGAACGTTTCCAAAAAAGGAAAGTAACGCCATTCCGACAATGGAAACAAAAATTGTCGGAGTGGTGGGACGTTTTCAATTAATGGAAGTGCCGCCATTACGACAACTAGACGTCAATGTCGGAGTGGCGGTATGTTGGAATGACCCGCGGATACCATATAATCCGTAATCACTGTAAGCAGTGCAGGTTGCAGTATGGATCCTTGTGGAGCCCCCCTTATTTGTGCTCCATATATAATCACTTCTCTGCTGTTTCACTATTTCACTGTTTAGAGACGTCCCGTTGCCCTTTCAACGTTTGTTTTCAGTTCAACAGGGTGGGGTGACTCTGCCAGATAGGACCGAGCAACGTGATTGATGGTGAACAGCGCGAGCGCAGCTGGTGCGTAATGTGGAGACTGACTCAACATGATCTACCCTGGAAATGATAGAGAGACAGTAAACTGGTGCGGTAAGCATGCAGAACACAGACTGAATAATTATTTGTTATATGATGATAAATTGTTTAAACTTGGATGGTTTAAGTTTGGATAAACTATGGTGATCAATAAAGAAAATATGATTTCGTTTATATTAAGAAATAAATGAGGTTTCCGTTATTATTATTATTATATTTACTTCCAAGGAGTGATAAAAGGCTAGAAAATTAAGTTTAAGCTAATGCATTTGCAGTTTATCAGCTCAGTGATACGACTGTATGATTTCAGGAGGATTAAAGCAGATATCAGTGGAATGTTTTTGTTAATATAAGTCCTAAATAGTCCTATTTTCCGTCAGCAATCACTTACATGAAGTATTTCAGCCTAAACACGAGTCTCTCCGTCACTCTGCTCTGCTGTAACCCGAGGAGAAAATTTTCCTTGTGGGATACAAGTGTTATCCAATGAGGAGAGAGAACGGCATGAAGGGCTGTGTGTGCAGCCAAGGGATGCGCGTGAATGTGGTGACGTAGCACGAGGACCAATTGATGCCTGACAAGGGCGGGGGCTGCTAACTCATGGTGCGTTCAAAGAAACTCGTACTTTGTGTTTTTCCTTCCTGTGAAGTCATACCAGTTCGATCTGGTACGAGTTCACGGGTCGGAAGTTACGAGTGGCCGTTATAGGGAACTTTCACAGACAACAGGATGGTAAAAACACGAGCTACGGGTTACCTGGAACGCTACCAAGTCGTAGTTGTGACTTGAAGCTGTAACTTACGGTTTCAAAAGCCTGCCTTGAACGCAGCATTAGCCGAAACGGCCGCGAAGCTGATATCTGCTTTAAGGGCCACACCAAGTCTTCACCATCTTACTTAGAAACAGGAGGAGAGTTCTTGACCAAACCCAAGGACATTGCTAATCATTTGAATAATTATTTCATTAATAAAATCGATAAGTTAAAAAGTACTGTACAGTATAATGATACTGACCTTGCAGATAGACTAATTAACCAAATTATGGAAGGTAAAGAATGTATTTTTGATTTCAAGACTGTTACAGTTTCTAAAGTTGAGTTATTATTAATGAATTGTAAGAATAAGTCACCTGGGGTTGATTTTCTTGATGGAAGGTTATTGAAACCTATTGTTGGTATTGTGGCCCCAGTGGTAACACATATAATTAATTTATGTTTGACTAAAAATATATGGCTACAAGGATGGAAAATTGCAAAAATAATACCAATTCCCAAAAACAAAAAGTTGCAGTTTTCTGAGTCAAATAGTCGACCTATCAGTTTATTGCCAATTTTGAGTAAAATCATGGAAAAAATTGTGTATGAGCAAATTCAGTCATATTTTTCTAATAATTATTTATTTACAGATTTTCAGCATGCTTACAGGGAAAAATATTCCACAACAACAGCTATGACACAAATGTTAGATGACTGGTGTAATGAAATCTCGCAAAAGAAAATGATAGGAGCTGTCTTCCTGGATTTTTCGGCAGCGTTTGATATTCTAGATCATGAATTATTATTGGCAAAACTGAAACATTATGGGTTTTCATCATCAGCTTTGTTAATTATTAAAAGTTATTTGAGTGAGAGATGGCAAATGGTTTATTTCAATGGAAGTGAGTCAGATTTAAAACAAGTAAAACAGGGAGTACCCCAAGGAAGTTGCCTTGGACTTCTTTTATACTCAATCTTAACCAATGATTTTCCCTTGGCATTAAAAACAGCTCGCATGACAATGTATGCCGATGATACGACAATTTACTTAGCTGAAAGAACTATTGATGGATTAAATAGACATTTAAATGAAGAAATGAAGTTGGTTTCTGAGTGGGTTAACTGCAATGGATTAATTTTGAATGTGTCAAAAACAACTAGTATGGTTATTGGATCAAACTATTCACTGCGTTCAAACCCAGAGCTTAATGTGATGATCAATAACAAATTAATTAAACATGTGAAAGAGGTAAAATTATTAGGAATCATCATAGATCGTACATTATCATGGGACATGCATATAAAGAGGATAATAACCAAAATTGGAAACATTCTTTCAATGATTAGGAGATGTAGCAGACCACTTTTTGGTTGTATGTATTGCTGTTACTCATTTTGTCCACAAGAGGGCAGCCTTGTACTGCTAAAATGGTTAAATAAGTTAAAATCTTTAAAAACTAATAGTTAAAGGTACCATCCCGGGCGGCTGCATTTACTGGACTAACGATTTCTTTTTCGAATCGCACACCCGCCCCTCCGTCCAATCAGGAATCACAAAAACCACGCCCCCATTGCTCGGCTCCAGCGCGTGTTCATTGCAGCCGGAGACTGTTGTATGTATTGCACCACAAGCAGAGCGGCTACAGCAGGCTGCCGCTGTCATGTTCTTCTATGGGACAGACAGCACTGAGCTTGCTTTTGAACGGTAAAATATTAAAAAAAATAAATTGTACAAAGGTATATTTACAACTGTTACTGAATTATTGTACATAAATGTCAGTTCTCAAACAAAAGGCAAAATCTTTTTGCTTCAAGGTTTTATTTGTCAAGATTAGCCTGCCCTACAGTAAAAATACCTACATAAAATAAAAAGAGGAGTAAAGCAATATATTAAGTGGGAATATATAGGCTATATTTAAGCATCAAAGATGTTCGATCAAACCCACATAGTTTTAAACAACGTTCAAAACACACACAGCCAGTATCACAACTAAGCACAAAGCCCGTTAGCTTAATGCTAACGTATAATGCAAAACCTCATAGACGGGCTAACAGAAATTAGCCCGCGGCAACCGACAGTAAAGCTGCATAAAAAATAGCAGCATACATAAAATAAAAGAGGAGTATTAAGCGGTAATATATATATTTAAGCTTCAAAGATGTTCAATCAAACCCACATAGTTTTAAACAACGTTCAAAACACACACAGCCAGTATCACAACTAAGCATAAAGCCCGCTAGCTTAATGCTAACGTATAATGCAAAACCTCATAGACGGGCTAACAGAAATTAGCCCGAGACAACCGACTGTAAAGCTGCATAAAAAATAGCAGCATACAGATGTTACTGGTTCAAAATTGCGGGGTTTTTCCTGCACTGCAGGATCGCGTGATCGCGTGACTTTTCACCACAACTGTTTTCCTCTAGGTGGCAGCACCGTACTAAATACTGCTCAGACGTTTTGGGGACAATGCTGACAGCCTGATAGCCGCGATTAGGAGTGGCGCTGTTCATGATACAGAATACAAGAGGATGAAAGGAGAACTAGCTGCAGACAGTAAATAATATACTGTAGTAGCCTCGTTTTTCAATGACAAAATGTAACGACGGCAGCTACAGTAGACTATAGCCCACGTCTCACTCTCTTTTTTCGGTCATCTGTCTCGTCATCTCCAAAATGTGTTTTTAAAATGAGCCAACTACAGTAGCCTACTGTGCAGTAGTGCCGCAGATTTCTCACTCCGCACCTTGTTTGAGAGTGCAGCTGGATGATTTCTTGTGAATGAACGGGTCTGTGTCACTTTGGGGCTGGGCGATAAAACATAGGATAAATAACTTTCCCTCGATAGAAGACGCGGCCGATACAAAGTCGTTTCATTCATCCATTTTTTGACAGACAACACAAACAGCCAGTGATAATGAGAGTGGTGACACCGTCAGCCATGCAGCCGGCCTGGACTTTTTATTTTTAATTATGAAGGATCATCTGCGCAAGGCAAAGATGATAGCATCAACAAAACACGGCGTAACACACGCGGCTGTATGGGACAGGCTTTTATTTAATTCAGAACAAACCGCTTAGCAAAAATGGAAAATATAGTCTAGCCTATAATAATTAATTGATCTGTTGTTTGGCCACTGTTTGAAAATAACCCGAATTATGAGCAAATAATCTGATCCAGAGCAGCAGTCATAATCAGACTTCTTCTAAATAAACCGCTCTAAATAACTTACTCTTCTTCTAAATAACCCTAAACCGCTCTGAGGCGAAACCAACTAACAGGGAGGAGTTGGAAGCAGCGATCCAGACATTTTGGATGGAGAAGCTGACCATCAGCGTCTGTAATAAGTACATCGATCATCTGGACAGTGTCATTGAGAAAGTTATAGAACTGAAGGGAGGAGCGACTGGCATGTGACCGTAATCGATATCCTGTCCTGGGGATGCTGTTTGTGTGCCTGCTGGTGACTGTAGCCTAATATAAAGCTGCTGTATATTTTAAATAAAGCTAGAGAAAAAAAATCTGGCATGAGTCAGTTCTTTGTTCTAAAGTTGTGGGAAATATACTAGAGACAAAAGAAGGGACACGCACATTAGGGCAGGTGACGTTATGTAAACAAACATTTTTATCATGTGATCAACAACTCACATGTCCATTCTCTTAGTTACATAGGCTATAATTTAACACATATGTTGGATGATCGCGCTGTTTTATAACTTTAAACGTATGTTGTTATTTGTCTCAAACGTCCCACCTATGCGGGTCGTTTGAGACACAGAGGAGGGGCGGTTGAAACAGCATGTTTTAAACAGAAACTACTGACATTAGGCTACTCCCGTTATGAAGCTTATCTGTGAAACGTGCGCTGCTCAGAGACTGGGCAGAACGGTCCCACTTGCTTTCTCCCCGGCTACGTTGGTGGAGATCTCCCACACAGTAAAAGATTTAGGCAACACATTCTTCCAGCTGGCTGTTTTTCTTCCAGTTACAGAAAGTAGCCTATGTGCAAAGTACCACATTAACATCTCTATTCATATAGCCTAACGCCCATCGAAACAGCTGATTTACATGTCGGCCGTTAACACATGGCGATTGGCCATTCACGCGGCTTTGTTCTTGGTTTCGGCCAATCAGCTTATAAGCACATGGCTAATTATCAGCTTTCAACCAATCGCACTGTTTTAATGTGTGTGTGAAAGTTATTTTCTTTAGTTCATTTTCGTTTCTTTTGGATTTTTTTTTTTTACAACAATGTATCAATATAATATTGTTTTCGTTTCATTTCGTTATAAAAATCAATCCCTTTTCTTTGAAACAATGAGATTGAGCAGCTAAAAACCAGACCAGTTCAACTGTAGCGATTTTCATAACACTATCGCTCCGGATCAGAGGTACTAAGATGCTGATTATTAACTCAATAAACTCAACCATGGCTTGTCTTATTGTTAATCTGAACGCACATGTAGGCTATAAAGGGCAGAGTCAAGGCAGCAGATAAATCACAAAACATCAACGCGTCCGTGAGCGCAGCGCACCTCATTTTCTCCTGTGAAGAAGAAGAGAAAAAAGAATGAATGTTTAGGTTTATTTAGAAGAAGTCTGATTATGACTGCTGCTCTGGATCAGATTATTTGCTCATAATTCGAGTTATTTTCAAACAGTGGCCAAACAACAGATCAATTAGGGGAGAGCCGGGTCGATTGATACACGGGACGATTGATACACAGCGATTTCCTCGAAAACCACACAAGCTTGAGCCGTCAGATTTTGTCACTATGTTCAGCACTCAACACCGACCAATCCTGGGAAAGCTTGTGAAATTACGTCACACCATTCAAAAGTTATTAGCGCGAACCGGTTTTTGACTACGGAAAGTAAAATGTTAGGTGCGGTAGTTTTTTTGTGATCAAAAGTTGTATTGTGTGTTTAATGCAATAATAATATGACCTAACAACAGATGAATTCGTACATAAACAGGTCCTAAATTATGAAATGTCATAGTTTTGAAGTTTAGAGGCAAAACAGGTTTTATTGTCAGTAGTCGCTGCAGGGACGATTGATACAGCTGTTTCAAATGTCCCTCACGCCACCGTGCGTAGTGACTGTGGTCACACTGCGCGATCAATATCTGTATATAAATCACCAAATTAATAGCCTAACTGTTTTGCAATGAACAACAACCGATTTGAATGAACAACATATTTTTAATAAACACCACATATTTTTAATGTTCGTGTTTATGACGTGAATCAACAGATATTCAGCAAAGTGAGGGGAAAATGCCGAGGGAAAAATGACAATATGTTCAACTGTGTATCCATAAACATGACTTAGGGCAGGGAAATAAGTAAATTAAATGAAAATGCAGTTGTCCAACAACTCGTACAAAAGAAGAAAGGCGAGTTTAATCGAAATGCGGATCTTGACAATTGCGCACGGGACAAAAATATTTATTTGACCTATTTATATTGTGAGAAATTATGTGACATTTTGGCAATAACGAGTACACTAGTATGTTGTCCGATATGCTGCATAAAAACGAGAGTAATGTCAGTAGTTTCTGTTTAAAACGCTGTTTCAACCGTCCCAACGACCCGCATAGGTGGGGCGTTTGAGACAAATGTCAACTTACGTTCAAAGTTATAAAACAGCGCGATCATCCAACATATGTGTTAAATTACACTTGTAACTAAGAAAATACACATGTGAGTTGTTGATCACATGATAAAAATGTTTGTGTACATAACGTCATCTTTGAAAAAGACGTTTAAATGAAAAGTGTATCAATCGACCCGGCTCTCCCCTAATTATTATAGACTATATTTTCCATTTTTGCTAAGCGGTTTGTTCTGAATTAAATAAAATCAGCAAACCTGGCGTGCTCAACTCAAGGTATGAACGGGTGAATCGGGTGCCAGTCCAAAAAAATTCAAAGTCAAAAAACGCTGAGGACGGCTGATTGCCGAAACGCGTCCGTTTCTCGCTGCCGAGCAGTTTTTATGAATTAAAAAGTGTTTAACTTAAAGTGAGTGCTGAATTAAATAAAAGCCTGTCCCATACAGCCGCGTGTGTTACGACGTGTTTTGTTGATGCTATCATCTTTGCCTTGCGCAGATGATCCTTCATAATTTGTGATACATAATCATCAAGTCATAAAGCAAGACAGGCTTTATCATATTACAATAGTTTCTGTGATTTAGGCAGGGTATACAGTAGTTAGTTCTAGTTTAATAGCCTAGAGTTTAAGCTGTGGATTACTGCACAGATCACTGAGTCATCCGCCTGTCGTCCTCCGTTCTCACAGATGCCACCTGGTGGTTGTTTTGGCACATTGAGGCTTTTCATTAAAACCTTTGTCTCGCCAAAGAAAAAAAATTCCTGAGTCTTGTGCCGTCTCGCATGAACCACGCGTGAAGTCCGCAATTTTGAACCAGTAACATCTGTATCTTCAAATATAAGTGAAAAGAGAATATGATAAGATACCATAACCAGCCATAATCAGCTCATAATAAAAGGCATAAGAGTATTAGTGTTAAAATTACTGTACAGTATTAGAATTGGCTAGATCCAGACTCTAAAATATTTGATTACTTTGACATACTAACAAAATTCGAAGTGCAATTGCATGCTTTCATCTGATCTGTGCTTTTGTTCTCCTTTTTATTTATCTTTTTGTCAATTTGAAGCTTCCCAGTCAGAAGTGCAAGAGGCACAGCAGACTATTGGTAAGCCCTAAGCTATGTTATTAAATTAATGGTGCGTTCTAGGCAACCCGTCCATTGTGTTTGTGCGACCTGTTCTTATGGTTATCCATTGGAACGTAGAGTGTAACTCGTAATGTCTCACCTGTGAACTCGTACTAGATTGATCTACTCCCAGTTCCTAGTGGTAACTTGTAAATAAAAGCTACAAACTTGTAACTGGTGACTTAAAGTTGTAACTTATGAGTTCAAAAGCCTGCCTGGAACGCACCAAAATAATCGATCTTGATCTCTGTTTGGAAATACAAATTTCACTTTGTCACTATTACAGTTTGGCTGTTAAATTTGGCTGATTTTGAGCCGGACTCAGCAAATGTCACTCTGTTCTAGACTGCCAGCTCCAGATGTTGAAGGACACCCTAAAGGATGATCCATTCCAATGTTATGAGGCTGTGGTGTGCAGTAGTAGAACTTGGGACATGCGGCAGACACTGTCTGAGGCAAAGTGGGAAAATGCCAGGCCACTGCTGTTGGACATGATGCTGTCGGCAGAGAACACTCTTCACGAGCTGTGTCACCACTGCAACAAAGAACAGGCTGTCATCCGTTGCCGGGAATGCCTTCCGAAAGAGCTGTTTTGCAGCACGTGTGATGTATCTGTCCATCGCAATTCTGTTTTGCACAACAGAGACTGTATGTTGGAAGGCTTTTACCAACCGATTCCTCCAACTCGATATATAGCCAGTGATAATGGGGCACATACAATACGTGAACAAGGTAAGTCCATTGGCTTAAAACATTTTCAAAGGCAAGAAATGCATTTGTCCTATTTAGTACAATGGACCTCAATGTTTGTAAGTTTGTTGCAGCTCCTTATTCAAAGACTGCTTTGAGGACTCTTGTCATACAAGCTTACCACAAAGTCTTTACATTCCAAAAAGTGTCAATTTTATTCTTGCTGTATTTTAAAGACCACATCAATGTGACTAATAGCACTCTCCTCAAATATCATCTGGTCTGACAGCTTTTTAACCTAAATGTAATTGGTTAATCACCCTTCCCTGGTTTGAAGTGGTTCAAAAGTTCTGTTTTTTTTAGGCTTTCTTTCTTTTGCTTATTTGTAGCATGCCTGTTACCAGTTGCCTGTCCAACTCGGATTTGTACATGTGACTCTGCCAACAACACTGTTGGTGTTGGACGAGCCATTATCCTGGTCTCCATAAATGGTAATCATGCTACTATGATGTTTTGAATATGTTGAGTTGATCAAGCAAATCTCTCTTAGAATTATTAATTTTGAGAACGTTATGTTTCCTTTGTCTCGACAGGCCGATACGATCTGTCACTACCCCACATCACCTGCAAGTCCTGCGTCGCAACATGGACTCCTGGTCTTAAGCACCTCCTGGCCAGTGGTTACTGGCCTGGAAATGTTGACTTTCACACAGTGTATACAGTAGATGTTTTCAACTCATTTGAAGAGATGAAAATAAGTGCACCAGCCTTGTCCAGACAGGCTTTTGTAAAGATGCTAGACAATCGTTCCAGCAACTTTGGCCGTGTAAGTCATAAAATATTTTATGCCGTTAAATATTGCAGTCAGTAACATATTTTCCTCCTATTAAAAATTCTACATAATGTTCTGCAGAGCTTATCAAATTAACAATTAAATATCTTTACATCCTGTTTACTTGCAGTCTGGGAGTATATGTGGTGACAGCCTACAGCACAGCTTCTTAGAGTGGACCTACTGTAGGCATGAGAAGGAAAAACTCTTGAACATTGACCACTTCTCATGCCCAGCCTGCACTGAGGACATGACAGCAGTGTCTCTTGATGGAAACAGAAAGATGTATCGTTTCAATCGTACTAAAGGGTATTCATTACTTAATTTAAGTACCATTTGTTATTTTTGGAGAAGAAATATCAATCACAAAACTTACGTGTGCTACAATATCAAAAGAGCTTTGGTGTCTGTATTGTAGTAGCTCTCTTGTCTTATTTTTCAGAACGGGAGAAAAAGCATACTTTGATGGTGCTTTCTTTGCACGGGACAAGGATGTGGCAGACTTTGTGGGGACCTTCGGAATGCAGTCCAACCTGTGAGTTTTGCTACTGCTGGGTAGATAAGAACAGTTTATGGATTAGATCATAGATAGGTTTATCGAATCATTTCAAATTTAAAAGAAAAATAACATAAGATACAACCTTAAAGATGTGGGTGACCTAGCCTTTTATCTGAAGAATAAATTATTTGTATTTGTCAAGTAAGGTATTAAAGACCCACTCCCGTGAAAATCGTGTTTTTTGAGCTTTTCACATGTTCCTGTGGCATTTTTCTTGTGTTAGAGGACATATCAGCAGAAAAGGAAGTGCAAAATTGCATTTCTGAGTTTTTCTGCCTTCAAACTGCTGTGAACCAATGGCAGACGCAAACTGGCAGTTTCAGGGAGACTGGAGCTGACGTGTCACAGCTCCAGGGGAGGGCACTAGTGCTACAAGCTCTGCATCTGGCTCAGAGGTGAAAGGCTTCACAGCTCGGTGTAGCTGTCAAGGTATAACAGGTATAGCTCACCTGGTAGAGCAGCTTGCACTGTGAGCAAGGACTATGCTCCAGTCTGGGATCGAATCCCAGTGTGGAGTTTTACGCTAAACGCGCTGAATCTGTAACTGTACAATGTCCAGCTGTCAGCAAGCGGGGGGTGAGGTGTGAGGAGGTGGCTGGGCGGGTGCAGAGCAGCGCAGTCTCCGCCCACCCCCCAGAGGTGCATTGCTAATGTGCATGGCTAATGAGCTGGTTTTAAAATGGCCGAAAAGGGTCGCGGGAGTGGGACTTTAAGAGGTGTGCTTACTTACTGTACTTGCTGTGCCCCATATTTCATGGGAAAGGGGAGGAAGGTGTCTCCATCCATACCCCTGGGTGTCCCCACCTACTAAATTTACTTGGGTTCAGCAGTTGCTGGTTGAGATGGATGGGACAGGTTCTGATTGGCACGGTTACACTAGAAGGGTGTGAGGTAGGTGGGACTGCCTCTGACTAGGGTTGTTTAGACAGGATGAGAAGGCTGCTGTGGTACTTGATCCTTGTGGTATTTTTGATTATATATTTCTTTGGCTTTTGATGCCTTTTTTTTTATTTATAGTATAGTTGAGGGAGACAGGAAACAGGGAGATGGAGAGAGGGGAATGACGTGCAGGAAAGGGTGCCCGATGCGGGATTAGAACCGGGGCAGGGACGTGCACATGACTAATATGGTATTGGGTGCACATTAACATGGCTTGCAGAAAAAAAAAAATCATGTGAGAAATAGAAGTAGGCTAAGCCTACAGGCTACACACACAAAACCAAGAAATGACTACTGTGACTGCTACTGTGCATATTTCAGAACATCAGCAATATTTACAACAGCAAAGTCACACCAGTAACTCAACATCTGGAAACAAATTCAAATAGTCAGTGAACTCAAGCTGAGTGAGTGATTCCTCCTGTTGCTGCTGCTGTTCACTACATTCAGGTGATGTTAGACAGAGGACGGGGCGGGGCTTAACTCTTAACAAGCAGTTAGCTAAACAAACACAAATGAGCGCTTTTCTGAAATATGACTCATATTAAGCTCGTTGAATAAGTGGACAGCGACTTGTCAGAACCGACAAGGAAGTTATGTTGGTGGATTTATAACTCACAAGATTCGACACAAGTCGCTCCACTGTCACGTCTCATCTACATGCGACACACACACAGTTATCGACGAGGCAGCAGCTTCTACTTCTCTCTCTCTCTCTCTGGACGTGCATGTGAGGGAGCGCGCACGGGACAGAGCGGAGCAGCAGCGGACAACACACACACCAACGTACATACACAATACCGTGTATTACAAGGGAACGCGTACGGTAGATAACCGTGGCATTTTTACAGCGCGGTTGTTTACATCCTCATGCACAACAGGAATGCATTTATTGGAGAAAAAAACATAAAAAAGGGCACTTTTTAATACGAGGCAAAAAGGGCAGGGGCTCAAGCACCCTTTGGGCCCTATGTGTGCACGTGCCTGAACCGGGGCCAACTGCATTGAGGACTGTGGCCTCTACATTGGGGACCTGTCTTTCAACTGTGTTGCAAACTCCTGTGTAATCATCTAGTGGATTGCACCATTAACGGTGGCTGGTTCCTATTGGTGGCGCTCGAGACTTACGGTGAGCGTGTTACGTCATTTCCTGCCTGTACCTGCTGCACTGTTGCTGTGTTGTGTTAGACTTTCTCAGTCCTCCGTCTAGCGTTCTGCTAATTTAATCACTTTAAGCACCAGTGTACACCACGTTTTCCTACATTACACAACTTTCTGTCACTTAAGTCTTTAACAGGACTCTCTTTGTATTTCTCCATTCAACTTGTTGTACTTGCCACAGGTCCGCTAGTTAGCTTAGCATACTAGCTTAGCATACTAGCTATGGCTTCTCCCCCCTCCTCTCTCTCCTTCTCCTGCTCTGAGTGTCAGATGTTTAGCCACTCCTCTGCCTCCTTTAGTGATAATGGTATGTGTAATAAGTGTAGCATGTTTGCAGCTCTGGAGGCGAGGCTCAGCGAGTTAGAGTCCCGGCTCCGCACCATGGAGGCTAGTCCAGCTACAGTAGCTTCACAGTCCAGCTTAGCCGGTGCGGAGCCACCTAGCCTAGCCGCCGCTAGCAGTTCCCCCCCAGCCCCCGAGCAGCCGGGAACTAGCCAGTCCGGCTGGGTGACAACAAGCCGAGGGAATCATAGTCGCAAAAAGCCCGTGTTGGCCCACCAACCCCTTCACGTCTCCAACCGCTTTTCCCCACTCAGCGACACACCCGCTGAGAACGTAACTCAACATGTCGACTCTGTTGCTCACAGCCCCGCTGTGAAGTCGGCATTAGTCATTGGCAGCTCCATTTTACGGAACGTGAAGGTAGAGAATTCAGCGAGCGTAAAGTGCATCCCAGGGGCCAGAGCGGGCGACGTTGAGGCTAATCTGAAGCTGCTGGCATGTAAACGTAAGGTTAAATACAGTAAGATTGTAATCCATGTCGGCGGTAATGACACCCGGCTTCGCCAGTCGGAGTTAACTAAGGTTAATATGGCTTCGGTGTGCAACTTTGCAAAGACAATGTCGGACTCCGTAATTTTCTCTGGCCCGCTGCCCAACTTAGTGAGTGACGATATGTTTAGTCGCATGCGTTCATTCCATCGCTGGATGTCTAGGTGGTGCGTAGATAACGACGTGGCTTACATAGATAACTGGACCTCCTTCTGGGGAAAGACTGGTCTGATTCGGAGAGATGGCGTCCATCCTACTCTGGATGGCGCATCCCTCCTATCTAGTAACATAGGGAACTTTATTAGCCGTGCTAATCCCTGACAAGCACCCAGAGTTCAGACCAGCAGGCAGAGCCGCAGTTTAACACGCCCCTCTGCTGGTTCCCTCTTGTTGTCACCCACCCAGCCTATAGAAACTGTGTCTGCCTCGAGGCTGTCTAAGCCTAAACCCCAATCTAGAGGAGTTGTTTATAGCAACTTAGTTAAAATCAAAACCACTGCTCCAGCAAGCCAACCTAATAGAACTATTAAATGTGGTTTGCTCAACATTCGTTCTCTCCCATCCAAGTCTCTCCTAGTGAATGACTTAATTACAAGTCACCATATTGACATATTAACACTAACTGAGACCTGGTTGCAGCAAGATGAATATGTTAGTTTGAATGAATCTACCCCTCCTAGTTACATTAACTGTCATGTGCCTCGTAACACAGGCCGAGGAGGAGGAGTGGCTGCTATTTATCAGTCAAATCTGATTATCAACCCTAGACATAATAGTTCATATAATACATTTGAAAGCCTTACTGTCAGCCTCTCTCACCCAGACTGGAAAGCAGAAAAACCACTCTTACTTGCTGTAGTGTATCGTCCTCCTGCACCTTATTCTGAGTTTCTAGAAGAATTCCCTGACTTTCTGTCAAATTTAGCAATGAGCTCAGACAAAGTCATTATAGTAGGTGACTTTAACATTCATGTGGACGTCGATGATGATTGTCTGGCTACTGCGTTCAAGTCACTTTTGGATTCAGTCGGCTTCTCTCAGAGGGTAAACAAACCCACTCACACTTTTAATCATATCCTTGACTTAGTACTTACTTATGGAATAGAAACTGACCATGTCACAGTTCTTCCTCAGAACCCCGTCTTGTCTGACCATTCTTTAATAACATTTGAATTTACTTTAACAAATTATATCCTACCTGGGAAAAAATCCCGCTACAGTAGATGTCTATCTGACACTGCTGTTTCTAGATTTAAAGAGCTTATTCCAGCAGAGCTTGGTGCCACATCCTGTAACCATATTATGGGCAGTTATGCTGATTTCACCCCCACACAGGTGGACTATCTTGTGGATAGCACTGCAGCAGCACTCCTTGGGACACTTTATGCTGTAGCTCCCCTGAAAAAGAAAGTTATCAATCAGAAAAGAATAGCTCCCTGGTACAGCCCAAATCTGCGCGCTCTGAAACAGAAGACCAGACAGCTGGAAAGGAAAACACATTCCAGCCAACATGAGGAAGACCGTCAAGCCTGGAAGGATAGTTTATTAATATATAAAAAAGAACTCCGTAATGCTAGAAGCAATTACTATTCATCTTTAATAGAAAAGAATAAGAACAACCCCAGGTTCCTTTTCAACACTGTGGCCAGGCTAACCAAGAACCATAGTGTCGTTGAGCCATCCATCCCTCCAACTCTCAGCAGTAACGACTTCCTAACTTTCTTTACCGAAAAGATAGTTAATATTAGAACGAAAATTGCTAGTAATGGAGCACAGATTACAGTACCCATAGAAGCACCTCCCAGACTTGGTACACACTTGGACAGCTTCTCTCCCATCGACCTGTCAGACTTAACTTCTGCAATTACTTCTTCCAAGTCAGCCACATGTCTGCTGGATCCAGTCCCGACAAGACTACTTAAGGATGTCTTTCCCTTAATTAACATTTCTTTTCTGAACCAAATCAATCTTTCCTTAGCCACAGGCTACGTGCCACAGGCCTTCAAGGTGGCTGTCATTAACCCTTTACTTAAAAAACCTTCTCTTGACCCAGATGTCCTCGCCAACTATCGGCCTATATCCAACCTTCCTTACATCTCTAAGATCCTTGAGAAGATTGTCCTGGAGCAGCTACATGAACATCTGCACAGCAACGAGCTCTTTGAAGCTTTCCAATCTGGATTCAGAGAACACCATAGCACTGAAACAGCACTTGTCAAAGTCTCTAATGATCTTCTTATAGCTTCAGACAGAGGTCTCGTCTCTGTTCTTGTACTTTTGGACCTCAGTGCTGCATTCGACACCATCGACCACAGCATCCTGCTGCAGAGACTAGATCATGAAATAGGGATTAAAGGGCCCGCCCTGAAATGGTTTAAGTCATACTTATCTGACAGGTTTCAATTTGTTAATGTTAATAACGACCATTCAGAGTATAGCAGAGTTACGCATGGTGTACCGCAGGGTTCAGTCTTAGGGCCAATCCTCTTCATTCTTTACATGCTCCCATTAGGTGGCATCATCCGGAAGCATTCAATCAATTTTCACTGTTATGCGGATGATACGCAACTCTACTTGTCCATGGAGCCAGATGACAGAAGCCGGCTCATCAATCTGCAAGACTGTCTGAAAGACATTAGATCCTGGATGTCCTCTAACTTCTTGCTACTGAATTCAGATAAAACTGAGGTCATTGTGTTTGGACCTAAACATCTCAGGGACACTTTCTCTGATCAGATCGCTACTCTAGATGGCATCACCCTGACCCCGAGTACAACCGCGCGGAACCTTGGAGTCATTTTTGACCAGGACCTTTCCTTCAGCTCCCACATAAAACATGTGACTAGGACCGCCTTCTTCCATCTGCGCAGTATCACTAAGATTAGGAATATTCTCTCCCAGAGTGATGCTGAGAAACTAGTGCATGCATTTATCACTTCTAGGCTAGACTACTGCAACTCTCTCCTGTCAGGATGTCCGAAAAACTCTCTAAAGAGTCTCCAGCTGGTCCAGAATGCCGCAGCGAGAGTTTTGACAGGAGTTAGGAAGAGAGAGCACATCTCTCCCACCTTAGCTTCTCTCCACTGGCTTCCTGTAGGATTTAGAATAGACTTCAAAATCCTTCTGCTGACTTACAAGGCTCTTAATGATAAAGCTCCAACCTATCTGAAAGAACTAATCATTCCTTACTGTCCTACCAGAGCACTCCGCTCCCAGAACGCAGGTCTGTTAGTGACTCCCAGTATCTCTAAAAACAGACTGGGAGGTAGAGCCTTCAGTTACCGGGCTCCTTTACTGTGGAACCAGCTCTCTCCATGGGTCAAAGAGGCAGACACTCTAACTACATTTAAGTCTAGACTTAAGACCTTCCTCTATGACAGGGCTTTTAGTTAGGGCTGGTTCAGGTAGCTCTGAACCATTTTATAGCTACGCTGCTATAGGCTTAGACTGCTGGGGACACATCTGGTTACACAGAGCCCTCTCCTTTCCTCTCCTCTCCCCTCCTCTCCTCTCCTCTCCTCAGTATATTTTTAAACTGTCATTTTCTGTTGTCATTTTCTGTTGCACTTTGTAGTTTGGCCTTGGTGTCTCGCACTCTCTCTCTGTGTTTCCGCAGATCCACCGGAGCTCCATCTCTCTGCACCAGCCGCCGCCTACATCGCCCCCCTCCCACCCCTTCCCCTGCCGTTAGACCGGCCTCCCCTCCCTTCCCATGGACCAGTCTGCCACCCAGTCCTCCCATCGAGCTGACCGGCTCTCCCTGCCCCCCCCCCCCCCCCCCCACTAGAGACTGCCTTCATCAACCCCTGCTAACATTTCCATATTCCGCACATTCTGTGACAAACTGTAAACTGTTTTCTTGTCTGTAACAACATCTATTGCACGTCTGTCCGTCCTGGGTGAGGGATCCCTCCTCTGTTGCTCACCCTGAGGTTTCTCCTGTTTTTCCCTGTTAAAAGGGTTTCCATGGAGTTTTTCCTCAGTCGATGTGAGGGTCTAAGGACAGAGGATGTTGTTACGATGCCATGTAAAGCCCTTTGAGACAAACTGTTTGTAAAAACGGGCTATACAAATAAAATTGCCTTGCCTTGCCTTGCCTGCTTAGCCTCTTGCGCCACTCAGTGCCCCAATCCTTGTGTTATTTTGTTGAAAACATGTCCGATATTAGATTAAGACTCCATGGAACCCCTAACACTTGGAGAAGGACTATGATATGGCCCCTACAGATGTGATCCTACATCAGTAATTGGATGGAAAGTAAAACATTAAGACCTCTGTAAAAGACAAATCCACCAGAACTGTACTGAATACTTCACTCTTCTCCACCAACCACAACAAAGTGGAGTAACAGAATAGTCAATTTTGTTCAAATATCATGTTAGAATAGTGTTACAATATTAAAGCATAAATAGTTTTCCATGTTTTTAATGTGTTCCAAATGATTCATAGGTATCTGGAAAAGGTGTGTGTGGGAAGTCTCGCTGGACAGCGGCAAGAGAAACTTCCAAAAAGTCGGGGGCAAAGGTGGATGAAGAGGGTGTGGAGGTGGCTGTCTGCCGTCATGGCATGTTGTTGAGGGCACTCAACATGTTCAGAGGGGAAATCTTCGCCTACCCTATGTTCCTGCAGAAGGAGCTTGGCACAGCTGACACCAAAATAGGGTTTATTTGCACAGACATTATGTGCAAGTATTACCCATATCTGCAGAAGGTGTGTGAGACATTTCCAGAACTGTCCCCACTTTTAAAACAGAAGCCATTCCTGTCAGTGATGCACGCTAAGGGGCACTCCGGCAAATGTGAGGTAAATTAATCCTTCACCTTATGCATTGCTTGTGCTATAATAAATGAATAAAATGTTATACAGTTGAAGCTTAAGTCTAGGTTTTATTCTTCTAAACTAGTTGTGTCCTTTCCCAATTCAAAACTTGTGTGCTATATTTTTTTAAAGCATTTATTTAGATTATATGTGGAATGATAAATGTGATTTCCTATTGCTCTACAGGTGCAGTGGGGTGGCCGTAATCAGGAAGGAGCAGGTTAGTTGTCAAACATGCAGCAGAGAGACGGCACAGAAGACAGTCACTTAAACATTCATATTTAAAATGGCATTAAGGAGTTATTACAAGGGCTGTGTTCTGATTTCAAATAATATCATGACTATTGCAATGTATTCCTTGATTAATGAGCAAATATTTGTTCACATTTTCAAGTGATTAACAAATTGATAGTAGTCCCCTTAGCCTCTCAAATGTTTCGTTTTAAATTCGGCTTTTGGTTTGTGTTGTCTTCAATGAAAACAAGTTATGTAAAAAGCATGGCTAAGCATTTTTTTTTTATTGGTATAACTCACTCGGCCTCTGAGCTGTTTGTGTCATCCATGCAACCACATTCACTTTGAATGTGGACTGTGGTTAACATCACTACAGAAACATGTTGTATTGTCTTAAGGGGACAGGTTGTGAGCATGTGGATTGGGGAAAGTATTCATTGAATTAGTCAACATAAGCAAGCTGAAGTGTTATAAACTCCAAATGTCTGTTTATCTGGTTAATTCCATTGGTTCTAATCTGCCCAAGTAATTTGAAATCAAACTTGAATTACACATACTGTATTCTAATCAAACTGTCATATTTTCCCAATCTTATTAGGTATGACTGTTGGTGAGGAGGTAGAGCAGGTTAACTCCTTCTTGTCACGGGTTGCATTGACAACAAAGTATATGACCAAATCCAGTAAGTAAATAATGCATGTACTCTGCAACTTGTCCTGTAGTACAGAATTTGTCATATCACCACAGTGATTATTGTAACAGTTGACTTCACATTTCTGGCTCACATCCAGGCTTTTTACATTTATCATGATAGAACAAAAGTGAAATTGTTAAGCTAAAAGCTCTCTATTGCAACACAAGGTAACCTTTCTCCCCTTCACTCATAGCACGCACAGATATGATAACTCTGCAAGCTAGAGGCTGGAATAAAAGGAAGAGGCAAAACCTGCACAGATACCTCTCTCAAAGATATGTCAAGGTATGATTCCTGCTGACACATTAACATGTCTGATCATGGAGGACATTGGGCCTTATTCACAAACCGTTCTTGAGAAAAAATTTGTTCTGAAGTTCTAACTCGAGAACAAATCCCGGAGAAAAAAAAAAATCATGAATGCCACAATCGTTCAACAAACGTCTAAGAACAAAATCAATGCACACTAAGGAGCATACTTGCACACACATTTGAGAACTGATGCTTGTGCAAAATTGTTTTTTTTTTCTGTGCAGTTTGTAGTGTATGATTTGAATTGGAATATTGTCATAATTTAGGTTTTTAGTAATATTTTACAATCCACTTTGCTTGCTGAAGCCCTATTGACAGTTAATTCATATCAGTTATGTTTATTACAAAATTGAGTCCAATAGCAATGATCATATGATATTTAGAAGGCAACACAGGGTGCCTCTCACTGATGACCTGATGTGCTGGTCCAGCTCAGATCAGTCTTGACCAGCCTCTCCCCTCCACTGCTCTGCATCTCCCTTCTTTAGCTTATCTCTTTTAGATTCACATTCATGAGTTATTGTCCGCTGGGGGAAATTCATTTGCACAGATCTGCTCCAAAGATACCAACACACAAACACCACCAGAAAAAAAATACATGTACAAATAGACAACCAATGACATCTACTGCCTGCTGTTTAAAGCTGTGATGGCAGAGGTTAGACAGTTGTCTAACCCTTCAAACAGAGGGGAGGAGCGTAAAGTATGAGTTTAGATGTTACATAAATATCTTAGGATAATACATAGTTATTATATTTCAAATTTCCAGTCAACTTCTAACATCAGCTTTATGGAATCACAGCTTTTAAAATTCTACTACCCGTTTAATGAATCTGTTACCTATAGGGCCCTGCCATCAGTTATGATTAGGATCAGGCCCTCGTCACAACAAACACACTTGCACGCTGGTGGGCCACCCTACCACTGATCTTAACAAGTTTTCTGGGGGAAACCCAGCAAACCATTTCTTCTTTACTTCATCAGTTGGCACTCTGCTTCTTTCACTTCCAGCAGCAGTACCTCCATGTCACTACTAATGTTGTTTATATGTTTGCAGTCCAGTGCTCTCTCAGCAGATTTTAGTTTGAGCCTTTTAACTTTCCTACTTACCTCACCTTCTCTGCTGTTGATTAATGCGACATTGAGTTCTTGATTCTTAAGAATTTTCATTACAGATTCTTAAAAATCTTTCAGAATTTTCTTTCTAAAGAAGATATTGGTGAATGAGGCCCATGTATTAAATGTATTCTTGTGAAATTGAGTCAGTTGAAATAAAGAAATAACAATTCTAACACAAATCTATAACAGATATTGCAGAGGACAGTCCAAGAGGAGAAGGAGCTGAACATCTTGAAAAGTGACCTCTGCATCACCGATCAAGATCTACTGCAGTGGGTTGACGATGTTCGGGCATGGGCTGCAGCAAGTATGTATGGCTCTAGCTAAAATATAAGTGACAATTCTTGACTATTTAAATGGCACGATCTGATATCACCAAGTAATTAACAGCCCAGGATCAATGTCCAAGTTGTTCGTCCAGGAGCACTGTTATAACCAACCAATCAGGGGTCATTTGTGCGTTGTGATGTCATTGACAGTGCGACGTGAAAAATTCAATACCCTGCCTCCTTTTTTGTAGCCTGCCTTCATTTCACCAAAAAGGTAAGAGCATTTCCAAATTCAACTTTTGATTGTTTTTAAAACATTTGTGAGAAAAAAGGCTTGATGAGCACGTAGGCTTATGTTTTCACACAGTGTTTAATAAGGTAGCTAATTTGCTAACAACTAGCAACTAGCCAATTGTTAGCCTAAGTAATACTTTTGCTTGGTTTTAAAACATTTGAGAGAAAAAAAGTCTTAATAAGCAGGTAGGTGAATGTTTTCCGTGTTGGATAAGGTAGCTAGTTTGCTAACAACTAGCAACTAGCCGATTGTTAGCCTAACTGTTAAAACTAGCCAGAACAGTGAACAGTGGGTGAACTGTGCAGTTATTGCCTTGGGAAATATTCAGAATTACTGTCAGATAATGCATTTTGCCTTGATAATGAGTAGTTACTTTTGAGGGGCAGAGTGGTGAAGCAGCAGAGTTCATAATATTTCTGAACAGGATGCGTTGTACGTAGCTTTGTAAACTGTTAGCAGGGAAACAGGCTATGTAAATAATAGCTGTTACTAGGTAATTCATCAATAGCTAACTGTAGGCTACTCACCTCAATTTTGACAGAGAATGATGGCAACAGGCTAATCTAGGCCAGGCCGATAACCCCACACATTTTGCTTATCTGTGCTATCAAAAATTTAATCCAGGAGCAATATAGTATCACATTTATCCAGGACCACTGTTCATCACCAGTCCAGGACAGTCAGTCTCACTTTCCACTCATTGTTAATCCAGGACTGATAAAGCATCACATTCATCCTGGACTGTTGTTACAAGATCTTTAGTCCAGGACAGTCATCATCTTGACGTGGACTTCTTCTTCATCAGTCCACGGCAGGGCGAGTCTCAGTCTATGGTCTCAGTGTTCATCCAAGAGCAATATAGTATCACATTCATCCTCATGATATACCAATCATACCAATACGTGCATGTCAAGCAAACCTCTCAAATAAGACCTCAATTGTAATAAATAAAAGCATCTTAACACTGGCCTACTGTAGGGTTAGACCTACTATTTGACCTGCTTGAGCAAACTGAGGTTGCTGATCAGCCTGCTGTCTGCATTTTTTTATACTCTGATCGATTTGTAGTAGGGCTGGGTACCAATTTGATTTAACAAGGTCACAAGGTAGGGTTAAAATTACTCTGGATTATTACTTTAAATCAAATATAGGGTGTGGTGTTAAGAATTGTGCTCTTTTTTCTTTCAGGGATGGAAGATCTTATTAAAATGAATGGAGAGTTGGAGACGGAGAACTGAACTCTGCCCAGAATCGACGAGTCCGGCGGACGCGGGCCCAGAAGGCTACTACTAGGCTACTACCGCGACATGTAAACACACATTTCAGGACTGCCGACTTGTATCATCAGAGCAGCCTCATTTCAAATTTAATAGAGGGGGGGCAATACCTGACAATAATATTCTCATCTGTCAGAATGTGCCTGCTGTAAAGGATAATATAATCATAGCTGAAAATCACAGGTTATTATGTCTGTTCTGATTTTACAAGTCAATGTGTGACTGTGTGTGTGTGTGTGTGTGTGTGTGTGTGTGTGTGTGTGTGTGTGTGTGTGTGTGTGTGTGTGTGTGTGTGTGTGTGTGTGTGTGTGTGTGTGTGTGTGTGTTAAATATCGTTAGTTAAATATCCTTTTTTCCCCCTCTTTTCTTTATTTCTAACTGTTGATAACTTTACTTTTTTGTTCTCTAAATTGCAGTCCAAAATCTGGATCAGGCCGTTTCCCAGTATACAAGAAAATTCTCTGGCTGTTTGGTCTCCTGCTTTCAAGCGTGTTGGGATGGACCGAAACACTGCTCCAACCGCAGAGAGCTGCCCCCAGCAAATATAAGGAACTGACTTAATTTTTTGATACAGAAAAAAATAAAATAAATAGGCTACAGAAAGATTTTTTTCAAAGAATTATTTGCTGAACTTAAACTTCTGTGATCCACTGTTGGTGTTGGCAAGTTTTTATTCAGCCATGCTTACCCTTGTTTTACATCAACAGAACAGTTGTACAGTTACAATATGTTGGGAAGTTGCAATAAATACAATGCAATATAAACTATCCCTTTGTGTTGTGTCTCTCCTTGGTCTGTTAAGATAACCAAGACTTTTGAGTCTTGAGGCATTGCCAGCCTTAATATCTCATTTGTAAATGCTCTACAAGGCATAGATAGTGCCCACTTTAGATGAGCTCACACAAAATACTTAATTAACAAGTAGTACTAAGTGCTTTGTAACTGCCTGAATTCATGAATTCCTGCATTAATGTTTATAAGTGATCCATTGGAAATGAAATTTTGTTTTTATAAAACATTTACTAACAGTCACTAACCATTCATACTGGACGTGTAAGAGCGCTTGGGAAGGCTGAATCCATCATTTATATATAATATATATAAGCTTATTAATGAAGAGTAAAACATTTACAACTGTGATTGTAAACCACATACTAATGAGTAATAACGTCAGAAACATGCTTTATAAATGATGAATTCAGTGTTTACTAATCCATAACTACTGTGCTTACCAATGATGAGTAAAACATTTATAACTATGTTTACTAACTACATACTAATGAGTATTCATATGTTATAAATTATGAATTCAATATTTATTCATGCTTAACTAATGCTTAATAGGGTGTACTCATTATAAAGTGTTACCCAAAAGTATTTTTGAAATTACATTAAGCATAAAAGCTATAAAATCAAATGTAATATTCACTTGATAAATATTGACAATAAAGTGTGTCAATACCTTACACTGGAGGTAAATCAGTGCGTCTATTGCCTGTTGAAGAAGCATATGGGTCAACTACTGTACATTTTCAACAAACAAAAAACATCAAGTTATTAAAACTACTACCCTAAATCTCATTGTATCTCGGACAAAATCATAACAACAGGGACAATTACATTTCAGACCAAATGACAAATCAGGAATACAAGATATAATATTCTAATAACAGTAAACCATAGCTATAAGGCTGTGATTGTCCTGGGCTAATAATAAATAACAGTCCGCAACAGTCCGGATAAAAGTAGTGCTATGGTGATCCTAGATTAAAGTGCAGGATTAAGTGCAGGAGTCCTGAGGCCTGTACTGCGAAGCCAGTTTAGTGGGTTAGCGAGGTATGTTGAGTGTAAAGCCAGCCTCTCCTGTACTGCGACGGTGGCTGTCTTTTAACGAGGCTAGATCACCATGGTAACTTATGCTTAGCTCATAACCTGGTCCCGACCAGGTTATGTTCCGAGTTTAATCATAAAACCGGCTATAAAAGCGCCGCTGTTTCACTATTTTAACTAATTTACAGCTGGCGGCACCTTTACTTTGAAAGTCCAGTGGAGCTGGATCAGAACGGAGCGTTTGTACGGAGGGAGAGATCAGCTGATCGCTGCTGTTTACTTTCTCTGAGCGTCTCCGCTGAGTCTCCGCCTCCTCACCCGTTGAGCTGAGCGTCAGGAGCTCATTAGCCTATTAGACTATAGACACAGTCGGCAAGCAAGGAAACGTCACTTCCGGTCAGGGCCGTGGGGGAAAACAAACCGTGTCCCCCATACACACTCATGCAAAAAGGCGGCATTTTAAACCTTTGTCAAAGGCTTTTTCGCCGTCCTGTCTTAGTTTTAATCACATGTATATGCTGACAGAGAGCTATATTTTTAGAAACTCATCACGATCTGGGTCGATTGTTGTCCGTACATTTAAAAATATTAGGTATTTCACAGTCAGTCATATTTGTCTTCCCCCACGGCTCTGACGCTCTCTTAGTCGCCGCCGGCCGGCTCTAGACACTCGTAGACACTGCCTGAGTTATTGTGTATTATTTTGCACCGCAAATAAATTCAAAAACCACAACCTGAACTTTTATATCGGAACTTCGCTCATCTTCTCCAAACGTGTAACGCTCTGACCGGAAGTGAAGGTTGCCGACCCTGCTGACTCGGTGTAGGCTATGGCTGTGAAAACTTTATATTTTAAGATGTACGGACAGCAATCGACCCAGATCGTGATGAGTTTTCTAATATATAGCTCTTTGTCAGCATATACATGTGATTAAAACTAAGACAGGACGGCGAACAAGCGTTTGACAAAGGTTTAAAATGCCGCCTTTTTGCATGAGTGTGTATGGGGAAAACGGTTTGTTTTCCCCCACGGCCCTGACCGGAAGTGACGTTTCCTTGCTTGCCGACTCGGTCTATAGCCTATATTTTACTTTTATATACAGTCAGTCACCACTGATAGAAGTTGTTCGCTCGCAGCAGGACAGATAATCAGATGGATAATCGGTAAAGTTAATAATTTCACTTAATGTGACCGATGTGTCGCCCGTTATATTTCAGTGTTGCCCAAACGCAAATCTTGAATAAGTCTCCGCTGTTTTCACATTTAAAAAGGTCTTTGTTTATGAGATTTGCTTTTAGCTACAGCACCTAAAAATAACCTCACTGTAACCTATCCAGCCTCGCTTCCAATAAAACACACACTCGCGTTATAATTGCGATCAGTGAAATATATAACAATATAAAACACAATTTAAAATGACAGTTGATGTTGCTCTAGTTTATATGGATAAAGCTTCATATTTAAAAGTAGCGCAAGAGCTGTCAGAAAAATTAAAAGCAGCCTCCTCTCTTGTCATAGTATTTGCAGCAACACTGTTGCTTCAGGCTGTGATCGTGCTTTTTTTAAATATCGCTCATACTCTCTCCATTAAAACAATTGCACTCGTCTTGGCTGAAATCAGCCCGTTGTGGATCAATTTCGTGCGGAAGTAGAATAATATGACGTCAAACGCCCCCTTTTATGTGAACGCGCGCAGAGCACAAAGCTGAGAACCGGACTTGACTAATTAAGTTGATAACCACCGTCACAGTACCGTTTAGCTCTGATTGCGGACTTGAGGGTTTGTTGAGCTGCATCTTGAGCACAAAGCCTAGGTATGTTGAGCCTCCTTCGCAGTACAGGCCTCTGGACTAAAGATAGGCCTAAGCAAAAACAGCCCAGGATGAATGTGATACTGTATCAGTATGATTAAAACTTAATGAGAGGAGAGTGAGACTGTGATTGTCCTGGACTGATGAAGAAGAAGTCCACGTCAAGGTGATGACTGTCCTGGACTAAAGATCTTGTAACAACAGTCCAGGATGAATGTGATGCTTTATCAGTCCTGGATTAACAATGAGTGGAAAGTGAGACTGACTGTCCTGGACTGGTGATGAACAGTGGTCCTGGATAAATGTGATACTATATTGCTCCTGGATTAAAATTTTGATAGCACAGATAAGCAAAATGTGTGGGGTTATCGGCCTGGCCTAGATTAGCCTGTTGCCATCATTCTCTGTCAAAATTGAGGTGAGTAGCCTACAGTTAGCTATTGATGAATTACCTAGTAACAGCTATTATTTACATAGCCTGTTTCCCTGCTAACAGTTTACAAAGCTACGTACAACGCATCCTGTTCAGAAATATTATGAACTCTGCTGCTTCACCACTCTGCCCCTCAAAAGTAACTACTCATTATCAAGGCAAAATGCATTATCTGACAGTAATTCTGAATATTTCCCAAGGCAATAACTGCACAGTTCACCCACTGTTCACTGTTCTGGCTAGTTTTAACAGTTAGGCTAACAATCGGCTAGTTGCTAGTTGTTAGCAAACTAGCTACCTTATCCAACACGGAAAACATTCACCTACCTGCTTATTAAGACTTTTTTCTCTCAAATGTTTTAAAACCAAGCAAAAGTATTACTTAGGCTAACAATTGGCTAGTTGCTAGTTGTTAGCAAATTAGCTACCTTATTAAACACTGTGCGAAAACATAATCCTACGTGCTCATCAAGCCTTTTTTCTCACAAATGTTTTAAAAACAATCAAAAGTCGAATTTGGAAATGCTCTTACCTTTTTGGTGAAATGAAGGCAGGCTACAAAAAAGGAGGCAGGCTAACGCACATTGAATTTTTCACGTCGCACTGTCAATGACATCACAACGCACAAATGACCGCTGATTGGTTGGTTATAACAGTGCTCCTGGACGAACAACTTGGACATTGATCCTGGGCTGTTAATTACTTGGTGATATCAGATCGTGCATTTAAATGTATGTTTTCTAAACTCTGATATTGAACAGCCCCAGCAAACATCAGTCCAGAGGATGCTCCTGGGCTTCAGCGTGTCATGGAGAGCCTGATGTTAAGCATCCAACAAAAAAAGCAAGCCAAATATCGTCAGTATGGTGCGTACAAGTCAATGTTTTTGTCTTTTGGTCTCATTACAATTGTAATAGTCATTATTTAATGAGATGTATGTGCATTTATATTTCAGACAGCAGCAAGGCCAGACAGAGGATCACCACAAAAATTCAGCAGGAGAAAAGCAAACTGGCGGAGGTCATTGGTTTTTACAACCTGCTCGTCCCTTCTGAAGAGGCTGTTCCTCCTGCCGATGATATCCTGGCTGTGGAGTGCCCTCTATAGGACGAATCGCCTTGTTGTTTACAACTACTTCCGGGTAGAAAACCAGCATGAGAACAATAGTGACGGACGAGAGTTTCACTATTTATATCTACTTTTTCATGTCACTATATCGCCGTTTAGACTAATCTGATGTTTGTAAAGTCTATAAAACCAATGATTGGACAAACTTTACTATTTACGTGTGCACATTTTTGTAATTAGTCATGGTTATCAGAGATTAGCCGGGCTAACGGTTAGCTACCTGTTTAACTTTAATAACTCAGTGACTCAATAAACGATCCATGAAAAAATATTTTCTCCAGCGGATATCTGAGTTCCAACATGACTGAGCTAACTGGAGTAGTTTCATGTCGTGTCCCACAACGGGAGGGTTTTAACAGCTGACGTCCTGGTGTTAGCTTAGCTACTGCCGTTAGCTTAGCTACCGTTAGCTGTCCCTGTCAGCTGAGCCACTGATGCTTTCTAGACACCGTGATTCCCCCAAACTGAATAAATACAACACATAGCAACACAAAACACACAAACAGAAATAGTAATGTTTCTTCAATCATTTCAGATTTGTCTAAACGGTGATAGGGCGTGAAAAATATGATATATAGCTAAACTCTCGTTCGTTACTATTGATCTCATTCAAATTACGTGCTGGTTTTCTACCCGGAAGTAGAATGTAAACAACAAGGAGATTCGGTCTATGGCCATGGGATCAGGGTATGGGCTTACCTAAACTTGTAGTTATTTCAAAGTATGTAATGCATTCATATCTGACTTAAAACATCAGTCCCTTTTTTTTCTTTCTTTTTTTTTCTCATTACAGAATCGGACATTCCTTTAAGAAGGAAAAAGATGGCCTTTGACAAAGTCATGCTCGTCAAGCGTCTTGGAGAAGAGGCTGGCATTCTCCTCAAAGAAATGCAGCAACACTGGAAGTCGCTTTGCCGCTACTCGAGGCGTCTGAGAGAATCCATCAGTGATGACGAAGTGAGAGACTGTAAGTGTATAACATTTTTGAATGTTGCAACATTGCAAATGACTTTAGTCAAGTTTTTTACGTTATAACAAAAGGATTGTTACATACACTTATTAATAAGTAAAAGTGAATTAATCATTCTTTTCATACCTACCTGTGTACAAATCTCCACCTACTAAGGAAGCTCAGGTCTTTCAGTGATTCAATGTCAGTACAGACGCAAAAAAAAATCGCAGCTTGCTCCCGCACTCACAATAAGCTCTTTTTAATGGGTCAACGTATTAGTCTATACTGTAGACCTTCATGAGGACCAACTGTGGTGTTCAAATGAAGCCACACAACAAGTGTAGCATGTTGGTCCTGATAAAGATCAAAAGACCAAAACGTTGGCCCAATGAACAGAGCTTATGTTAATTTATTTTATTAGAATTTGACTGGGGATCTGCTCCCATCACCACCCAACACCAATGGAATGTGCGTATTGGTCTACAGGATTGTATTTTCGTGCTTGCCAAAGATGATTTCCGTTACTGTGACAGACAAAGGTTTATCTTTCCCCTTGCCGCCTTATGGACATGCACTTACACCCACTGATACACACGGACACACTCACTGACCACAATGGAAATGAGCCAATGGCTTTTTTGTGTTTTTATCCCTTTGGCAGCAGTTGTGTTGACATGTTTGTTTTTAAAATATTCTGTATTTTGCCAATAAAATCTATCTTTCTATCTTCAGCTCTTCCTCCTGAGGCCTATGAGGGACTGTGGTGCACTGTACAAGCCCAGTTGGATGCAACAAAGAGGCTCATGGCGGAGGTGCAGGCCGTCTATCAAACACTGGTCACAGGAAGTGTCCTGCAGGAGGAGGAGGAGGAGGAGGAGGAGGAGGAGGCAGAAGAGGATGACATTTTTGAAGGCATAATGGATTCTGACAGCGATAGTGAGACTGAATGAGCTGTAGTGTTTGTTTGTATGTGAGAGTGCATGTGTGCGGCTGGTAGATATGATTTAGTGGGTGCGGCTGCCCCTCCCATCAGCGCCTACATCCTCTGTCAAGGACAGACACAGTGTCTCAGACACTTGTTTATGTATTTGTGTATAGTTTTTTTTTCTTTTTTTTGGGACCACACATGTAACCAGGTGACTTTCATCTGCGCCTTCAGTTCATTGAAGCCACGGACCAAACAGTTATTCGCTAAAATTTCTTTTCACTCATGGCAGGGCTGTTTTTTGGACTTTGACATTTTTATGTTTTCATAAACTGGCTGACTTTTTTTGTAACATCTATTGCACGTCTAAGGCACACCTTGCCTTATGCAATTACAAAATGTTATGCGTTACAGACATAGCAGCACAGTCAGTGTTTCAGAGCAGACACACTCGCTAAGGTTGGGTTATGTTGATGGGAACAAGTGAGCAAATGTTTTCTACCGTAAAACTGAGACAAAAAACTGTTCAATAGTGATATGTATGACATGGCAATGGTTCATTCTAATGGATGGGTCCATTTAAAAGCATAATGGAGAGCTGACCCTCTGCAATAGCACTGTGCTAACAAGTTGACAGTGGTCAAACCTTTCACCTGTGGGTGTTAAGAGTGCAGCTTACTGTACAGGAAGCGCTTTGAGAAACATTGTATAATGTGCATTTGTGTTCAAATAAAGCAAAGAATTTTGGAATTTGTCTCATTTGGTTTTTATTCAAAAGAGTTTACAAATTGTTCTCAATTTTTATTCTTGTGGACAATTGAAATAGATTCCACATTTTATTTTATTTAAATGAAATGAACATGGTTCTCAGTATACAGCTTACTGTGATCTGTGATCATAGCCTTGAATAGACAGACAATACACACTACAGACTGTCAGTAATCTGTTCACAACTCCTTTTTCTGTTGGTGTCATTACGTTGCCGGCACTCGGGGAGGCGCTGTTGTGTCTGGCGCTGAGCGTCTATGGCTCCGAGGTATTGACGTCATAATTTCTATCGTATGATTAATAAATGAATGATTATAACTTGAGAGACAGCAGTCTACGAGTGTGACTACGTTTTTCTTCGGACCCCCGTCAAAGAACCGTGTCAAATAGAGGTGCCTGGCTGAAATAAACGACTTTTGTCGTGGTTTCTGTTGGCGGAAGCTGTGCGTCTGGCAAATCTGTCCGGGCTGTCAATTCTCAGAAAGACGTGACTTGTTGTCAGTTACATTAAGGTCACATTTGGATCATTACCAGCTACATTTCACATTGCTTTATTGACTAGTTTAGCAGTTAAACACAGACCTCATTAAATGCACATTGGCCTCAAATAGCAACAAAGTTTGGACACCGGAAACTAGTCGCTGCCAGTGTTTCTCAATTTCTCAATTTAATTTATTTCACACACGTACAACAGCATCTGCAGAGCATCTTAGATACATATTACGTTTAGCTGCAGTGTGCGAAAACGGGTCACCCCAAGGAAGCCACTCAAGGCTCATAGTAGGGGGCCCTCAGACATACCATAACATACATTGGGTACATGCCAAAACAGACACACAAACAAACATCAAGCACAAGCAGACACTAGGACAGACATACAGCAACATTTACATTTTCCAAGTGCAACTGTGTGTGTGAGTGGAAAGAAAAAAAAGGAATTAAGTAAAATAAAGATAAGCAGGTGGACATAACGGTTTGGGTGTGGGGTAGAATGGCGAGTAAAGGCAATATTCCTTCGACAAGTCAGGGCTACATCGATAATACAATACATTATAATTAATCAAACATACCTTAACAGTAATTGCTTTTTAAGGTTTTTTTTAAAAAATTGAGATAGAGCGTGACATTTTAAGAGTGTCATCAAGCCCATTCCAGATCTCTGGTCCTCTGCAAACAACACTGTGGCTGGTACATTTTAATTTCCTCCTTTTTCCTATAATTAGATGTTTATTTCTAGTGCTATAGGTGTGCAGAGGTCGAGAGATTGGAATGAGGTCACATAACCTCTTATTTAATTTATACACAACTTGGTACATTGTTACAGCATTTTGAAAATAGTTATAGTCGGAAAGCTTCAGGAGATTGAAGCGAAGGAAAAGTGGTCCTGTAGGAGAATTGTAGCTAGACCATGATAGAGCCCGTGTTATTTTTTTTTGTAAAATCTCAAGTTTTTTTGTGTAAGTGGGAAATGTATTGCACCATATGACATTACAGTAGTTTAAATGTGGTTCAAATAAGGTTTTATATAAGGTGAGGAGTGCAGAAAGTGGAATGAAGTGCCTCAACTTAAAGAATAGACCAACATATTTAGACAGTTTTTTTAGTAAGTCATCAATATGTTGTTTAAAATTGAGGCATTCGTCGATCACAATCCCTAAGAATCTTGTTGAGCTGACTCGAGTAATGTTCTTTCCATTTATGTTAGGATATATGTGGTTAGTGTCAAATTGTTTTTTATTTGAACGGAATATGATGTAGTTTGTTTTGCTTATATTGAGAGAAAGTTTATTGCATTTGAACCAGGTGTCTACTTTGGTGAGTTCACTGTTTATGATTTGTTCGAGCTCAACAAGATTGTTATGGGATAAAAACATATTAGTGTCATCGGCAAACAAAACTTTGTGGAGTGCATGTGAAGAGTGAACTAGGTCATTTATGTACAAAATAAAAAGAAGTGGTCCCAAAATGGAGCCTTGGGGGACCCCGTGCTTAATGGCTTTAAGAGATGATTTGTAGTTGTGTATACATACGTATTGTTGTCTTCCAAGTAAGTAACTGCTAAACCAGTTGAGTGGTTGACCCCTGATCCCATAGTGGTACAATTTATTGATAAGAATTCTGTGGTCTATGGTGTCAAATGCTTTTGATAGGTCTAAAAAAATACCAATACCATAGTCACCTTTGTCGGTGGCGTCGTTTATTTTTTCAATTAGGTCTAAGATTGCCATACACGTAGTATTATTTTTCCTGAAGCCATACTGGGATGGGACGATAATATTTTGCCTGTCGAGATAGTTATTTAATCTACTGTAGACTACTCTCTCCAATACCTTGGAAAGAGTAGGTAGGATGGAGATTGGACGGTAATTGGATAGATCGTTTTTGTCACCAGATTTAAATATTGGAGTGACTCGAGCGATTTTAGTGGATTTTGGAACCACTCCAGAAAGTAAAGATAAATTAATACAGTACGTGAGAGGTTCAATTATTTCATATACAATAGTTTTTAGGATTCTGTTGGAGATCTCGTCGGTTCCAGCTGAATTTGAATTTTTTAAGTGCATAATGATTCTCTGTACTTCATCACAGTAAGTTGGCTTCAAGAAAAATTAATTTAAGTAATTTCCTTTAAGGTAGTGATTAAAAGAGGTTCCCTTTGGTTGGCTTATCTTACTGGACAAGTTGTCTCCAATGGAGACAAAGTAATCGTTAAATCTATTTGCAAGATTGGCATTGCTGCTTTCGGTGTTATCCATGTTCGGGAACTCTGTGTTTTTTTTATGCTTATTTAAGACCTTGTTGAGCACTTTCCAGGATTTCTTTGAGTCTCCCTGTGATGCTTTTATAAGTTCTGTGTGAGCAGCGTCACCGTCGTTATGGCAACGACTGTGCGAGTTATTTATCCATATCAACCTTATTTTATGAGGAAATTTACATTTTTATTGAAAAGTCGTCACTAAGCAGTTACATGAAAGAACACAAGTAACGTCACAGCTCCGAGGCAATGATTCAAATAAATTAAACTACTATAATCGCCGTATGAGTGACAAACAAAACATAATGCGCATTCATTCAACGGAGATTATGAAAGTAATATACACATTTGTCGCTAGAAATGTTATCAAAACACATTTCAATGCCAGATCTATCTTAAAATTTAATTTTTCCCACTGCCATTGAGCGTTTCCGCAGCCAGAAAGCTGAATAAATAAAACGTGGATACACACGTTTCATAAATGTTGATATGGAACGTAATTTTGGCCCACGTTATGCGCGATCAACAGAATGTTGAAATTGGACGTAATTTAGCTCAAAAACGTTGACAGTGGACATTTCCGTGGTTTGCAGAAACGTCCATTACCGACATTTCATCCTGGCGACTGGGTTGGTAGATTGGAGGAACAGGTTCACTCACAGAAGCATATTGCATGGCTGCAGTAACATGTGAACTGCGGCTTGATTTGTGAATTTGTGACAAATCTGCGGACGGAAGTGCAGCACAGCTGTTGTTCGGTACGGTAACCAGTTAAATCAGACACCAGTTGGGCCATAACACCGGTATTTTTGAAGCAGCAGGGAGCAGTGTGTGTTTTTCTGCCTTGTCCTAAGCCACAGACAGCGGGGAAGTGGATTGTTTTGACCGCCAGGGGGGCGTTCCATACGGGCCGTGACGTCACATGAAAGCTATCAATAGAAAACTTTGGTAAGACTTTTTTGTCATCAGCTTCTCTCTCTAACCCTAAATAAAATATCACCATCAATAAGGAGAAAAATAATGAGACTATTTGACATTTATTCTACAACTACAGTCAGAAACTCATTCAAAAGTTAGCATAAGCTTTTTTACTCTTTATTTTCTCGTTTCACTTTCTCTTTGGCTCAGAGCCAAATTGTCACCACATCCATTAATCACAAACAACTGTTATAATAACAGGAAGGGCTGCAGCCTCTGTGGGATTTCCCTCTTTTATTTCCACACAGCTTCATACACTTGTGTCTCAAAGGTTGAGAAAAAGGAAGACCTTTCTCTAAGCAGGTGGGATGACTTGTAGTGTGAAGAATGTTGTTTTTATCTGTGTGTTACTGTGAATATGGACTTTGGTGTCTAAAATTTTCAAATGAATCACAATGTTTTGCTTTTACTTTCTGTTGGACACAGTGGAGAGTTGTATCTCAGTGTAAATGTCTGTACTTCCACCAGGCTGAAACTACTTGAACAACAGAACCTGTGTGATTTATGATGCATGTTGCATATACAGTATGTAAACTATACATGTGTCTTCATCAAGTTATTTCTGAGAGCTTTTATAAAAAGTAGATATATTTATAAATAATTATAAAATGAATTATCATCACCAATAAAAGGGGAAAAATACAGAAGCTTTTTACTTTATTTTTTCACTTCCTATTTGACTCAGAGCCCAACTATCACCACATCCGTCAACACAAACAGGAAGGGCTGCACCTCCTGTGGGATTTCTGCTGGGATTTTTTTGTACACAGCAGCATAGATGTGGAGATGTGATTAAAGGTTTTGATTGGAGTGAAAGTGTCTTCAATGAATAAAATGTGTTATCAGTTAACTGTGTGTTTTTATTACACAACATCATGCAATGTCTAACATCTGGACACGGTGAACAGGCTACATACTGTACACTACTGGTCAAAAGTTTTAGAACACCTCATTTTTTCCCCAGTCTTTTACTGAAAACCATGTAGTTCATTGTTTTATCTGAATGAAATGAAAGCATAGAACAAATGAACAATTGAAGTTAAAAAAAGAAATCATGCAATCAGTTTATGAACCAAAATGTATTCTAAACTCCTCATTTGGCAGGCTCTTTCCAACTCTGCTGTAGAAGTTCCCATAAATGTGTCGCTGTCCGCTCTTCACTCTTCTGTCCAGTTGATCCCAAACCAGCTCCATGGAGACTGAGCTGTCACTCCGTGGTACTTTCAACCTGACCATCTTGCTCTTCTTTCCTCAGGTACAGTAGCCCTATAGAGCTTGGACTTCTGTTCTGGGTCGGGATTCGGTTGATAGAGTGGATTATTAATTCTGCGCATGCGCACCGTAGTACGTAGGCGTCACATATTGACATTCGCGGGAATTAGGAAACAGAAAATAGGGAAGACAAGGGTGCGCTGTTGTTATTAGCAACGCAGCATGCTATTGAACGTTAGCGGCTCTTCGCCGTATCCTCGCTCTGCGGCGGCTTAGAGGCGTGGTCGCCCACTGAGCCGGGCTCCGCTGGCCGCAGGTGGAGCGGAGGAACAGTAGAGCCGTTGCAAGTGCCACTTTCAAATGTTTAATGTTAGTAGTAGTAGTAGTTTATTTGTCCCCGTAGGGACGTTGTTTACATTTACGCAATCAGGAAAGACCGTCTCATTTACCGACGGAGGAGCCTCCGAAGCCGTTGCCTCCGGAGACCGTGTAGGCTGGGTCCTCCGAAGGCTGCAGCCGCTGAGTTGAGACACAGCTTATTATATTGGGCTTCAGCTGGTCCATGTAAACGCGGATTGAATGTGGATCGCTTTATTTAGTGTTCATGTAAACAGGTCGAATAAGATTCATTTAATACGATTGTTTAAAATCAGACTGAGGAAAACACTGCATGTAAACGCACCTAATGTTTCTCCTCTTTTTGTATCTAACACACACACGTGGAAGATGAGGAGCGTCTCTGAGTTGACCTCTGACCTCACCAGACTTCACATTCAGCCAACCAGCAGAGACCAGCTTGGTTCCTGTGTCCTGTGCTCCTCAGGTTTGACCAGCAGGGGGCAGTCAGAGGACAGAGACATGGAGGAGACTCAGGGCCTGTCCCATTCCTCCACACTTGGCTCAGTGCGCTTGGTTACCACACACTTTTGTGACGTTTTGCTGGCGGAACGTATATTTACATTTTGGACCGGATTTACTAAAGGTTTGCGTGTATTAAAACGTGTGCAAACGTGATTGCACGCGCAAACACATGTGGAACCTGATCTACTAACCGGACGCACCGAGGATTGCGTCCCTCACACGGGCAGAATAGCACGTGCGATCCATTTAGCGTGTTTGCCTTGATGAATATGTAAATATGGGCGTTTCAGCCAGAACGTGCAGAATACTGGGAGGAGTAGATGCAAATAGATTTATTTAGCGCGTGCAATGTGATTTACCAAACCAGGAAGAGATTGCGGTGGCTGTTTTTGCGTCTTTATTCACCACGTCTGAAAACCATGTACTAACTGATACAACTTTGCCAAAACTTATGCGTTTATTGATTTGATACCTGTCAGAGCCCCGTGATCTTACATCTCTGCATTTCCTCACGTCTGGGTAATTCTGTAACAGTTTTTCAGCCGTGTTAAAAGTCATTTACGCGCCGTTACGCACGGGGCACGTCTGTCCTGCAGTGCGCCCCTCTCCTCTCCTCTCCTCTCCTCTCCTCTCCAGTACCTGGCTGCTCAGCTCCGTCTCTCAGTCCCGGTCCCGGACTGAGACACGTCACCGCTGCCTTCACCCGTCTTTGATCCCTCTGGCCAGTGGTCAGAGCGTTTAGATCCGTGTGTCCCACCTGAGATCTCTATTAATCCACTGGATCATGGGCGGCACACACACACACACACATATTACAGGTGTGTGATTGTCGCTGCAGCTGCTGCCTGTTCGTCACTATATGAGGAGTTGGGCCCTGTAGCGATTTGTGTTTATTTATCTAAACAGAGCGCGAGAGAGATAAACACACATGCTGTCATTGTAGCATCGGATCAAATGTCATTCTGTCCCTTCGTCCGTCCAGCTCTCTGTCCACACTCTCCATGGCGGAAACGATAACCACGCGCAAAACCCTCATTTACATATTGCGGTTTGCACGTGTTTTCATTTAGCGGGTTACTCTTAGTAGATCACCTGTTTTGCGTGCACTAACCAAACACGCAATATTATAGCGGGCGCAAACAATATAGCGCCCGCTATCTGGGATCTTAGTAAATCTGGCCCATTGTGTTCAAGCATGGATTAAGTGGCCAAGCGTGTGGGGGGAGATTTAAAAGCAATCGGGACACACTTGACAAGTGCAGCCTGTGCCATTGCGCACAGTAGCACAACTGCGACACACAACACAGCAACAGTTTTAATAACCAGTGCTGCTGGATCACAGTCTCATCCTAAAGTGTCTCTATACACAAGATTCTAATCATAAATGTGTAAGCCCAACTCCGTAAGTACAAAAAATGATGAATATAAAATATGACATTAAAGTGCAAATCAAGCGCGGGACACACTTGCGCACTGATACTAAGCCCATGAACGCACACGCCAAGTGCCCAAGTGTGTAAGTATGATCGAGCGTGTGTATTGGGACAGGCCCTCAGTTTACCACCTCATCCAGTCTACTGTGACCTCTGACCTTTCATCATATTATTATCACTGGTAGCTCATGTTTTACCTCACTGCTTCTTTGAACATATCCACTCATAATTTTCTCACTCACAACAACAGAATCATCTGCATACTTAATAATTGTCCTATTTTGATATTTGCTCCGGCACATGTTTGTAAAGGATGAACAGCAGCGGTGAAAGTATGCATCCTTGTGGGGAGCCTGTGGAGCTTTGAAGCTGACCAGACAAGACTTCAGTCACCCTTACTCTCTGTGTCCTGTTAGTTAAAGCAGATATCAGCTTCACGGCCGTTTCGGCTAATGCTGCGTTCAAGGCAGGCTTTTGAAACCGTAAGTTACAGCTTCAAGTCACAACTACGACTTGGTAGCGTTCCAGGTAACCCGTAGCTCGTGTTTTTACCATCCTGTTGTCTGTGAAAGTTCCCTATAACGGCCACTCGTAACTTCCGACCCGTGAACTCGTACCAGATCGAACTGGTATGACTTCACAGGAAGGAAAAACACAAAGTACGAGTTTCTTTGAACGCACCATGAGTTAGCAGCCCCCGCCCTTGTCAGGCATCAATTGGTCCTCGTGCTACGTCACCACATTCACGCGCATCCCTTGGCTGCACACACAGCCCTTCATGCCGTTCTCTCTCCTCATTGGATAACACTTGTATCCCACAAGGAAAATTTTCTCCTCGGGTTACAGCAGAGCAGAGTGACGGAGAGACTCGTGTTTAGGCTGAAATACTTCATGTAAGTGATTGCTGACGGAAAATAGGACTATTTAGGACTTATATTAACAAAAACATTCCACTGATATCTGCTTTAAAGCAGAAGTAAGCGAACCGGTCGTTTTGGCTAACTTCGTTAGTTAGCAGCCCCCGCCCTCGTCATGGATCTATTGGTCCTCGTCCCTACGTCACCACATTCAGGCGCATCCCTTGGCTGCACACACAGAGAGGACTGCCCCTTTATGCCGTTCTCTCTCCTCATTGGATAAAGGTTGTAGGATACAAGGAAAGTTTTCTCCTGGGCTCAGAGCAGAGCAGAGTGACTGACAGACCCGTGTTTCAGACCAAACACTCTATAGAAGTGATTGCTGTCAGAAGATATAACTATTTAAGACTTATATTAACACAAATATATCACTTACTTCTGCTTTAAGAAAGTTACATTGTTCTAAAAGGCATTTGTCCAGAATGTGGGGTTGGATGGTATTCACATGTTTAGTAAGTTAACTTCAAACATCTTCTCTTATTGCACACAGGTTGTATGCAGAAGCTCCTCTTCCCGGCTCGTCAAATTTGGACGAACTGGGAAGAGGAGCTTCGAGGAGCTTCCGCTACAAAACAAGCTTGAAAAATAGACTAGGAATAGGATAGGAATTTTTTTCAGGACAATTTCTCATGTCGGGGCTTCAATACAAGACGGACATTATAGACGAGCAGCATGGAGGTATTTGGATGTTTTTTGGTGTGTCATTTTGTTACGAAGAAAAGTGAGCCCCATTCTCAACCGTCATATGGACATGCACTGCTACGCCGAGACCCCCTGTAACTCAGAGAAGCCACGGAGGACTCTGAAACTTCTCCCAGCCCTTAGTCCACATGAGGGGGAGGAGATCATGAATGAATGACATTTCAATTTTGGGTGAACTATCCCTTTAAAGGTCCCATATTATGCTGTTTTTCAACCATTTCACATGGTTCTAAGTTGTCCAACCATATAGTATTCCTAGTGTATTGTCCCCAAATCAATCTGCAGCTCTACATCTCAGTAATCTAAAAGTGGCTCTCCAGAGTTCTCCTGAGAACGAGACATTTCTGTGTCTGCACCTTGAAATGCAAATAAGATGTGTAAACCACATCCACTCCACACCCATGGATGGGATCGGGCGGTTATTTCTGAAAAAAAAAAAAAGGTTCTGAGACTCTCATCTTGTCTGAAAAAATGTAAATGTTCCTTTTTTACTGTGACAGCCTTTAGAAAGTTCTGTGTGAAACTGTCAAATAAAAAAACAAGTGAAACTGAGGAGCAGCACAAACTGCACTGTGCGACTGATGAGAAGCTACCGGAGAATATTGGTGGTTTTGCGCCGGGAGAGGAGACTTCCTCGTTCAGATGTCTCTCATTCCGTGATGAGGAGTCGGACCGCTGCACTGATGAGAAGCGGAATCGTTCCAATATTCTCTGATCCACGACTTCATTTTTAATGACAGGCGGCTGATTTTCAGTCAATGATTGATGATGATCTGGCGGCCGCGGTACCGACTGCTCCTCCCGTAGGCCGACCGCTTCATGTCAAATGACGGAGAGAGAGAGAGAGGAGGACGGGGGGGGGGGGGGGGGGGGGGGGGGGGGGGGGGTCGTGACTGTCGCTGTTACGGAAATGCCTCACCGGGCGGAGCTCACGTTTTTCCAGACTGGCCCAGGGGGAGTATAAGGAAGTACCGGGAGGTGGAGTCACCTGAGTTCAGCGCATCCTGACGTCAAGTCTGCCAGCACTTCCAATTCGCCCCTTTGGAGACACGATCTCAAAAAAGTGTAGAAATCAATGAAGGGAGTGAACAGACTTTTTTCACCTCCAGGCGTCATAGAAAGGCCACGGGAACACATAGGACCACTACAAAACCTGTAGAAAGTGGATTTTGCATAATATGGGCCCTTTAATGTAGTCACTTTATCGTATAGGCCTCGCGTCCACACAGATCCGGCGTTTTCGGGGGTGAAAATAGTATTTTTTGAAAACGGGTCGGGTGCCCAGAGTGGGAAAATTTGAAAACACCGCCCCACTGTTTTCGTCTGGACGGCCAAAACAGATTTTTTTCTGAAACGATGATGTCATACCCCCCACCACTACAGCAGCTACACAGTCTATGGATGTAACGTAACAACAACGGCCGACTACCGTCAGGTCGCTCAGACGCTGCGGCTGAATCGCGTCTGTTTAATCATCACTGATGGTCATATTTACTCTGACACGACTCCCTGTCAACATTTGTAATCCCATGTTTGAGTTTGAATACAGCGGGGGACTTCTTCTTCTATTGAATTTCAGCAGGGACTTCCCGTCCTCTTCTCTGTCTTAAGTGTTTGTGTGTGGCAGCGCGGCAGCGCCACACACGCTCCACACACACCTGTACAGCGTTTTGGGTCGTTTTCAGTGGATCCGTGTGGACGCAGATATTTCTGGAAACTATTAAGAAAAAGATTGGACTCAGTGAAGCCGCGTATTCGTGTGGATTGGGACTTTCCAACTATTAAGTACTACCCCCCCTGAAACTCACTCTTACACTCACACAGACTTTCACTGGGAGCAGCAGCAGCTTCTAGACAGTTGATGTTGTTTATCTGAAGATGTTTTATTACTTTTGCTTTCAGTTCAACAGGGTGGAGCGATGCAGATGTGTACTGTACAGCAGTATAGGTGCGACAGGCAGAGCAGTCACTCTCTTTTGACCGAGTATGACTATGCACTTTAAGAATAATTGCACAGGCACTTTAATAGGAACAACATCACTTTATTGAAGATTTGTACAATACATTTTAACAATACATTAACATGCTCTTATTGCACATTTGTACGGACATATTTAACTTATTAATTGTCCTTTTTGAAATCTTTGCTTTGCTGATGGGTGCTGTGTAGGCCACACAGTTCCACCTGGAAGAGAGCGACATATGATTAAATGTGCATGTGGTAATTTATTATTGATTATATTTACAACAGTGGTGGTTTGATCAGAAAAGTATATTACACAATAATATTAATATTATATTATATAATCAGAAGAGCACTCAGAGAGTTCAGACCTCCACCAACGTCAAACTGCACGCAGAAAACCTCCAAGAAACAACATCTAGTTCAGACTGAATGATCAACACACAGTGACCATCAGGGATCAGTGCAGCAGCTTTCAGACAGTTAGTGTTGTTTATCTGAAGATGTTTTGTTTTGTTTTTTTAACTGTTGCTTTCAGTTCAGCAGGGTGGAGTGACTCACAGGAGCAGCTCCAGCTACACACTGACCATCAAGGATCAGTTGAGCCGCTTGAAAATGAAACCCTGTTTTATGGACAAATTTATCAAATGTGCATTTGGCTTGGCAGGAGCTGCTTTTACTTTCTGTTCAGTGTCTCAGAATGAATCTCACCTCAAACATTACTTATCTAATGACTTGCACAAACCCCACCCACACTGGATGTGTATAAGAGAGGAGAGCAGTGGAGCAGAGGACACACAGCAAACAGCATCTGACCCACCAAGTGAAAAAGGAAGAAAACTGAACAGCATCTTCTTTAAACCAAACAACCTGAAAGAAGGTAAGTCATCTAACACGTTGGTTTTCATACCCAGATATACTTTATTGTACAATGGTGTTTTACTCTGTGTCCTTCTTTTTGCCACATTTAAGAATCTAGTCCTACATTCATCTAGTAGAACATATTGAAACTAGAAAATTTCCTCTGGGGAAATTTTGAATGGGCCACGGGAGCTACTGCCGGTTTTACCATCTCTGTCAACATGGGAATCAAACCCACGATCTTAAGGTCAAGACAGAGCTGATCAGACAGACACATGATCATCTTTCTATAAGCACTGATATGGAGGAGCTGTAACCACATTAGGTTACCTGTGTGTGTGTGTGTGTGTGTGTGTGTGTGTGTGTGTGTGTGTGTGTGTGTGTGTGTGTGTGTGTGTGTGTGTGTGTGTGTGTGTGTGTGTGTGTGTGTGTGTGTGTGTGTGTGTGTGTGTGTGTGTGTGTGTGTGTGTGTGTGTGTGGGGCACTGGTCCCTGCAGCTAGCTGTTGGGACCAGTGCCCGGTGCGATTGCCCGTGGCATTAAGGTGTTCATTAAGGTAATATCAAATTGGATTTTGCTATAGATTCTATATAGGATTGCCAATAATACATTTATTGTCATTTCCACAGGGAAAGGTTATTATTGTAATTGCACTGGTAACTGACAGCTACTATCTCTCTTTCACAGAAAGCAATTTGTCCTCAAGATGTCAGGTAGGCAAACACCACTACAATATATGAAGGACACTGGAGCTAAAGGATACAGTAGAAGCAAAGGTGTTGGTACAGGTCTAAAATGTTCTGTGTGAAGAGCTGCATGTTGTCTTTAAAGAAATATTATATATTAAAGACTTGTGAGGACAGATTATCTCTACTTTCAGTGAGTAAATATAGACTGGTACATATCAATATATAAACAATATCAAATCTATAAGATTTAAACAGTTCCTTTACAGCAATTCAGTGAGAAATTCATAAAACAGGAAACTTACTTATTTGCTGATTTGTGTATTTGCTGCAGGCAACAACATTGACCGCCCTGGTGACGCGTCTGCTAAGGGCCTCTATGCTGGTACCAAGAGAGATAAATCTGAGGGAGTCTCTGCTGAAGCAGGAGTGGGCAAAGCTGGAGCGCAATGGAGGATCTTTGATGTTGAAGCCAAAGGACCCAACGCTAAGGCAGAAGCTGCAATGACTGACAAAGCTGGTGGTGCCATGGCCAGAGCAGAAGTGGCCAGCGCCTCAGCCTCCGTTGGTCCTGCAAAGGCTACAGTCGGTCTGGCAGTGGACACTGGGGCTAAAGTTGCAGATAGTACAGTAGAAGCAAAGGTGTTGGGTACAGGCGTCAAATTAGGCAGAACAGTGGGCGTTTCTCTGTTTGGCTCAAGCGTTGAATTCAAACTGTGGTAGAGTGGAGCTCCTTTCTTTGAAAGCTGCAACTGGAAATCATTTCCATATAAAATCAACGCTACCAGTTAAGTTATCAGAGGAACAGCAGAAGATTGTATTCAGCACATGAAAAGCACCGTATGTTTGTTTGGAATTTGGTTTTGTTCTCAGCTTCTTTTCTTCTGTCACACTGAGGAGTCATTTCTGTCCTGCTTGGTTCAGATAAGCTGAAAACCTCTGGTGGTGATGAACCACAGCAAAAACAACAGAGACAAAGGTGTCAGGAAGAAAACATGATGAACTTTTACCTGTTCAGATTAATCAAATAAGTTGTTTTGCTTCTATTTTGTGTAAATGTCTCCATGTCCATCAAGTATTAACGACTTTAAGAAAATGTTCTGTAGCGCCTCTGTGATCTATCTACTCACATTCGCTGCAACATGAATCATGAAGAATCACAAACTCATTCCACTGTCAGCAGATGCTTTTTACTCTCTTTACTTTCTCTTTTTCCTTTCTCCGTGGCTTATATCTGAATTATCACCACATAAACAGGGAGGGCTGATTTATAGCATTTCCTTTATTTGTACACAGCATATGTAAATGTGTTCATTTACTAAATAAAACTTGGTGTCAGATAATTGTGTCTTTTTATTACACAACTTCATGTGATGTCTCACAGCTGGACACAGTTAACGGTCTACACATGTTCAGTAAGTTATAGCATATTAAACAGGTTCATTACTGATGTCTCCTGCACACAGATATAAACTTTATTTAAAAGTGAATTTACAGCTTGTTCATTGTCAGGCATCATTTTATTCTGAAGACCCTGTGCAGACAGACAGGTGAGCTCAGTTTACCACCTCATCCAGTCCATTGTAACCTCTGTACAGAACAGAATCATATATTTGCTATATGTTACTTGTCCTAGATTCAAATTCAGAATACCTCATGACAGACTATCCATAACAATAGAAGATGTAACTAGAAAATTTCCTCTGGGGAAATTTTGAAAGGCCCACGGGGCTACTGCCGGTTTTGCCATCTCTGTCAACATGGGAATCAAACCCACGATCTTAAGGTCAAGACAGAGCTGATCAGACAGACACATGATCATCTTTCTATAAGCACTGATATGGAGGAGCTGTAACCACATTAGGTTAACTGTGTGTGTGTGTGTGTGTGTGTGTGTGTGTGTGTGTGTGTGTGTGTGTGTGTGTGTGTGTGTGTGTGTGTGTGTGTGTGTGTGTGTGTGTGTGTGTGTGTGACTATGAGCTGCATCCTGTGTCAGTCTGATTTAGCTGTGTCTCTGTTTATAAACATTTGGTTGGATAATAACACAACGTTACCAGACAGAGTTGTTGT